>NC_092357.1:1136292-1452542 GCF_963676685.1 Mytilus edulis | reverse complement strand
TTTCAATTCTTTTGTTTCTCTCCTAAAACAGTCTTATTCTTTACATAAATGTTTCAATTGATAGATCCTAGATATCATTCGCGTGGCATGATATATTTATAAAATGGAATTAGGAATTAAATTACAAAGAATGACTGTAATTTTTTTCTTTCTATCTATTCGGAATAACCTTAAAATGTGGTACACGCTTTTAAGTAACACGCTACTCAGGTTATTCGGTGTGCACCACATTTCTTAGATCATTTCATCATCATGATTAAACAGAAAAAAATATTACTGTCATTTCTTAAATAGAATACATCATTAAAGATTACTCGAGCTCATCATGCCAACAAAACATATAGACACAACTGAAAGCTAGATTTAAGGAGGCTCGCGGGTATAAGATTTTCAGAAAAAAATTAAACATTTATTTTTCATTACACATTTTATTTATTGCCTTAAGTAGTTGTTACTTTATCATATGGTACTAAAATCATTCCAAAAAATCAATTCTTGTTGGCCCCAGATGACTTTTAAAATGTAGATATCATTGAAAAAGCTCCAGATTATCTCCCTTTGGTGCAAAAATGCCATTTTTTGGCATTAAAATTGAAATATTTTTTTTAACTCATCGGTGACCTATATTTTTTATTGTTGTTTTGGAATAAGCTGTACATAAACTAAATAATTGTAAAATTTAAGCGATTTCTGTAAATTAGTTATTTTTTTATTTCTATATTACAGCTATTTCTCCTATTAGTTCAACAGAAAAAAAGGACATTAACAAAAATGTATGCTTCTTTCGAAGGCAGATTGTGAGCGTAAATGAATGGTGACCCCATTTTTTTATTTCATTTTTCTATTAAGTATAAGATAAAGTTCATTTATAGAAAAATATATAGAAATCCTATATTAAATTTAAAAAAATGATTTAGACCCGCGAGCCCCCTTAAGTCGTATTTTGATGGTTATGACAAATGCAAATCCTAGTATTGAAAACTTTTTTTTTAGGTTTTAATTGGGTGATTAAGCGTTCATCTTGAGCACATTTTTAGTAAGAAGCCCGAATAAATCATCGCTTTTACATCCCAATAAAGGTATGTTTAGCGCTTCATATTGAGTAAGTGAGAACGATCTTAAAGTTTTTATAAAATAAAAAAAAAAAAAATAGCGTACATTTCTTAAACTAAAATGACGCGATTAAATCTTTGCTATTATATCCTAGACTAAACAAAATGGGTACGAGTTTTGAACAGCGGTATACTACTGTTGCCTTTATTTATATGCATCATACATTTTTCAATGCAAAACAAATGTGTCTCTGGCATCTCCCGCTTTTACCATATACAATATTAATCTAATAAGTGAAAGCAACTTTGTTAATATTAACTTGCTTGATAATGAATCGAGTTTGCTAATGGTAGTTTAATATATTATTCAACTTTTTCAATATAATTCTAAATTGATCCCTTTACTATCATATCCCTCGAAGCTTGATGCACTCCAAAGCGCACAAAATAATCATTTACTTGAATACATAACATATAAATTTTGTGTGTATAATGGGTTGAAATTGCATAAAACAATGTAATTGTTTATATTACATACCATGTCTCTGATGAAGTCGAACTCTTTGTCATTTTGACTTCTGTTCAATAGTAACGACATGTCTGTATATATACCACAGTACATAGGTATTATAAACATTCTGTGAAAATATAACGGGCTTTTAGAAAAAATGCAGGTGTGCTGTTTGTTTTTTTTCACAACATATCAATTCCCAATACCAAATAAAATGTTATAATTAAGCCTACGCGGTTGATTAAAAATTTTAAATAGTTAAAATACACCTACACCTATATTATTTCACCGTATAAAACGCTACATGCGGATGGTTGCTATGCGTGTTACGGGGTGGAGACGTCGACGCGTAGAAAAATACGATTGAGAAAGTAAAAGAATATATATTGGGTTTTTTATCATTAGCACCAAAAGGATTTTGCACGGAAGATACAGATCAATTATCTATTTTAAGCAAAAAGTAAAATCACAAAAATACAGAACTCCGAGGAAAATTCAAAACGGGAATTCCTTAATCAAGAGGTAGCATACTTTCCGTTTTGATACATCAAATGCTAGTTTTTCGATAAAAATTTTACTTCGGTGAAATGTTTTGCAAGATTCATTTATTTAAACGAAATCATATCACAGATATCAAGACTAAAATAGTGTACGTAAGACGCGAGTTTGGTAAAAAAAAAAAAACAACTCCTCAGTGACGTTCGAATAAAAAGACAAAAGTACGAAGTTGAAGATCATCGAGTATCCCCCGTTTTGAAAATAATAAAGTTTAAGGCCCAGTTGAAGTTCTTGTAGTCTTACCTTTGAGTTTTTCCTAATATAAAGCCATTGGTCGTCCATATGAAGCTTGTAACAAATAGTAAAGATATATACAACAGTAACCCACCAACAACAAGAGGCCAACTATCAGAAATATTCTCCATAGATTCAAGGTTCCAGCGGGAGAAAAACATATCGCAGTCTTTGAAATCTAAAATATCTGGATATGATACTAGTCCTTGTAAAGCAAATGGTGTTAAGAAAGGCGCCAGTATAAGTGGTATTGAGAAACACAATATTTGACTTCCGGTCACACATGCTGTCTTTGCAGCCTTTGCGCATATGTAACCACTGCATATGTTAACAACAGCAACAACGTATGGAACATATGTCTTACATATGTCAGTCGTACCAAGAAAATGGCCGCCGAAATCATGTTTTAATTTAGTATCGCCCAAATTGAAAATAGCTTTGACACCATCTAAAGCGCTTTCAGCTTGTATTGCGTATAAAACAATGATTGTTATAAAAGATATTATGGTTTTCCAGAAGCTAACAATACACATCATTTTTGTACGTCTTGTTTGGTAGATCCATTTCAAATGTGACAGCCAGTTTCTTTTGTCGGCAGACGATTTTACAAAATTTTCCCAGTACTTCAACGAAATGAATAATGCTGATACAGCGAACATGATAACCAATATAGTGTTGTCTTCATTAAGTTTCTTCCTAAACATGTAAACACATAGTAAAGCAATGCCACCAATCTGTAGTAGAACTCCAAATACTGTTACAAAGTACCTACATGTATCGCCTTTTCTATCACTATTGACTGATCCACTTCTTGTACTTACTAATTCGATTAATGGTAATATAACTAATACTGCCAAATACACTACAGATGCGGCTGGGGCATTGAAAGTCGGTAAAACTATAAACACCATGCACATCAAACCGATACTGTGAAAACTCTCTAAAATCAATATCTACAAAACAGCAAAAATCTTTATTTTACATAAGTGTTAATAATAGAAAGTTTTAACTATTAAAAATCACAATAAATCCACCATTTTCTACATAAGAAAATGACCAAGTCAGGAATATGGCATTTGTTATCAATTCGTTGGGTGTGTTAAAACATATTTTTTAAGGGGCCATCTGAAGGGGCCTCCGGGTTCGGGAGTTTCTCGCTACATTGAAGACCCTTTGGTGGCCTTCAGCTGTTGTCTACTCTATGGTCGGGTTGTCGCTTTAACACATTCCCCATTTCCTTTCCCAATTTTATTAAACTTTTGGTTTTGCCATTTAGTTAGTGACTTTCCGTTTTGAATTTTCCTCGGAGTTCAGTATTTTTTTTGATTTTTATGGTACATTTCTTATATTAACTAGTCTTTTTAATTTGTGTACTATTGATTAGGAGATAAAAGTAGGTTGTGAAACATTATTCTTATATAGTACTTTACGTACTTTGATTTACTTTCTTTGAGTTACCTCCCTTTGGTATCAGTCTGATATAATTTATGTAAACCCCATATATTATTTGTATAATTATTCTTATGGAATACAAATGAACAGGCTGACACACTACATTTTAATATCAAATAAGTTTAAAAGAGGGACGAAAGATACCAAAGGGATAGTCAAACTCATAAATCTAAAACAAACTGACAACGCCATGGCTAAAAATGAAAAAGACAAACAGAAAAACAATAGTAAACATGACACAACATAGAAAACTAAAGAATAAACAACACGAACCCCACCAAAAACTAGGGGTGATCTCAGGTGCTCCGGAAGGGTTAGCAGATCCTGCTCCACATGTGGCACCCGTCGTGTTGCTTATGTGATTACAAATCCGGTAAATAGTCTAATTCGGTAGGTCACATTCATGAAAGGGAAGGGGATTGAAGTTACGACGTAAGGAACATATCCGATATCATTTGTGAAACGGTTATTCCATAACGGTCAACCAACTCGTGATGGCGTCCGTAAAAGGAGTAGGTTCAGTAAGACCCCTTTTTGGCCCCAAAATATATCAGTTTTACAAAAATGTGAAAATGTAATCTTTTAGCCATTTATTGGAAAGTAGAATGCTTCTGCTACACATATATGGGCTGTTTTTGACAATACAATGCACATATATCGGGCACTAACATCATGCAAAGTCATGCTAAATTACTGAAATATTCACAATGTTAACATTTTAGTTGAATTTAAGACGGTTTCCGTATTAAATGAAAGGGGCCGCATTCGTGTTCATTCATAATATTGAAATGTAAGTTGTATTTGATGATAATACACAACATATATAAAGATTGAGGATGAACACGGATGCGGCCACTTTCATTTTTGACGAAAACCATCTGAAAAGTGACGATTTTTTGCATATTTGATAGACTTTTCATATTTAAGTTTGAATCGGAGCATTTTTAATGACTTAATCAGTAAAAATCTTGACATAAACTAATTGAATTAATTGAAATAGACACTCAAGTGTTTAAAAAGTGTCCAAAATATTTCGTTAGATGAACCTGACATTTGAGGCCAAAATCGGCCCTTACCGGACCTACTCCTTTACGAAGGGATGAAGAAAGGATACCACATATATAATAAATCTTGCTTTGGATCTTGAATTGCATCTATAATTAATGTTGACACTGATGGTTGGTTGAGAACTGAAGAAAAAAAATATGATTACTATTTCCTCAGTTTCAACTTCCTTTTCTATGTAGGTACATTTCAACATCATATGTATTTAGAGTATATCTTTCGGAGCTGATAAAGTATTCCAGGGGTATCCTATCAATATTTCATTGATTTGAGTGGTATTTTCTTTTATTTAACTAGTACTGCTGACAAGAATGGTTCTAATTTGTAAAGTTAAAGCGTTGCTAATGATAACATTTGCTTTGCATAGTATTTTGTAACTGTATAAAGTTGTCTTTTCTCCATTTTCTTTCTATTTTCTATCTGGCTAGGGTAAAATATATTATTGTTTTCCTAATTGTTTTCTCTCTTTCTGTCATTTTATTGAATTTCTAGAAAGCAAAATAATCTTGAATTTTATAAACATTTATTAAAATATTGTTTTTTTCATCTTGTTTTGTGAATGATTTGCGATTTTCCTCTACCGCTTAACTGAAGCTTCCCCAATCTTTAGTTTTCTATGTTGTGTCATGTGTACTATTGTTTGTCTGTTTGTCCTTTTCATTTTTAGCCATGGCGTTGTCAGTTTATTTTCGATTTATTAGTTTGACTGTCCTCTCTGGTATATCTCTCGCCCCTCTTTTCCAATACCCTACATCATAAGTTTGTAAGATCTACCGAGGTTAGGTAAATTTGAATCCCTCGTATTGTTTTAAAATGTGATTTTATACTTACAACAAACAAACTTTTATAGTGAATCTTGCGAGTCTTTTTTAAACACATTGTTTTTAGAGATGAACACATAGTAAAGCCATAAGGAGTCACTAATGTGATAAGCAATGCCCATATCCAAGTTTCATCCACAACATGATAGAGAGACTGTTTAGTTTGGAACGTGGCATTTGTATCATTGTTTCGTGGCAGTTCGGGTGGCTTAATGTGCCACACAAGGATATGTATTGTTATACGTGATAATAAGGCTGTACCGAAAACGACAAGGAAAAGAAAACAAACAAAAATCACTGTCAAGATCTTTTCAGAAGTTTTCCAGAATTCTTCAGACTTCACATACTTAGCAGCGCTCCTGTTTTCTTGGAAAATATCCCAATCACTAAAACAAAAAATATCCCAATCACTAAAACAAAAAATATACCAATCACTAAAACAAAAAATATCCCAATCACTAAAACAGAAAACGACAATTTTGATATTTGTTTAATTTATTGTAGTATTAATTCTCATTACACTCATTTCAACTTGGTTTATAACGTTCTTTGCATATTAAATAGATTGTTTATGTCCATTAGACCTCGCCGTTTTTGTTGTTGTTTTTTTTTGTAACAAATTGTTTTCATTTGCCCAATAGGGACAAATGCTATTTTAAATGGTATTTTTTAGATGACATTATCAAGTCGTGAAATTCGGTTTTGTTCAAGGGTTTCTGTCTATTCGACTACAGTATACCTTTCACATATTAAGACAAAAGACATAAGATATAAAGCTTTATTTAAAGTCGGTATATGCAACACAAGTACACACATAAGCTCTGAAGAGCTTTTAAAACCTATTATATTATTCCAACATGTGTTATAGTTCTTACAGTCTAAATAAAATATAGATGCTCGTAAGACGAGTACATGAGTTACGATATATATACGTATGTATCTGAATTTTAATGCGATTTGTAGCTGTAATTGTCCATCCCCGCTCTCGCCACGGGATATATATAGTAATGGTATTCGTCGGTTCGTCCAAAACACAGCAATACAGAGATTGTTTGATAGAACTAAATAATTGGACTTTTGTATTTGTATTGTGAACTCATCTGACACATTTTGACAGAAATTAAGTATCCGTATTTGGACGAATTCTTTGCCATCATGTGCATCGGATTATATTGTTCCGTCATTTTGATTCCACCGGAGTTATGGGACTTTGACTTTTTGGATAATCCTTCCACAAGCCACCTTGTGAACGCTACTCTTCTGAGACCTTTTGACAATCCTATCACAATGTCACCTTGTGAACGCTACTCTTCTCAGACCTTTTGACAATCCTACCACAATGCCACCTTGTGAACGCTACTCTTCTCAGACCTTTTGGACAATCCTACCACAATGCCACCTTGTTAACGCTACTCTTCTGAGACCTTTTGACAATCCTACCACAATGCCACCTTGTGAACGCTTCTCTTCTCAGACCTTTTGGACAATCCTACCACAATGCCACCTTGTGAACGCTACTCTTCTCAGACCTTTTGGACAATCCTACCACAATGCCACCTTGTGAACGCTACTCTTCTCAGACATTTTGACAATCCTACCACAATGCCACCTTGTGAACGCTACTCTTCTCAGACCTTTTGGACAATCCTACCACAATACCACCTTGTGAACGCTACTCTTCTCACACCTTTTGACAATCCTACCACAATGCCACCTTGTGAACGCTACTCTTCTCAGACCTTTTGGACAATCCTACCACAATGCCACCTTGTGAACGCTACTCTTCTGAGACCTTTTGACAATCCTACCACAATGCCATTTTGTGAACGCTACTCTTCTGAGACCTTTTGACAATCCTACCACAATGCCACCTTGTGAACGCTACTCTTCTAAGACCTTTTGACAATCCTATCACAATGCCACCTTGTGAACGCTACTCTTCTGAGACCTTTTGACAATCCTATCACAATGCCACCTTGTGAACGCTACTCTTCTGAGACCTTTTGACAATCCTATCACAATGCCACCTTGTGAACGCTACTCTTCTGAGACCTTTTGACAATCCTATCACAATGCCACCTTGTGAACGCTACTCTTCTGAGACCTTTTGACAATCCTATCACAATGCCACCTTGTGAACGCTACTCTTCTGAGACCTTTTGACAATCCTATCACAATGCCATCTTGTGAACGCTACTCTTCTGAGACCTTTTGACAATCCTACCACAATGCCACCTTGTGAACGCTACTCTTCTGAGACCTTTTCACAATCCTACCACAATGCGACCTTGTGAACGCTACTCTTATAAGACCTTTTGACAATCCTATCACAATGCCACCTTGTGAACGCTACTCTTCTCAGACCTTTTGACAATCCTACCACAATACCACTTTGTGAACGCTACTCTTCTCAGACCTTTTGAACAATCCTACCACAATGCCACCTTGTGAACGCTACTCTTTTCAGACCTTTTGGACAATCCTACCACAATGCCACCTTGTGAACGCTACTCTTCTGAGACCTTTTGGACAATCCTATCACAATGCCACCTTGTGAACGCTACTCTTCTGAGACCTTTTTACAATCCTACCACAATGCCACCTTGTGAACGCTACCCTTCTCAGACCTTTTGGACATTAAACCCAGTTTTTTTCTCATGTTTTATTTGCTTATTTCCTTTCTTATGTTGTATACAGAAATCAAGTATAATAACTATTGTCTAACTTGCAGAAACAACACATTTACCTTGACATGACTCTTTTACATAACTTTTGATTTTATAACCCTGCATACCACCATCTCCATGTGAAATTATAATTGTTTTGTATATACATTGAACGACTAAATTTCTTTTTTGTGACGTTTTTATTTCTGACGCCCAACACGCGAAACAAGAATTTGATAGATGCTTTTTGTGTTTTTTGTATATGTTTGTTTGTCTTGAGATTGTAACACAGTGATGACTGCTGTAACCATATTTTAACTATTTTACCGATTATGTCTGTTTTGTTCACGCATCGTTGTAAAAATAACGGAATTTGATGCGACTGTCATAAAAGTGAGAGGTTTAACGCTATAAAACCAGGTTCAATCCACCATTTTGTACATTTGAAAATGCCTGTAACAAGTCAGGAATATAACAGTTGTTGTCCATTCGTTTTTGATGTGTTTTGTCATTTGATTTTGCCATGTGATTAGGGACTTTCCGATTGAATTTTCCTCGGAGTTCAGTATTTTTGTGATTTTACTTTTTGGTCGGTTTTTTTTTCTCGCTTTGACACATTCCCCATTTCCATTCTCAATTCTATGACAATATGATAACAGCAACAAATACAAAAGCTAGGAATACACTTTAAAATACCCATAAAAATGTGTAGGCCATAAAGATGTGAAATAAGGCACATGTCATTGAATAAGTTGTGTTTTTTTAAATCTCAACCCTACCACTTTACTCACATGGTTTCGTGGTCTTGTCTTGGTTCTTCTGTTTCAGTATTACTTGATGCTATGTTGTCCTCATTGTCATGATTGAACCCTTTATTATCATATGTTGCCATCTTAACAAGCTACACCGTTGAAGAAAAATTTAAACCAAAGACTTAGAATTAAAACCGCTACTGGATATTTCTTGTAGTCTCTTTATAACTAGACTGACATTAACATATTTTTTTCTTCAGTTGTATTTGTCTATAGTAAATATTGTGTTTGTCTCTATTTAACCTTTTCGCTGTCACATTTTTCTAAAGGCAACGCGAGGTTCATGATAAATATACTTGCCATCGTATCAAGCTACACATTATAATGTAAAAAAATTAAAACCAAAGACTTAGAATTAAAAGCGCTACTGGATATTTCTTTGCATCTCTTTATAGCTAGACCAAAGTGTAAACATATTTTGTTTTTACTTATAGATTAGTTGTATTTGTCTATGATGAGAATCATGTTTGTCTCTGCTAAACTTTACACTGCCGCAAGGTTTCAAAATAGCAAAATCGACGGTATGTGTATGGCTTTGTTAAATATACTTCAACGGACACAATTTTGAATAATGCACACCGTGTTAAACCCCGCCAAATTCTGTATATGCCTGTCCCAAGTTAGGAACCTGTAATGCAGTTGTTGTCATTTGTTGCTGTGTTACATATTTATGTTTCGTTCATTATTTAATACATAAACAAGGTTGTTATTTTTCTCGTTTGAATTGTTTTATATTTGTCATTTCGGAGCCTATTATAGCTGACAATACGGTATTGGTATTGCTCATTGTTGAAGGCCTTACGGTGATCCATAGTTGTTAATTTTTGTGTCATATGGTCAATTGTGGAGAGTTGTCTCATTAGCAATCATACCGCATCTTCTTTTTATAATTACTTCTGTTTTGTGTATAACTAGATGAAGCAAAATTGAACATCGCTTGTCTTGGTATAAACTATGTTTGTCTTTTTTTGTGTAAGAAAACAAACTTTCTCAAATAGTTTCCTTTTATAATAAAGACTAACCGTCTTTTTTTTAACACGCGAGAGCTCGAATTAAAGTTACTTTATATAGTTTATCACTATATAAATTTAGGAGTGAGTTTTCGTGGAAGTTAACAAAAGCATTTATCAACTTAAAGAACTTAAATATAAAAGAAATAAATGGTGTTTTTTAAATAATGTGTGTTAACAAAATGACTAAAAGATGAATTGATTTCTAGACAGAACATAACTTTCCCAAATCAGTGCGAAATTTCACAGAAATTGTTACCTATTAAAAGCTACTTCACAAGATTATGATCGAGTTTGTAGAATAGAGCATAAACAAAATAGATAATAGAGAAAATTGGACAAATAATAATGAATAAAGAACAATGGGGGTGGTTAAAATATCAAAAGATAAAGAATGCTGGGCCAAAAAATAGAAAATGAAAAACATTTCATTGATCCTACCTATTAGATTTATTGTTAATTTAATATTGTCTTCAATTTGTATGAAATACTTGCCTTGTAAATTAATTAAAACACAGCAAATAATCGATAAATGTGCGGAAAGTGCAGATATACGACATCTGAACGAACCAACAATCGAATATCCTTCCAAATACTAGTAGTCAAACGCGATGTGGCAATTGGTTTCAATAAAGATAACAAAACGACTAAGAAGTATTCTGATTTCTATAGACATAACATAACCTTCCGAAATACAAGAAAGTGCATGCGAGACTTCATCGAAAAGGCCATATATCTAAGGATGTGGATTGGGTTTACAGAATAGAGCATAAAAGACAAACACAATTAAGAATAGAGGATGTGCTAAATTATACATGTTATATATTTCTACTTTTTTGCTCATTATTCTCTAGCAGTTCTTTGTATTTTTGCACCCCATTATTATCTTTTCCACCTTAGTTCTATATTCTGTAAATCCAATCCCGATCCTCGTATAGTAAATTGGAATTTTTGAAACGACCTAAGTTTGTCTATTCTATACAGATAGATTGACCAGTCAAAATCTCCTACATAAAAAAATATAATGGAACAGGGGTAGTTGTCCATTTCACAATTGAATTGTTCTCAGATAATTTTTCTGGTATTTACTTATTAATAAGCAGAAGAAACAAACATAACCATGATAACAATTAAACAAAATTCAAAGGACAAGGCAGACAACACGATAGTAAAAAAGGAAAACTGACAAAATCAAAAAACAAGTCCAGAAAATCACTTTGCATGGATGCAGAAAACTTAGTTTTTAATAACAGGAGCCCCAGAAAAAAATCGGGGTTAAACACATGCGCTTTGGAAGTGTCAGCAGTTCCTGCTCCACTGATGACATCTACCGTGCATGTTACTCCTGTTAAAATACGTTGATGGACCATATCCGTTTATTTATATGAAGAACAGATAATCTAAACTAGGACACCACCATATTATTAAACAAGTAAATTGTCCCTTTAGCCAAATTTTGATGTTAGAAATAAACGCGGAACAAAGGAAATAAAAGAGTGTCACCGGCAGAAACAATAGACATATCAAACTTAGATTGGAAACATACAAATATGGAAATAAAGCAAGAACTACACTACATAAATCATCTTTAAAACTTAGTAAGGTGTAACTCCAGTGCTCCGGGAGGACCTATTATACCAGTAAAAAGTAGGTTATACGTCGAATTCAGTGATGTTACAATCAAGGAAAAGCATAGAATATATCGTATGTCGACACTTGCTTAATATTTATTTTTGAAAATGTTTCACTTTATCATGTTAATTGTGCTACAGATGTGTTTTGGTTTGATTTTGGTATGAAAAGTAAGACAAAAAAGAAACCAAGCTATATTCCAAAACATGTTTTCAAATACCTAGTGTCTCTAACTTTGATTGTCAATCAAAATAAACAATGTTTTCAAATACTTTTCTATGATATTAAAGACTTACCGACTTTGAGTTCACATACGGTTTGAATTATATTGTGTGATTCCAAATTCTGCTGTTATTAATATATAAATTACGGATAATTAGAAATAAAGGCGCGGTTTTACTTAGAAGTTTATAAAACCATTTATTCATGTGTAAATCTATTTATAACTATTGTGGATTTTTTAAAACAATCTGTTAAAACACAATAACCCAGAAGAGTATTGGTTTCACGACAAAATAAAGCATGTTGCATGACCATGACTTTGAATAGAGAAGCTACACAAATGCCTTTGTTAAAGGATTGATAGATAACTTTAGGTTCAAACATTTGATACTACTGTATGAGGGTCTAGATTTGGGAAGGGGGGTTCTATTCTTTATCTTTATCTGTTTCCTTTATTCTGCACTTTTTGACCATTATTCTCGAATCAATTAACACCATCCAAACCCTCCTGTATACTACAAATGAATCATTTAAATGCCAGATAATAATCCAAAGTATTGTCTTGTTGTATATTGCTCATTTATTAGGTTTTATATATAAATACTTTGCAACGCAAGGGGAATGTCATACATGACGATCAGATATTAATAGAAAATTAATAATGGTAGTAATTAATTTTAAAAAAAGGAGGCGAACTCCAATAGATTCAGAACAAGAGGCTGTCACAACGACAGCAAACCGGATTTATTAATATTTATTTGTGTCCTGGCAATATCACAAGAACAATTACTGATGAATGGTGAAAGTGAAAATCGTCAATATCAAATTTGACCTCCATTTTGTCATCAGTATCAACATCTTAAAATTTGAAAAGCTTTAGATTGCATGGTTCATGAGTAAATGCAACAAAGTGAATGGAAACGCCATTTCACAATCTTTCAAGAACCATAACTCCTGAACAATAAAAGTCAAAATCGTCATTATTGAACTTGACTTCTAATTTGCCATCAGTAACAACATATTAAAATTTGGGAAGCTTTGGTAGAACAGTTCATCCGTAAATGCACGGACACGACTGGAAACACCATTTTTCAATCTTTCCAGAACCATAACTCCTGAACGGTAAAAGTCAAAATCGTCATTATTGAACTTGACCTCCATTTTGTCATCAGTAACAACATATTAAAATTTGGGAAGCATAGGTAGAATAGTTCATGCGTAAATGCACGGACACGACTGGAAACTCCAATTTTCAATCTTTCAAGAACCATAACTCCTGATCGGTAAAAGTCAAAATCGCCATTATTGAACTTGACCTCCATTTTGTCATCAGTAACACCATATTAAAATTTGGGAAGCTTAGGTAGAACAGTTCATGCGTAAATGCACGGACACGACTGGAAACTCCATTTTTCAATCTTTCAAGAACCATAACTCCTGAACGGTAAAAGTCAAAATCGCCATTATTGAACTTGACCTCCATTTTGTCATCAGTAACATCATATTAAAATTTGGGAAGCTTAGGTAGAACAGTTCATGCGTAAATGCACGGACACGACTGGAAACACCATTTTTCAATCTTTCAAGAACCATAACTCATGAACGGTAAAAGTCAAAATCGTCATTATTGAACTTGACCTCCATTTTGTCATCAGTAACAACATATTAAAATTTGGGAAGCTTAGGTAGAACAGTTCATGCGTAAATGCACGAACACGACTGGAAACACCATTTTTCAATCTTTCCAGAACCATAACTCCTGAACGGTAAAAGTCAAAATCGTCATTATTGAACTTGACCTCCATTTTGTCATCAGTAACAACATATTAAAATTTGGGAAGCATAGGTAGAACAGTTCATGCGTAAATGCACGGACACGACTGGAAACTCCATTTTTCAATCTTTCAAGAACCATAACTCCTGAACGGTAAAAGTCAAAATCGCCATTATTGAACTTGACCTCCATTTTGTCATCAGTAACACCATATTAAAATTTGGGAAGCCTAGGTAGAACAGTTCATGCGTAAATGCACGGACACGACTGGAAACTCCATTTTTCAATCTTTCAAGAACCATAACTCCTGAACGGTAAAAGTCAAAATCGCCATTATTGAACTTGACCTCCATTTAGTTGTCAGTAACAACATATTAAAATTTGGGAAGCTTAGGTAGAACAGTTCATGCGTAAATGCACGGACACGACTGGAAACACCATTTTTCAATCTTTCAAGAACCATAACTCCTGAACGGTAAAAGTCAAAATCGTCATTATTGAACTTGACCTCTATTTTGTCATCAGTAACAACATATTAAAATTTGGGAAGCATAGGTAGAACAGTTCATGCGTAAATGCACGGACACGACTGGAAACTCCATTTTTCAATCTTTCAAGAACCATAACTCCTGAACGGTAAAAGTCAAAATCGTCATTATTGAACTTGACCTCCATTTAGTGGTCAGTAACAACATATTAAAATTTGGGAAGCTTAGGTAGAACAGTTCATGCGTAAATGCACGGACACGACTGGAAACACCATTTTTCAATCTTTACAGAACCATAACTCCTGAACGGTAAAAGTCAAAATCGTCATTTTTGAACTTGACCTCCATTTTGTCATCAGTAACAACATATTAAAATTTGGGAAGCATAGGTAGAACAGTTCATGCGTAAGTGCACGGACACGACTGGAAACTCCATTTTTCAATCTTTCAAGAACCATAACTCCTGAACGGTAAAAGTCAAAATCGCCATTATTGAACTTGACCTCCATTTTGTCATCAGTAACACCATATTAAAATTTGGGAAGCTTAGGTAGAACAGTTCATGCGTAAATGCACGGACACGACTGGAAACTCCATTTTTCAATCTTTCAAGAACCATAACTCCTGAACGGTAAAATTCAAAATCGCCATTATTGAACTTGACCTTCATTTAGTTGTCAGTAACAACATATTAAAATTTTAAAAGCTTTGGTTGAAAGGTTCATGAGTTCATGCACGGACAACATTTGATTGCCGCCCGCCCGCCGTACATCCCCAAATCAATAACCGACATTTTTGTCACAAAAATCCGGTTAAAAATGTAGAATTTATAGTCTTCATATTTTAAAAAATAATTCTTGTGAATATCATTCATGTCACCACTGCAAGAGATATTTTGAATCCTGTTTGATTGTTTTCAATTCAATTTTATAATACCATTCTTACAAGCATACATCGAAATGGTCAGAATCAAACTTGCGGTATATATATATGAATTTAGAAAGAATCACGATCTACTCTAAAAACAAGTGATGTGCAGATTCGATGATATCAGATAATCTGTGTTTTTATCCAATTTCCGTTGATACTTACTATCTGTGTATGCCTCATGTGAGTAAAGTAAAATGTCGATGAAAAGAGGAGCACAGTTGGTTCTTATAGGAATGTCTTCTTTTGTTGAAAACAAGACAAATATGTTGTTAAAAATTAAATCAAGCAAGATGTGAGTTTCTCAATAGTTCTTACCCAGTAAAGATGGTTCCAAACATTTGAATGCATGCGACTCTCTATATCATTTCCTGGTCGGATTTTTTCGCAAATTCATTCATGAAGGGCAGAGTGAAATACTATGTCAAACTGTGTTTCGTAAGAAATTCACAATGCATAACTACGTAGAGGGTGACCTTGGGTCCCTGTATAAAGGACCCCCAAAATGATGGGGTCCCTGTATAAAAGGACCCCCAAAATGACAGGGTTCATATATCATGTATATTAATTATACATACATGGAAGAGTCCAATATAGAGTATTTGGAAGAGTCCAATATAGAGTATTCTGAGCTTAAACTATCGAAGGGTCCAAAATCAAGAATGAGTCAGGCACCCTTAAAAATAAAAAAAACCTAGTATATAGACGTTATTTGGAAGTCAAGTAGGCATGACGCATAGAAGGGGGTCTATTGATATATGAAAGGTATTTTAAAAGAATTGTATGGATGAATAATTTTGAGAATTTCATAATAGCGTCATCGTTATTACATGAGGAATTGATACAAAGGACGTGTCCAATGAATACATTGTGGTACTGTGGCATCTTATGCTACATATATATATCAAGTAGAATCCAAGTAAATACTAATATTTATTATACAACTCAAACGATCGAACTACAGTTACAGAATGATTATAATCCTAATAAAAGCCTTATTAAACTATGTGCAGATAATGTACCCGTGTGTGGTCGAAATGATAGATACATAGAAACTGTCACAGTATCAATTATCAGCGGATGTAACTGTTTATATTAATGTCACTACACACCTCCATCCTTATATTTCACATAACCTTAATGTTTATAGTTCATTTATCACTGAATGAATGAAAACACAATCAGCTGTTTTTACTTTAAATTTATGAATGAAATTCTGCACATATATTTATCTATTGAATTTTAAACTGAATGAACTTTTACAATTATAGTGTATTTCCTAAATCCTACTAGAAATTGAAAATAAGCAATATGTAAATCTATTTTTGCATGCAAAACAAAGAATAGGTAGACTGCCTTATTTCTTTGCATAAAATGGTTATAAGGGATTATTCTGCCCTTTAACATTTTAACCATTGCCTTAACCAAAGTTCGTTCAATTTTAATTATACACAAAATCTCCATATCTATTTGGCGGTTTCCGTGTTCTGGTTAGTCTCGGAGTCTCAACGGTAGGTTTTACAACGGATTTTGAATTGTCACTTGTGTCACTAGAACCAGACGGTGTTTCTACATCTGCTTGATTGTCGGATACGACTGGAATCGGAATATCTGGAATCTCAGATATGTCTGGTAATTTATTGTCACTATACTGATCATATTTGTGTCTGATCTGATTCTGATGTCGTTTAATAGTTCTGCCATCGTTTAATCCAATGACAAACGAAACTGGTCCTGTTCTTTTTATTAAAGTTCCTGTAATCAATTTAGCTTCACGATTGTGACTCAAAATGTACACACTATCTCCTACATTAAAATTTCTCACTTGAGCTGTCTTATCATGAGATTCTTTTTGTCTTTGTTGTTTCTGTTGAACACGACTGTTAATGTTCGGATATGTTAAGTCTAGCAACGATCTTGGTCTCCGTCCCATTAACATTTCAGCTGGAGCAATAGCTGTTGTGGCATGTTGTGTTAGTCTATACGTAAATAAGAATTTCGCCATTCTTGTTTCTATACTTCCCTCGGTTACCTTCTTCATCCCCTCTTTAAATGTCTGAACAGCACGCTCGGCCAACCCATTTGTGCTAGGTTGATATGGTGAAGCACGAATGTGCTTAATTCCGTTTCTTTGAACAAAATCCTGGAATTCCTGACTAGCAAACAGTGTTCCATTATCACTCACGATGCTTTCTGGTAATCCATGAATTGCAAACATAGTGCGCAATTTCTAGATAGTGTTAGCACTGGTTGCAGAGTTCACTACATGTACATCCAAATATTTTGAGTGTGCATCAACACATACTAAGAACATTTTCCCGTACAGTGGCCCTGCATAATCAATATGTATCCTTGACCATGGGTTTGACGGCCATTCCCAAGGATGCATTGGAGCTTCTGGTGGAGCACGTCTATTGACTTGACATTTGTGACATGCACGAACTGTCTGTTCAATTTCTGCGTCCATATTTGGCCACCAGACATAACCTGTAGCAAGTACTTTCATACGTGAAATTCCTTGATGACCCTCGTGTAGTTCTTGAAGAATAATGTCTCTTCCGGGGTTTGGAATAACAACTCTATTTCCCCACAATAGACAATTGTCAAAAATACACTTAACTCTGTTTTTCGACTAAAATATGGCTTCATTTCATAATTGTCTCTGTAATTTGGCCGACCTTTCAAAACATAGCTAGTTATTTGTCCCAATATCGGATCTTTGCGTGTTCATGCTTTAATTTGCTGGGCAGTAACCGGCGTAGAATCTATGTGATATAAAGTAGCATGATCATTTCTGCGTGTACTTCCGTTTTCCCTACTCGGTTTAACGGTAGACGGCTTAGTGCGTCAGGGTTAGAATTCTTCTTTCCTTTTTTGTAAAATATCTTATATTCATATGCGGACAGTGTCCAAGCCCAACGCTGAATTCTTGCGGCTGCTATTGGTGGAATACACTTATTTTCGTTAAATAATCCTATCAATGGCTTATGATCTGTATAAATGGTGAATTTTCTATCAAACAAATATTGATGAAATTTCTTTAGTGCGAATATAACGGCTAATCCCTCCTTCTCAAGAACACTATAGTTCCTCTCGGCGGGTGCTAGCGTGCGCGAAACATATCCAACCGGTCTGTCACATCCATCTTCCATTTTGTGCGACAGGACGGCCCCTATTCCATACGTTGAAGCATCACACGATAGAATAATGTCCTTGTTCGGGTCATAATGTACCAACACTTTAGAAGACTTTAGTAAAGTGTTTGATATTTCAAAAGCCTCTTGTTGTGATTTGTCCCATTCCCATTGTTTTTCCTTTTTCAACAGTTCATGCAACGGTGCTAGTTTTGAAGATAAATCCGGCAGAAATCAGTTGTAGTAGTTAAGCATTCCTAAGTACGATTTTAACTCGGTAACATTTTAAGGTTCCGGTGCCTCTGTGATCGCTTTGACTTTGCTTTCAACAGGATATATTCCATATTGATCAATTGTATGACCTAAATACACTACACCATGTGCTAGAAATACGCATTTGTCCTTGTTGAGTCTCATACCTGCTTCCTGTATCTTGCCTAATACAGTTTCTAAATTGTTTAAATGTTCACTCTTTGAACTTCCAGTGATAAGAATGTCGTCTACTCTCGCAACAACTCTCGGGATTCCTTGCAACAAATTTTCCATTGTTCTTTGAAATATTCCCGGTGCGGATGAAACTCCAAACGGCAAACAATTATACTGATACAATCCTTTATGCGTGTTGATTGTTACATATGTACGTGACTCCTCGTCGAGTACAATTTGTTGATAGGCCTGGCTCAGATCTAGCTTGGAAAAAGCTTGTCCCCCACTTAATGTTGCATAGAGATCATCGGTGTTAGGGATCGGATAATTGTCAAGTTTAGACACTTGGTAAATAGTTACTTTGTAGTCCCCACAAATCCTTACTGATTTGTCCGGTTTTACTATTGGCACTATGGGAGCAGCCCATTCGGAAAATTCAACCTTTTCGATATTTCCCCCCTTTTCCAATCTATCAAGTTCTTTTTCAATTTTTTCTTTGAGTGCGTACGGCACTGGCCTTGCTTTGAAATATTTAGGTGTAGCGTCTTTATCTACATAAATCCTTGCTTTAGTCCCTTTTAACGTGCCTAGTCCTTCTTTAAATACTTGAGGGTACTTACGTAACAAGTCCTTGTCCTTTTCCGGTTCCTGATTGTGTGACAATTGCTCAATTTTGAATATTGATTTCCAGTTGAGTTGTAGTTTATGAAGCCAATCGCGCCCCATTAAACTCGGTCCCGTTCCCTTAACCACGGTGATCGGTAAATTCACACTTTGTTGTATATAACGGTAACATTCCGTTTTCCTAACACATCAATTTTTTCTCCTGTGTATGTACACAAACTACACGGTGATTTTTTAAATGAATGGTCACTTCCAAATACTTGTTTACATGTCTCCTGACTTATCACTGAAACTGATGCACCTGTATCGATTTCCATATTTATTTCAGTGTTGTTGAGTTTAACTGACACTAGATACGGTTTCCTTTTTGTATCTTCCAATTGATACATTGTATAGGTATCCTCCATATCGTCACTATCCTCCTCAACAAAATGTGTTTTAGTCGGACGCTGCTTAGGGTACACTTTCCCTTGCTGTGTTTGTTGCTTCAATTTCGGTTTTTCTTTAGCATTTTAATTCCCCTTATTTCGGCATTTTTTTCGCTAAATGTCCCTTCTTATCACTAACATAACACTTTGCGTCTTTCCATTTACAATCCGTTGCATTATGAGATCCTCCACATCTGTAACATTCCTCATTACGAATTGTAACTTTGTGCACTTGCTTAGGTTCCTGAACTTGCAGATCGTGTGCGTTCTTAGCTGCCATTTCCATTGCTGTTGCAACTTCGCTTTTTTTAATGTCAATCCAGGTTCAGCTAACAAACGTCTCTCAATACGGTCTTCTTTTATTCCACAGACAAGTCTATCTCTCAACATATAATCGAGAGTAGCTTTGTAATCACAATGTTCAGATATCTGTCTAAGCTCTGCTACAAACTGGCTCACCGATTCGTTTGGCTGTCTCAATCTACTGTTAAACTTGCACCTCTGTACGATAGATGACGGTTTTGGATGTTGGTGTTCTTTTTATATAGTTGATTGAATAAAAGTGAATGTAATAATCAATTGACCATGAAAAAAAAGTATATAAGAGAAATCAAATTCATGTTGGAAATGGGTTTCTTATGTTGTACTGTTATACCACTGTCCCAGGTGAGGGGAGGGTTGGGATCCCGCTAACATGTTTAACCTCGCCACATTATTTATGTATGTGCCTGTCCCAAGTCAGGAGCCTGTAATTCAGTAGTTGTCGTTTGTTTATGGGTTACATATTTGTTTTTCGTTAATCTTTTTACATAAATAAGGCCGTTAGTTTTCTCGTTGGAATTGTTTTACATTGTCTTATCGGGGCATATTATAGCTGACTATGCGGTATGGGCTTTGCTCATTGTTAAAGGCCGTACGGTGACCTATAGTTGTTAATGACTGTGTGATTTTGGTCTTTTGTGGATATTTGTCTCATTGGCAATCATACCACATCTTCTTTTTTATATTTGATAAGAATATTGTAAAACAAGATTGTGGTTGTTACACAAAATACTGGTCCAACGATTCATACTTTTGTTAAGGCAAAAATATTTGTTGACAACAAATGACGAGGAGAGACTGGTGAAAATTGCAGATCAAAGGGAAAAGACAACAGAACTTTTATTAACACTTTACAAACCTGATTTCAATCCTTTGTCACAATTAAAATTAGCAAGTAGTTGATATCCAGTTGGGCACCTTACTATCATAACCTTCGATTTCAAGGTGTCCATGTGGACACTACGAGTAATTAAACAAATATATGATAGTGTCCATTAAATATTTATACAGTAATGTTTAATATATAAAAGATCGCATACATTACAAAGTACACACAGGAAGAGTCAAATAGTCATTTTGCATAGCGGGGAGTTCGATTGATATATGAAAGGAATTTAAAAGAATGGTACGGATGAACAAAATTCACGCTGAGAATTTTATAGGATGATATATTTGTTAAAATAACACATAAATATTTGTATTTGTAAATAGAGTCACGGTTTAATAAAAAGGGAGCGTTAATGAACACATTGTTAAGTCCGATGGTGTTCTTTTGTTTTAAAAGGATTAGTAATATACAGAAAAAAACCAATGGCGTTGACCTTGTGTCCAGGAGAAAATATACCTCAGGGGTTCACGTTATGAAGTAAGCGTAATATAAAAAATGATACATTATTGAATAAACCTGGTGTTCAAGTTATGGAGGTTCACTAGAAATCACGTTGGGTTATTATAAAGCATACTGTACTAATGATGTAAAGAATTACTGATTGTGAAGATTTATATCCATCCTTTCTAAATCGACACCGTAGGAATTTAAATCTATAATTTTAATAATGTAAAACAACCACCTTAAACTAATGTTGTCAATATGGACAAATGACAAGACAGTTGTGAGCATGATCTAATTGAGGGTTGAATGTGAAATGAAATGGACTTTTACCTTTTTACAGCGTCATAAATGTGGAATCATGCAATTGAAGTCGATATTGGATTTGATTAACGAATATCATTGTGGTTGCAATTTTTTACAGAATATATCACACACGACTACGTAAAACATGGTCATTTTTATAACGTGCGTGGAAATTAAAACACAATTTGGCTAGAGAAGCAATAACACCTCAACAGAAACAACATGATTGGAAGACTTCATTAAGAAGGTAATTGGAAATTATATTTTAGAAAATGAAATTGAAATAGGATGATTCAAAATTATGGATAAAAAAGTAGGCAGATCAAAAGTAACGAATACTCAAATCATTAATAACAAAAAAGAAAAAAACAGGGAAATATTAGTCACTCTTAGACTAATAAAAGTCGGATATATCATTCAACAGTCGCTTTGATTAAATATGGGCAATCGTTAATGTTGCAGTATCTGGTTCAGGAACAAATGAAATAGAAGTAATTCGAGAATTTGTTCATGAATTTGATAAGGCCTACGTATGTGCAAAATCAAACCCATGTGAAAGTGAAAGATTTGCTTGTAAAGAATGTTATCCATTTGAAATGCAGGAAGTAGACAGTGGAGATTGGAAAAATTATGAAATCAGTCTCAATCAAATCTAAAAATAACAAGGTTTTGATAAATACTAAAAAAAATAACTATTTCTTTTTTTGCAATACACACGTATTACTATAGTGTAACACATATGTACATGCAAATAAGGAAGAAAAACATATGAGTGTGTTGTGTTATTTTGTATCATTACAATTTGAAGAAAATAGAAATACCCAGTACTTGAAGTTTTGGGGATTTGATGTTTCTTTATTCGTCATTTGTTTTGTTTCTGTTCTTCTTATTTTTTTTTACATTTCAATTTCATGTTTTTTTTTTCTTTTTTTAATTTTTTTTTGTTGTACTTATTTTTTTTATGATTAACTCTTGTTTAAAAAAAAAAATTATTGACATACCGTAATATTTTGTTTCTGTTGTTAATGTAACCAAAATGGTTTTGATGAATAAAAAAAAACACTGAACAATTTTGATAAAGTATCCTGAATCTGTTAAACATTCTCATATTGAGAATTAAATATATTCCTTTTCGTTTAGTTGGTATTCTTATGAATATAGTTTTGACGAAACGCTAGTAATGTATTTAAACGAATGTTCTTCACTGTTATTCTTTAAAAAGTCTAACAGTACCAATAAACTTGAATCAGTATGCTAACAATAATGTCACATCTTATATTGTTCTGGCGTAATAAAAAAATATAAGCCTGGTACTTTTGATAAGAATTTATATTCCAAGCAAATTTTTTACGTGGGCATAACTCCTACAGTAAAACACTCATTTGATACGTTTTAAGGCAAGTTATTAAAAATTAGCACAATGTGGTATCCCGTCAGTATGATATTGTTCTATTATATGTCATTATGATATATTTCTATTTTGAATTACAATATACGTTGAACCACAAACGTCAAAATCATTCAATCGCGTAGTGGAATTAACTATTTTTGGATTCTTATAAATTCTATATATAACTTTTGGACTAGTTTAAATCTCGGTCTATTTCTTAAATTTATTCTTACATACTTTTGATTTTTTAACCCTGTATGCTAACATTCCCATGAAAATTTTAAAATTGTTTGTACGCACATTGAACGACAAATTTATGTGATGTATAAAATTTTCTGACGTCAGACACTCAAATCAATAAATGTGTTCGTAGATAGTAGATGTTTTTGTGTTCTGTTAAATTGTTCCTTTTAAAATTGTTAAACGATGATGACTGATGTACCCATATTTTGACTATTATATTTATTGTGTCTGTTTATTTAACGCATCAATGTAAAAATATCGGAAATGGATGAGACTGTCATTAAAGTGAGAGGGTTAGCGCTATAGAACCAGGTTTAATCCACCATTTTCTGCATTTGAAAATGCCTGTGCCAAGTCAGGAATATGACAGTTTTTGTCCATTCGTTTTTGATGCGTTTTGTTATTTGATTTTGTCATGTGATTATGGACTTTCCCAATTGATCTTCCTCTAAGTTCAGTATTTTTGTGATTTTACTTTTTAGTCATTCATTATGTTATAGTCTGGAATTATCCATAATGTTCTTGTCGGTCAAGAAAATATGAATGATTTTAAGGATTTTGTACATATTGATATTAATGATTGATATGCATGGCGCGTTTGTTCCAGTGTCATATACAATAATATGCTCGGGGTACTAATTGTGATCAACCGTATAATCATCCGTGCTTGTCCAGGCTAATGCATCTGCTAATTCTAAAAAGCGATGAGTATACATATGGCTGCTGATAATCCAACATAATTGAACTCGACCGATAACCTACAGTCGCACCATGTCTCTACGGGGATCCGTGTTTCCAATTTGTCTTAACTTTTTAGTGTTGAGTGTTTATTTCTTGTCGTTCTGAGTCTTTTCTGACCCCGGGATTCCTGACTTTGGCTTCCGTTGCATGCCCTTCCTGGTAAAATGTTTCCCCAACGAATACTGATGCATTACAATATGTGCGTTTCGTGTATGAAACAATGGCCGAAACTTTGAAAATAAATAAACTCAAAGAAATATTGATGACCAGTGACACCTTACTTAATTAAGGACCACTGTAGACAAACACAGACAAGTCCGAGCTTCACTATAGGAAATTAGTTTACTAAGACAATCTTTAAATGTTATGACAACAAAATGAATGCAACAGTAATAAAAATAAACTTTTAGCCACCGCTTTACAAGCAGAGCCAAATACAATGAAAGTCCCAACTATGTATTGGCTTCCGAAGCTACACAAAACCCCTAAAAATATAGATTATTTCGCCTTCAAGCCATTGTTCAACTACTAAATTGTCTATTCTTCTTACCAGCACACTTGGTACAATTAAAAATCTGATAATAAATTGTTCAAATAAGGCCTTCGAAAATAGTGGAATAAATTACTTTTGGAGTGTCAAGAACTCGTTGGAAGTACTTGATAAATTGCATGCTTATATTGGTGATTTTGAATCTGTTCAAAGTTTTGATTTTTCTACCCTGTATACCACATTGCCTCACATTCTCATTAAGAAAAAATTCACACACATAATTAAATGGGCATTCAAAAAATCAGAATGTGAATATATATGTTCAAACTCTTTTAGGTCATTTTTTAGTAGCAATAAACAAAAAAAACTATGTTAATTGGACATGCTTTGATACTATATATGCCCTTGAATTTTTACTAGATAACATTTTTGTTAGCTTGGAGATTCCGTATATCAGATTATCGGAATTCCAATGGGGACTTACTTTGCACCACTTATTGCGGACCTGTTTTTGTATTGTTATGAGTTACAATTTATGACAAAAATAAGCAAAGACCCATCGAAACAACATCTGATAAACAAATTTAATAATACTTTTAGATATTTGGATGATATTTTGGCTCTCAATAATGACGACTTCAGTATGTATATTAATGAAATTTATCCTGTTGAACTTACTTTAAATAAAGCTAATACTAACAATACCCACTGACATTTTCTCGCTCTTGATGTCTATATCACTAATGGAAAGCTGAATACTAAAATTTATGATAAAAGGGAGTATTTTTCATTTCCTATCGTTAATTACCCGTTTTTAGATGGTGACATTCCCTTGTCACCATCTTACGGTGTTTATATATCTCATTTTGTACGATTCGCTCGTGTATGTAACAATGTTTTAGATTTTAACGAGAGAAATTTATGTATTACTGAAAAATTACTACACCAGGGTTTTCGATATCACAAACTAGTCAAAACATTTACTAAATTTTATCATCGGTATAAAGACATCATTCGTAAATATAGCTCAACATGCAGACTTCTAATACGTTCAGGTATTTCACATCCAATTTTTTATGAAAATATTCTTTATAAAGCACAAAGGTGTCAGTATTCACCTCAGAAACTTACAAAACCTTTGAATAGACTTATCAAGAAGGGATATAATTACGATACTGTTGTCAAGTCATTAAAGATTGCATATTTTGGCGTTAATATTGAGTCACTGATAAGGTCTTTGCATCAGAACTAAACACATTTATTCTAAAAAACAGTTGTTGGCATGACACGGGTTATGTTCTTTTCATATATGTTATGATGGTATGATACTAAACCCCTAACGGGAAGGATTGTGCCTGATGTTCATATGATGAAATCATAATCTTTCAGTCAGTTTAATTGAAGTCTGGAGCTGGCATGTCAGTTAACTGCTAGTAGTCTGTTGTTATTTATGTATTATTGTCATTTTGTTTATTTTCTTTGGTTACATCTTCTGACATCAGACTCGGACTTCTCTTGAACTGAATTTTAATGTGCGTATTGTTATGCGTTTACTTTTCTACATTGGTTAGAGGTATAGGGGGAGGGTTGAGATCTCACAAACATGTTTAACCCCCAAGTCAGGAGCCTCTGGCCTTTGTTAGTCTTGTATTATTTTCATTTTAGTTTCTTGTGTACAATTTGGAAATTAGTATGGCGTTTATTATCACTGGACTAGTATATATTTGTTTAGGGGCCAGCTGAAGGACGCCTCCGGGTGCGGGAATTTCTCGCTACATTGAAGACCTGTTGGTGACCCTCTGCTGTTGTTTTTTATTTGGTCGGGTTGTTGTCTCTTTGACACATTCCCCATTTCCATTCTCAATTTTAAACATTCAAATCGGGTTGAAGCATATTTAACACAAATGCAAGTATAAGTGTCAAAAGTACTAGGCTTCTATGTTGTTGATGGTGCCATTTTGAGACTTATCATCCACTTCATCGGTAATTCTAGTAAAAACTAATCCAATTGCTTTGCCGTATCGTTACCGTTACCAGTTCCATTTAGGAGATAGCGCTTATAAGACTATCATCATATATAGAACTACTGTTCCAGTCTTATATGATAAAAAAGGCCAGGATTCATATCAGAATAAAATGACTTCATACAACCTTCATACTTATATTTGATTTACTAAAATAAAAAGTGAAAAAAATGATTGAAATTACACATATCTCACAAAAATATTCTTATCAATAGTATCATTTACAATCGAATTATGAAATATGCATGCTCTTTTATTTTGTAAATGAGATTGCACTTATAAAACTATCGTTATCTGGAACCGCTATTTCTGTTTTTTATGATAAAAAATAGTAAAGGCACAAGCCCAGGATTCATTTCCGAAAACAACGTACTCAAAATACTTCATACTTGCATGTGAAAGAAAAAGGTGATAAAATTGGTCCATTCTATTCTATTTTGCTTGACCAATTGGTCATATGAAAATGTGTTGTTGTGACTTCGAAAAATGAGTTGTTGTGACTTCGAAAACGTTAAGAGGGGCAGTGGAAATGACAAATGTTTTGTATAAAAAAAAGCCCCAAAACATCCAAAGACATATGTTGACAATCTAAAATATTTTAAAACTATACGTTTTGAGTACCGAAGAGTTGTTAAACTTGTACATATAAAAACAATATATTGTTGTTTCAAAGAAACAAAAGTTTTACTTTTTAATATACAAATTCGCAATTAAAATAAACCATTATGTTTGAGAGTAAAACTAATAATATTGTTTTTATATGTACAAGTTTAGCAACTCCAAAAATTCAGCTATGTATTTTTATCGCTTTTTGGTACTCTAACTTTGCAATACATATTTCTTTGGATGTTTTTGTGCTTTTTTGATAAGTGTATTAGTACATTTTGTTCTGATACAAATCATGGGCTTTTGCCTTTACTATTATTTTTTTTGTCATCATTGAAGACAGAAACAATTATTCTAGATTACGATAGTGTTAGAAGAGCAATCTCCTGTACGACATTGGTAACGTTAAAGCGTAGGGTGAAAATGAATTAGTTTTTAACTCCCACTACCATTAGTGGATAATTAATTTCAAAATGGTTTCATTAATATAGCGACCTAGTACTTCGACACTGGCGTTACGGATTATTCTTTGAGATTTGATTTCTTATGCTATAATTTGCTGTCATAACATTTGAAGTTACCTTAGAAAACATATTTCCTATACTGAAGTTCGATCTTGTCTAAATTTGTCTATAGTGTTGGTCCTTAAATCTTTGATTTATCTTATATTCTTCCTCGGCCATAATAACCTCCCATCATTACCGGACTGAACAAAGAACTAACACGATGGGTGCCTTATTTGGTGCAGGAAATGCTTACCCTTCCGAAGCACCTGATTTCACTCTTGGTTTTTAGTGGAGTTCGTGTTGATTCTTATTTTTTTTACTGTTGTTGTAAATGTCTTTTGGTTTTATGAGTCTTTGTTTACTTCTTGGTTTTGATTGCTATTGTCTTAATTAAGTTGACTCTGGTCATCAATGTTTCTTTCTTTTAATTTATTTTTAAATGTTCCGATGAGTCTTTCGTATATGAAACGTACATAGTGTAATGCATCATCTTTTGTTGCGCAAATATGTTACCCCGATAAAAACAAGAATCACATATCACAAAGGAGTATTAATGTATAAGTGTGTAAATAGTCTTGCACCTGATTATCTTTATCAATTTTTTAACAATAACCAAAATGTTAAAGCAAGATATTATTTGCGTTTATCGGACAACAATTGTCTTTTCATACCACGTCCAAGAACAAATTTTATGGAGAAAAAAACATTGCAATATTCCGGTACATTTCTTTGGAATAGTATACCTGTTGAAATCAAAAAGATAGAAAGGATAAAACAGTTCAAAAAAAGTTTTTATAATTTCTTGTTTCTAAACAAAAAATGTAATTATCAGATGAAATTTATCTATTATATAAAAGTCCATATATTCATCTTGTATATCTGGCATTAACAAAATATGTTCATGAACCGATTCTGTATGTTTTTCGCCTTTTGATTTGCATAAAAAGTATGTATGTAAATGTATATATTATATTATTGTATATTTTGAATTATTCAGAGGGCATCAGGGGAGATTAGTATTGTACTAACTGATTTTATTATTATTTATTATTATTGCGTTATCAATGTAAGAAGTTCCCGCGCAAATGTCATGTGTTACCGAAACGGGAAACACAAAAAGGAATTGTAGGTGTATGTTGTCATTCGCATAACGATCAATTTACACAGTTCAATAAAATATATATGTTAACTGTATCTATATTGGTTTTGAATTTAGTTACTTCATCGGAAAAATTATTTGTTTCTCGCAGACAACGCAAAATAATATACATTAACTCCAGACTTAATCTTAACCCTACAACAAAATGGGACGACCAAACAGATTTCAAAACTTTGAAAAAGGCGAAATACGTAGAATAAGAATTGTGCACACTGGAATAAGATCAGAGATAAGCCCTATATAAAGTGTAAACCAAAACAAAATAATGTGTGAAATCATTGTTTATTAAATCTCCTTATAATATTGAAGTTGAAACTAACAACGATTACGTGCAACCTGTCAACCCTTGAAAAAAGTAATATTGTCTTCTTGACTACTTCAGCAAACCGTGATCTGATAAAATGATATATTCTTATAGTGTATGTTAACAACACAAAGCCACACTCATCTGTACCTTTTTTTTTCTTTTTTTTTACTTTTTCGGATATTCTGAAACTCAATAATTTTGTAAGATGTTTGATATATTCAATTCTTCCCCCCTCAAGTGTGATCTTCGTAATGTTAAATATGGGGTTTTTTTCTGAGACCACCGCCATGAACTTGTTGATAGATATGATGTGTATTGTAAATAATATTAGTTTTACTCTCTAACATAATATTCTTCAATTAAATTGCGATTCTGAATATAAAAGAGCAAAAAAAAATTGTTTCGTTAGTAACAACAACGTATAGTTTTTAAAATATTTTAGATTGTCAACATATGTCTTTGTATGTTTTGGGGCTTTTTTTACACAAAACATTTGTCATTTCCACTGCCCCTCTTAACGTTTTCGTAGTCACAACAACACATTTTCATATGACCAAATGGTCAAGCAAAATAGAATGGAATGGACCAATTTTATCACCTTTTTCTTTCACATGCAAGTATGAAGTATTTTGAGTACGTTGTTTTCGGAAATGAATCCTGGGCTTGTGCCTTTACTATTTTTTATCATAGAAAACAGGAACAGCGGTTCCAGATAACGATAGTTTTATAAGTGCAATCTCATTTACGAAATAAAAGAGCATGCGTGTTTCATGATTCGAGTGTAATGAATAGATACTATTGATAAGAATATTTTTGTGATATTTGTGTAATTTCAATAAATTGTTTTCACTTTTTATTTCAGTAAATCAAATATAAGTATGAAGGTTGTACGAAGTCATTTTATTCTGATATGAATCCTGGCCTTTTTTTATCATATAAGACTGGAAGAGTAGTTCTATATTATGATAGTCTTATAAGCGCAATCTCCTAAATGGAACTGGTAACGGTAACGATACGGCAAAGCAATTGGATTAGTTTTTACTAGAATTACCGATGCAAGTGGATGATAAGTCTCAAAATGGCACCATCAACAACAAAGAAGCCTAGTACTTTTGACACTTATACTTGCACTTGTGTTAAATATGCTTCAACCCGATTTGAATGTTAGCCTTCATTTTTTTGTCATAACATTTAAAGATTGTATTAGTAAACTAATTTCCTATAGTGAAGCTCGGACTTGTCTGTGTTTGTCTACAGTGGTCCTTAATTAAGTAAGGTACCAGACTTATATTTTTTTCTACGCCAGAACAACATAAGATGTGGCATTATTTGTTAGCATAATGATTCCAGTTTATTGGTATTGTGTTACACTTTTTAAAGAATAACAGTGAAGAACATTCGTTTAAATACATTTCTAGCGTTTCGTCAAAAATATATTTATAAGAATGCCAACTAAACGAAAAGGAATATATTTAATTCTCAATATGAGAATGTTTAACAGATTCAGGATACTTTATCAAAATTGTTCAGTGTTGTTTTTATTTATCCAAACCATTTTGGTTACATTAACAACAATATTACGGTATGTCAATAATTATTTTTTTTAAACAAGAGAATTATAAAAAAAAATAAGTACAATAAAAACAAAAATGAAAAAAAGAAAAAAAACCATGAAATTGAAATGTAAAAAGAATAAGAACAACAGAAACAAAACAAATGACGAATAAAGAAACATCAAATACCCAAAACTTCAAGTATTGGGTATTTCTTTTTTCTTCAAATTGTAATGATACAAAATAACACAACACACTCATATGTTTTTCTTTTTATTTGCATGTACATATGTGTTACACTAAAGTAAAACGTGTGTATTGCTTGCAAAAAAAAACAGATATTTGTTTTAGTATTTATCAAAACCTTGTTATTTTTAGATTTGATTGAGACTGATTTCATAATTTTTCAAATCTCCACTGTCTTCTTCCTGCATTTCAAATGGATAACAATCTTTACAAGCAAATCTTACACGTTCACTCGAGTTTGATTTTGCACATACGTAGGCCTTATCAAATTCAGGAACACATTCTCGAATAAATTCTATTTCACTTGTTCTCTTCACCAGATACTGCAACATTAACGATTGTCCATAGTTAATCAAAGCGACTGTTGAATGATATATCCGACTTTTATTAGAGTGACTAATATTTCCCTCTTTTTTCATTTTTGTTTTTAATGATTTGAGAATTCGTTATTTTTGATCTGCCTACTTTTTTATCCATAATTTTGAATCATCCTATTTCAATTTCATTTTCTAAAATATAATTGCCATTTACCTTCTTAATGAAGTATTCCAATCATGTTGTCTCTGTTGAGGTGTTATTGCTTCTCTAGACAAATTGTGTTTTAATTTCCATGCGCGTTATAAAAATGACCATGTTTTACGTAATCGTGTGTGATATATTCTGTAAAAAATTGCAACCACAAGGATATTCGTTAATCAAATCCAATAACGACTTCAATTGCACGATTCCACATTTTTGACGCTGTAAAAAGGTAAAAGTCCATTTCATTTCACATTCAACCCTCAATTAGATCATGCTCACAACTGCCTTGTCCGTTTGTCCATATTGACAACATTAGTTTAAGGTTGTTATTTTTACATTATTTAAATTTGAGATTTAAATTCCTACGGTGTCGATTTAGAAAGGATGGATATAAATCTTCACAATCAGTAATTTTTTTGTTAAGGTACATCATTAGTACAGTATGCTTTATAATAACCCAACGTGATTCCTAGTGAACCTCCATAACTTGAACACTAGGTTTATTCAATAATATATCATTTTTTATATTATGCTCACTTCATAACATGAAACCCTGAGGTATATTTTCTCCTGGACACAAGGTCAACGCCATTGGTTTTTTTCTGTATATTACTAATCCTTTTAAAACAAAACAACACCATCGGACTTAACAATGTGTTCATTAACGCTCCCTTTTTAACCGTGACTCTATTTACAAATACAAATATTTATGTGTTATTTTAACAAATATATCATCCTATAAAATTCTCAGCGTGAATTTTGTTCATCCGTACCATTCTTTTAAATTCCTTTCATATATCAATCGAACTCCCCGCTATGAAAAATGATTATTTGACTCTTCCTGTATGTACTTTGTAATGTATGCGATCTTTTATATGTTAAACATTACTGTATGAATATTTAATGGACACTATCATATATTTGTTTAATTACTCGTAGTGTCCATATGGACACCTTGAAATCGAAAGTTATGATAGTAAGGTGCCCAACTGGATATCAACTACTTGCTAATTTTAATTGTGGCAAAGGGTTGAAATCAAGTTTTTCAAGGGTTAATAAAAGTTCTGTTGTCTTTTCCCTTTGATCTGAAATTTTCACCAGTCTCTCCTCGCCATTTGTTGTCAACAAATATTTTTGCCTTAAGAAAGGTATGATCTTTTCTGATTTCATCTTCCCTCTCAAATCATCGGCACATCGTTCTAACGAGCTCTGCCATTCTGTAAAATTCATTTGTTAAGCGCTGTTTTGCATTTTATGTTTCAGGCAAACTGTGAAATGATCAGACTCTGAATAATTAAACAAATCGTGGGACCAGTATTTTGTATAACAAACACAATCTTATTTTACAATATCCTTATCAAAACCCATTTCCAACATGAATAATTTGATTTCTCTTATATACTTTTTTTTCATAGTCAATTGATTATTACATAAATATAAGTGGAGAACAACGACATAACACTAAAATGTAACACTCATAGACAAAATCCCACGAGAATAACAAATATAACATATATATATAACATCAAAACCAAATACATGAATTTGGGATAGACAAGTACCGTGACACGTCTTATCGCAATGTGAATTTACACTAAAAAATAAGAGAAAACAAACGACACAACGTTATAATGTAATACACACAGAAACGAACTATAATATAACAATGGCCATATTCCTGACTTGGTACAGGGCATTTTTAAAGGAAAAATGGTGGGTTGAACCTGGTTTTGTGGCATGTCAAACCTCGCACTTTTATGGCCATGTGAAATATAACATCAAAATGACAACACAGGACTACAATATAAATAAATTGGAGAACACAATTGACAAAGAATCACACGAACAACAGCCAACAAAAGGCAACAAGTTCAAAATTTTAATACGCCGGATACAAACGTTTGAAAGCCGAAACGAGTACAAAGTTGAACAGCATCGAGGACCAAAAGATCAAAAAGGTTGTGCCAAAAACGGCAAGGGTTTTCTGTTAGTTACCAGAAAATCCCTATAATTTAGAATAATTTATACTTTTGCAAACAGTAAATTTTATAAAATGAATATTCAAAAGATGTACATGATAAAACTGAAGTATTAACTAATTACAGGAAACAACTGAAATACATTTACATAACCAGACATTTACTTTTATTCTATATTGATGTTCAATCAACTAAATGAAAAGAACACCATCGTACCAGAATGTATTCATTGGACACGTCCTTTGTATCAATTCCTCATGTAATAACGGTGACGCTATTGAAAATTCTCAAAATTATTCATCCCATATCATTCTTTTAAAATACCTTTCATATATCAATAGACCCTCCTTCTATGCGTCATGCCTACTTGACTCTTCCTGAATGTAATTTTTCATTTGATTCTTCTCTTTTCTAAACACTATGTATAAAGGACCCCGTAATGATTTTGATAAACATATATTAGATGATAAGGACACCGTCCAAATAACGTCTATATAATTTTTAATTTTTTTTATTTTTAAGGGTCCCTGACTCATTCTTGATTTTGAACCCTTCCATAGTTAAAATCAGAATACTCTATATTGGACCCTTCCAAATACTCTATATTGGACTCTTCCATGTATGTATAATTAATATATGAACCCTATCATTTTGGGGGTCCTTTTATACAGGGACCCCATCATTTTCGGGGTCCTTTATACAGGGACCCCTAGGTCACCCTCTATGTAGTTACATACATAAATATCTTTTTTTTTATAACGAACAAACTATATTGTGTGCAAAAAAACCTCTATTCTCTATTCCTTATTTTTTTTACTCATTGTTCTTTATTTCTTTTGTCCATCATTCTCTTTCCAATATATGTTTAACACCATACTTTTTCTCTTTTCTTTATTTTTCGGCCTATTTTCCTATCGTTTAAGTAAAGTAAGTATATTGAAATTCAGATAATCATGACAGGCAGAGTGTTTTCGTTTAATTTCGGCGAATTCGTTTCGTTTCGTTCCGTTCCATTTTAATTTGTTGTATTTTATTACGGTTTTTTTTATATCTCTTTCCGCACTTTACACTGAGGTAACCGGCTTAAGCCAGTCACCATTTAACATACTTGCACAAAAAAAGGTGATCATATCCAACTAAGTTAGACATCACGTGACTTTTGTGACGTATACTAGCCACCATTTTGTATTATATTGCCCCGTATAAAATGCATAGGTGCTTAAATAAAGTTTAATTTTCTCATTAACCTGACCCGTTTTCTAACTTTTGCAAATCAATCCTTGATATTCAAACATATGTCTATCAAACATTGTCGGTCCTGACAGTTTAATTTTTTATTAAATTCTGTCACTGGCAAATCGTAAAAAACATGCACTTTTCTCGTCATTTCTCCGTTTACTTTATAGACAGGTTTTTCCAATTATCTGCCTTGGTTTATGATGCGACTCCTAGGCGTCGTCGTAATAGCGACCGCCATTACAACCGTGAAAAATGTAAACAAGCTATACATCTATTTCCCAGACCGCATATAATTAACGTAAACACACGAATTTGAAGCGTACTTGACCTCGGCAAAATTACAGAATAAATAAAATAATTAGATAAGGAATGGACATTAAAATTATAAGTGTATTGCCGGCTAGGTGACGTGTCCTTAAAATATAACTCACGGTATTTGCCCGAAGAATGCCCTCAGATTTGAGGGAATCTCAAATTTCACAACTGATTACCCTCACAGTTTGAAGTCCTTGTAATTTATATATCACTCTTCCCAATAAACTGAACACAGATGTTACACATAGATTATCTGATAAGCAAGTCAACATTTTGGCTTTTCTGTCTTTTCTTGAAAAATAAATATTTTTACTACATGTAACATTACCTATGTATGAATATTCTTCATAAGATTTTGACAATCAAGTCACTGTTTTTTATCAATCATGTCCAAATACAGTTAAAGGAATATACATGTAAAATAAAGTTATGAATATTTTTTTATTAATTTAAATTTAAATGTTGAATAGATTGATAATTGTTGTCATTTTGAAGATTAATGTTGATAAGAAATAAATATTCTTTGTAATTTTCAATTTTTTTTACATAAATTTGATTTAATGATAAAACAAAATCTCCTCAATATTTAAACATTTTTTTTTATAAAAGCAAAGACAATTTGGGATAAGAACACCCCTCCCCCTTTTTATACGCCTGATTAAAGGAAGTCTTATGGTATATCTTTGTCCGTCCATCTTTAACATGTCAGACATTAAAATTTTCTAGTATTTTGAGAAAACTGAAAAATGCTTTCAGCAGTTCTCATGAAACTTTGGTGAATTGTTTATATCTATTTATTTAAGCTCCCTTTTAATTTGCTTTTTATAAATTTTAGATTTCACATTTCCGAGTTATGGGGTTTAATTCATAAAAAGGGGTGATTCTCCAGTTTTCTGACAATAACCTTAAAGTGCTTTGACCATTTTTCATTATTAAGATAACCCCCCTTTTTCATGACATTGAGAAGTTATTGAACTGTATTCTTGAAAACCGTTGGGCGTATCATGCGCTCTAGCTCATGGCGCAGCTGTTTATTATTAGTATGCCCCACCTACAATAGTAGAGGGGCTTTCTGTTTTCTGGTTGTAGCGTCCGTTTGTCCGTTCGTTCAATGTCCGTTCGTTTGTCCGTCCTTGTGTCTGTTCCGCTTCAGGTTAAAGTTTTTGGTCAAGGTAGTTTTTGATGAAGTTAGAGTAAGATCAACTTGAAACTTAGTCATGTTCATTATGATATGATCTTTCTAATTTTAATGCCAAATTAGAATTTTTACCCCAATTTCATGGTCCACTGAACATAGAAAAATATAGTGCGAGTGGGGCATCCGTGTACTGTGCACACATTCTTGTTGTGTTTAATTTTCATTTTAAAACATCTCCAAGTGCTGGACCTTGTGTTGAAGGTCAATTGGTGGCCTTCATCTGTTTTCTGCTCTTTTGTCGGGTTGTTGTCTCTTTGACACATTACCCATTTCCATTCTAAATTTTATTTAATATTTCAACTCATTTTCTCTTATTTTAAGCATTTGATCTCACTCATTCCAATGTGATACTATAACAATAAAAGTGGTATACATACATATTGCCCCTCTTTTCAGTGGAAAATAAAAAGGGGGGTGTCCACTCCACATTTGCACGTGAATAGAATTAGATAATCTTTTAACCTTTAAATGAAGAATATATGGCTTGGCCCAGTGGACCCGATGGATTTCAATATATTTATTTGAATATCTCCATAAGTGAAACCAAATTGAACCATTTTAAGTATTACAAGAAGGGAAACATATAGGTTAGGGATACCTGATGAAGATAGGTCTAGGTCTAGGTCTACATGACCGTAACCAAAACACCTCCTTTAGTATTAGAAACACAGACCAGATTTTATTCTAAATATACACACACGATACATATACTACAAGCTTGCAAGTGGGAATTAAAAAAAAAATATCAAAATAAATGCTAAAAAAAAGTATTCCATGAAAAAGTTTTTAACAAGAAATATTTATCCTTCATTGAATATACCAGCTTCAAATATATGCACATGAAAAATGGAATTAATTACGAAGGACTATAATAAAATAGACTTGATTGGTCCTGGACTCGATTGATTAAAATATAATATTACATGTAAAACATATCAAATTTGCTGAATTTAAAATATTTATCATAGCATTTCCAAATTAGCTGCAGAAATCCTAAAGAAAAATTTAATCTATATATTATTTAAATGAATTTTTGAAGTAAACATTTTTTCATTAAAAAATACCTTGACTATCAGAATATTTTGTAGACAAGAATATAAAATGTATTTAGTGCAGAGGATATGGAAATTAAATAATCTTGACCAGCTTACAATCTGTGTTCATTTGATAACATCAGTGGACACCAACTGTGAAAGAAGCACTTAACCTAATCATTTATATTAATTGCTTGTATAAACAATCAATTACATGGTTTCAATGTTTGATATCAGTGAAAATCCGGGCTGTTCTCTAAAGTACGTTGACTCAATGCTAAATTACCGATACCTATGTCTACTTGTATGTAACAAATAAGGAAATTCCGTAAATAAAAATTAAACTTTGCAAATCGATTAAGTATATTTAAACATCATCATCGCCTGTATGAAATATTCCACACAGAATGTACACAGAATATAGTAGGAATATTGCATTGAATTCCTACCAGAAAAGAGTGATATTCTAGGAAGACAGTAGTAGGAATCCACATCGAAAATAGCCGAAAAACTTAAATAAGCAGGAATTTCTTAGTAGGTATATTGTATATTCCTACCAGGAATATTTAAATTAGCAGGAATAATTTGGCGGAAAATAAAATTCCTACTAGAAAACCTGGTAGAAATTTTTCAAAATTCCACATAGAAAAAAATATTTTCTAATAGACATCTAACAATATACAAAATGTAAGTGTATATTCACAAATACACAACTGGGTCAATCATTTAAGTTTGAATCTCAACAACAAACAACAAAGGAAATGCATGGAATATATTCATTTAAAAAAAGTTGACTTTTGAAATGTATGAGGGAGCTGTGATATATATCCAAGCTATAAATTGTGTTATATAAGTATATGGGCAAAAATGTTGATTAGATGAAATTAAAGAGTATATAATGAACAAATATTGAGTATATTGTGCACTATTGTTGAATTAACTGATTAATAAATGTATTGGCAAACCTCGAGTGGCAAACATGCAGATCAAACATTTCATTTAAAAGTATAAACATTACCTTCAATCTACATGAGCCATATACATTTTCTCATATTTCAATATTGTAGTTAATTGACCCTTGCAGCATTGTGTTAATTCCAACACAACTTTTCGTTCTTCTATCCTCAAACTTTTGAATTTGTGAACTGGAACTTGGTTGTATTTAACACAGCAAAATGTATGTCATTAGCAAACAGGACTCCTGTTTAAGATAATTAAAAAGATTCCATGTAGAAAGATTTTCTAGTAGGAATAAATTAATTCTGGTAGGAATCTAGTCTAGTAGTAGGAAAATGAACAATTTAAAACAAGATTTTCTGTTCAAATTCCCACTTTATATTTTCAAAACAGAAAAAAATCCATACAGACTTTTAAAATTCCAGCTAGATTGAGGGATTTTGCTAGTGAAAAAAATAAAAATCCAGTCTGAATTTTTGTCCATTTTCCCTGTCCGCCTACTTTCTATATAGAATCTTTGATTCTAGGTAGATTCCTAATACATTCCTACTAGTGTCTAGGTGGAATCCTACTACTTATTTCGTACGGGTTTATCTGCATAAGAATACTACTCAAAACAGTTTACTTTCAGGGCAAATTCTGTCAAACATCGATTTAAAAAAGTGATTTTTGGTGATTTTTCAAAATGGCGGATGATGTATATGGAAATGAAGTATTTGTATAGTAAGACTTTCCTTGATTAAATTTCTTTTTTTCATGCAGAATCTCTGATGTTTCTGTTGTTTTCTTTGGTGATATTTCGATATGAATGATTTCAAAATTTCTTGATAAAAAAAATATTATTTTAAGTGTGACACGGGAACATTTATTTTGACAGATATCTAGGATATACTGTTACCAGAAAATAGGTAAATCTATAATAAAAAAAGTTCTCTTCTTTTTAAAGGTGTTTTGCCTGATTTCTGTATAATTTATCTTTCTTTTTAGAAATATATTTATACATTGCTTTTAGAACAAAAAAATGTTTTCGTCCGAAGAGAAAAAAAACAATGCCCAACAATTATTATAGATAAATATTCTATACCTGAATAGATGAAATCTGACTTGAGTTATACTGTTACATAATATATTGTCAGGTAGACGTGCAAACCAGGTGACATTAAACACCCTGTGTACACATGTATTACCAGAGTTTAAATTTTGTGATATACAAAATTTTCATAAATGTAAAAATAAACATCTTCTCTTCCCCGTGTCAAATCAGAAGAAGTATGTAATAATAAACTTTAAGAAAATATGAATATTATGAAAATTGCTTTAAAAAAATAATTTTTGCTTAAAAAGAAAATCAAATATTCATGTTTCCATAATTATTTTAAAGAAATATTCTGTTTCAAATTTTAATTTAAATGGATTTTTTTTTAATTCAAAGAAAATAAAACGCGATTTCATTGCATATAGTTTTATTATTCATTCTTTTAAATTCAATATTTTAAGCAAAATCAAGGCATCCAATAAATCGATATTAAAAGTTTAAGTTACGTAAAAAAAAAATGTTATTGTAGACATATAATACAATTGCTCTGATTTCAACAACATTGTATATTCGACAATATTTAACGACAGAGTTATCTGTCCTGAATAGGACTGATTTAGTTGGGTATGTAATTGATTGATTAGCGTTTAACGCAACGTTCAGCACTATTGACTATTTCGTGGTGTCAGTTTTCATTGGTGTAGGAAGCCGGACGCCCGAAGATATCCACCGAACTTCGGTCACAGTAGGAAAACTAGCAAACCTCAATTTTGCACGACTTGTAGCTTGAAATATAGCCGCTGGGTGACCCACACTTTTTAGTTTAATTTAAACAAAAAAAAACAAACAAAAAAACAACATTTTAAGTACTTAATTTTGTCAAGGTTCACATAATTTACAAACAAATAGAAGGGGGGTTCCAAACCCGTAACAACCCTCCGACCTTGGATCTTTCAATGCTTTTACCGACTTGAAATTAATTTGATATGCCAGCTTTAGCTTATGGTAGTGGCATCGTTTTGGAACAAAAAACGATAACTCCCTCTACACGACCCATGGAATACTTTTCAAGAAACACGGGGGGGGGGGGGGGGGGGGGGGGGGTCTCTTCCTATATAAAGGTATATACATATGTGCCGCTGGAATGGGTCCCTTTTTTGATCCGTCAAATATATCAATGGGGTGCAATTTTACCGAGGAAATATATATCAATAGGTAGTAATTGACCGATTGTGATATATCAATGGGTCATAAATTTCAGTTTGTTGTGCAACGATCTTCACTGAATTTCCCAAACTCTTTGTCATTAAAATTTCCACATCTGCTGAAACTTATTTACACAAGTTTTGATATTGATTAAATTTAATTACACTGTCACAATTAATAATCTTCAGTAAATTACCCAGTAGATATCGAACCTTTTGCACTAGTTGCGTCATGTGAGTTGCGTAACACATCGATTTATTTGCACTTAATTTGTTGCGACTATTCTCATTGACATTGTGTGTCTTGCTTAATCACTTTTAATTTGTTGAAATAATTTGTCATTATTTGATTGCCAAAATGAAAGACATACGAAGCATTGACAGAGGGAAATGTTTAAATTGTCATGAATGTGAGGAATTTACTGGAACTTTAATTTAAGATGTGATTATTGTGACTGTGTAGCTGCAAAACACATTCGAAAACAAGAGGAGGAAGGTTTAAATTGCACAAGTTTATTCATTACATAAATGTGAATACAAAATGTAGATGTCTTAGAAATTCACGAAAATGGAAATGTCTAAGAAGTTTATCTAAGAAGAAAAAATCGTGACATGGAACAACACCTTAATATCATTGTTGATTGTCATTTTTTTTTAATATTATTCGATATTCTATTTTTTTGATTGGATACTTGTTAAAACAATAAAAGCAAACACAACTACAAATGTATTGTTTTATCCAAAAATCAAAGCTTCTTAATATAAAACAGAGATGATTTTTTTTACTTGTATCTAATGTAACCTTTATCATGATATTTCAGACATTTTTGAACCAACAAGTTCAGAATTCATGGAAATGCATGAACGTATAGATGTAGCAATCGACAATTTTGAAGAACACTCTGACCAGAATAGCGTTAATATTGATGACAGTATACCGAGCTCTTTACAGAAACGGTAATTTAATATATTTAATATATATATATTCAGGAATTCTAAGGCGATAGTGATTTACCGTGTCATGGAACATGCATTTTCTCTCTCTCATAAAAGCTGTACACATGTAATGTACGCATTATTTATCTATGTCACAGTGGTTCTTTGTGGTGAATGTTACTGATATGTCTGTTTTTTACACTTGCCATACATGTGGGAGGTTTGACTGGCCATAAAACCAGGTTAAATCGACCATTATTTTCCGGAATAATGTCCTGTGCCAAGTCATGAATTGGCAACTGTAAATCAGACAGTCCGTTTCTGTGTTTTGGTGTTAGGCTTTGTGTAATTATGTGTTTGCTGTTTTCTTGTGGTTGGTTGTTTCCCTCGGTTTTGGTGTGTTTCACGGTTCACTTTTTATCGTATTATGACTTTGTGAACAGCGGTATACTACTGTTGCTTATATTTATTTATGTTTGAGTACGCTGAATTAATTTTAAAGAAGAAAGATAACCTTTACTGTAACAAACACTGAGGAAATAAGACATTAAAAGAAGTTACATGAGGCTCGCACAACGTTATCAAAGGACTCAGAATCAACCAATCAAATTATTGCCAGGTGTGATTCTGTCACCAGCTATGCTTGAATCACCGGCCCCATCAGTACCCGAAAATGTGTGTTGCTAGCCAGTGCTATATGCACAAAAAACAAACCCAATAAGTAAAAACATCTTTATATTATATAAATGTTATAGTTAAGCATGGGAATTATGATAAGATTCTTCACATACTTTTACTGAATACAACCATGACAACTATTAATGAAAGATGTACAAAAGATCACTTAATTCAATGGAATTTCAGAGACAATTAATATTTTTTAGACAAAGAATAGACGCAACACTTCTGGTTCCAGAACATGGCATCCAACATAAGTCAACTCTTGTAAAACTTCTAAATGAAGACCCAAATTTATCAAAAGACAGGTATGCAGTTAATTCTTACAGATACATTAATTTTTGTCAGATATCTTTCATGCCCTTAAATATAAGCCATACAAAAAGGCAGTGGCTATTTATCAAAATATCTAATTATAGCAGGCAAAATAGCATATTTCTAAAGCAATCTTCCTTTTAAGAAAAATCAAAACAAAACCAATGCAGATTGTCTTAGAATTTAAAAAATAATTTTACAAATTCACTCATATACAATGTATAAGTCGTTATACACAAAGAACTGACAAAGCGGAAAAATAAGAAATTTTAATCATAGCCGGCAAAATAGCACGATGCCGTCAAAAATGTCAGCTGCCTACAAAAAGATTGATGAGGGGTCCTTGCAGTGGGTCATTGATGCATACACCTTTTAAAAAAAACCAATGGAATAATCGATTTGTTTTTAAAATACATACGGAAATGACTTACAAATTTATAATAACATTTTCCTGTGGTCGCAATGCAAAACATATGAATAAAGGCGGGTAGAGAGCAAGGAGGTGAACTGTGGTTTATTTTAATCAATAGTACAGAGTAAAGCGATGCTTGGGGCTGTCTTGATTTGATTTGTGAGAATCATGACAACCGAAACATTGAAGGTCATGCTCTGACCTATAATTGCATACATTAAATAACTTGGGTCTTGGACGGAGAGGTGTCTCATTTGGTCATTGGCAACATAGCATATCTAATGTTTTGGCCTTCTTTTACTTTAAGGGTCCCTATACTTTAGAGTTAAGGAGCATTCGTGGTTATGGTTAGGTTAGGGGATGTTTTAGGTTAGGGTTAGGGCTAGTGTTAGGTTTAAGTATGGGTTAGGGCAAGGTTTGAGGTTTGAGGTTAAGAATAGTTTTGTAGAGTTCTTTATGGGTTGGGATCCCTAAAGTAAAAGAAGGCCAATGTTTTTTATGTATAAACCCAGTGTATAAACCCTCTTTCATGGCATCATGCGTATGCATTCCTACATGCATAGGAAAACTATTTTTTTAAATATTTATGAAATATTTAATTTAGGCAAATTTTAAGTGCATTTGAAACTTAAAAAAAGCCTCCAAAAATGGATTTAATTTCGAAAATTGACGATTTATATTTGTTACAGGTTAGTGCGTGTACGACAGGCTGCCTTACCAAATATGGCCAAATCGGCACAATTAGGAACAGACAACGGCATTAATCTTTTTGAGGACTTCGCCTATGTTGATAGGACAGCAAAGACTTTTCAAATTGGACGCATCCAAAGGATGCAAAGAACAATTGTAGCTAAAAACAAAAGGCAGTTGGACTATAAAGATACGGTTTCTTTTTCGGCAGACTTTTTAAACGATTTACAAATTACATTTTCAAAGTACGAGAGGATAAGTGAAGACACGTACAAGATTAACATATTTGAAATAGTCTCAATAACAGCCTCTGATATCATATGCCATGTCCATTTAACATTTCAATCTGGTGTATTAATTCTTTCTGCAGAAGAATTATCTGTTATTGAGCAATCAGTCGAAAAGTTAATGAACACAAACCATGGTAAAACAAAAGAAGGTAGAGCTACAGGACAGAAGAGATCAGTTTCACATCAACATGCATTTCAGGACTTTGACGGGAGATTTGCTGAAGTTGTTATCCCATCACATTCTGAATCGGACAATCGCCGAAGTTCAAGGATACGGAAGCAAATCCACTACATAACATAGGTGCAAAACCACCAAAGAGTTTTCTATTACTTATAAATAAGAAGATGTGGTATGAGTGTCAATGAGACAACTCTCCATGCAAGTCACAATGTATAAAAAGTTAACAGTTATAGGTCAAAGTACGGCCTTCAACACGGAACTTCTATTACTGTTTGTTAAATTAAATTTTTCAAAAAATTGTGCAGAATTTGCTTAACTTTTCAAGTGATTGCTCATAGAGCAAAAAAAAATGCATTAAATACAGGTTTATTTCCTCAAAACTGCGTGTTTTTGGCTCATAATTATAACCAGCTGTGAAGTCATATTGTTTGTGCTATTGCACCTTCAAAACAGTGTTTTTACTTGTTATTGTTTGAAAAGTTCAATGTTTCATATAAATTAAAGTGTATTGTATAATTGAAAAGTGTTTTTGATGTATAATAAGATTGTATATGCATATAGGTACTATTTGAGCTGATAAATATATGAATGGGTGATGATTTCGCTGTGAAATATATGTATAGGTAGGGATTTCACAATTATTCAATATATGAATGGGGGGTGTTTTTAAAATCCCAGCTGCACACCTGTACCCAAAATCCCATGTTGAGACCCCCCCCCCCCCCTGTGGTTATATGTCCTTATGAATAGAAAGGCAAGCTATCAATAATTCTGCAGATAACACAATTTTATCAGGTTTATCGTAGATTTTCTGTTTAAATTTTCACACAATCAGTGAATCGTCCAAAAAAGGCTTAACTAACTTTTTATTACTGAAAGTTTCAAACAAGGACTATAGCTAGTGTTTCATTCACCAAATAACTCGTGCGTTTCTGCGAAAAAAACATGTGCATTTCTTTGAATTAAAGGGAAAGAAGATCCTTTTGCGGTGCACTCGCGCATGTCAATTGCTAACTGACCCAATATATATTTTTTATCATGACCAGTCCACTGATACTGATGTCGACATTAACAAATAGCACACATCAAAGGAAAAATGCATAAATTACTGATAAAATAATTTACACACCCTGTTTCGTGTGTATCTCCTGCCATATCAGTATTTGTTGCATTTATATATAGATGAGAAATAATCAATGTAAAAATGGTAAATTTTTGGAGAAAAATCCCAAAAATTATGGAAAAAAAACAACCCCAAAAATGTTGTTTTTGACTAACCTTCCTTTTGTGTATTAAACCTTCTGGTACAATTTCATAGAGATGATCATTCAGTGATTCACTTAAACTAAAGTTATTGTCCGGAAACCAAATGTGTCTTCGGAATACAACGACGACATGATAGCATTACTCGAAAGCAAATTTTTGACATACATGTATTCCCCATTTCCATTCTCAATTTTATTTTGCCGTCGTACTATAAAAACTTGAAAAGTAAGCTAATATAAAACAAAATGCAAGAAATGACATAAAACTGACTCAGAATTAGTACATGAAATTGATGTAGAAACCCACAAACAAAAGATGATTAGGAATACATTTATACTGCAGAGCAGTGTTCTCCCCTCAAATTTTAACTAGCATCCTAGAAAATAGCAAAATCTTTAGATTATCAACTTAACAATCCTATTTATGGTTCCTTAGGCTCAGATGAAAATGTAAAACCTGATCAAAACATTATTCTTAACAGGCTCACTGTAAATTCAAACTCTTCTTTTAACAACCAGAATGATCCTCTGCAATGCTGATCACATATATATGAGATGCAGGAAACTGGGAATACAATATGTTGGAACAGGAACAATTAGATATACTGTTCCCAAGTTGAAAGTAAAAATAATTCAACAAACTGAAAGCGTTGTTTGCAATACAAAAAAAAAAACAAAAAAAAAAACAGCTACAACTTTTATATATTGATGAAAAAAATATTACAAATCCTCCACCTTTTCATGAAAATCAACAAAAAGTTAATTTAATAAAGCTATGGATTGTATACATGGTATAAGAGTATTCATAGTTTGAAATTAAACAAATGTCTTATTGTTTTAAATTTTGTAAAATTTGCAAAGAAAGAAAAATGGATATGAAAATAGCACATTCAAGATAATGCATGTAAGCATGGTCATTTATAAATTATTGTCACCAATAAATTCATTTTCAGCAGAAAACAATAAGGGAGCAACCATTTAGCTTCAAAGGGGGAAGGTATGGTATTTTGTTTGAGTCAGAATTTTTTCACCAAAGTGCATCAACGCTATCAAAATTATTTGGTCAACATTTAACACCAGAAGGTATGGTGAAGATCTGGATTCAGAATATTTTTTTTTGTCCTCTGCTTGAACAGAATTTTTTTTCCCCATCAAGTTGGGAATCAGAATATTTTTTAAAGAAAAAAACCATACCCCCTCCTGCCTTTTGAAGTTCAATGATCGTTCCCTTAACATTTTCCATCTGAACCTGAGACTACTATGTGTTATAGTAGTCTCAGTCTGAACTTATTATTTTATTTTAGACAAAATATATGTTAATGTAGGGAATGCTAGTCAATTTGTTCCAAGCCAGTTCGTCCCAGATTTGGTGAATTCGTACCAAGTCAATAGTCAATTCTTACCAAGTCAATGGTCAATTCGTTCCAACTGATTTAGTTCATTATTAATCAGACTTAACAATTTGTTTCAGCTTTTTTTTTTATGTATATGTCCGTACATCACTGTGTTTGTGTAAATCAGTGTACAGTGCATGGCAAAAAATCAGCAATTCCATTTTTCTGTATATTTCATATAAAAGGACATTTTTCAATAATAACTTTGAAGGCATTTATGGTTTGATTTTAACAAACAATGTGTTGAAAAACGCAGATTTATGTGTATTATATTATTTGTTTATTTAGTCATACATTTATGCCGTACATTTATGGGTTGTCTTTGTTTTGTTGAAACAAAATTAAAACATCTCAATTGTTTCCTTCCATTTTTTTATTCGAGAAAACGTCAAAAATCTCCATTTTCGTCTTTATTTTCAATGATCACCAGCACAGAACGTGCTCTCGCAGGACAACCTAATTACCCATCGTGTGAGTACGGTTTTATTCTTTTGATGAATGCATAAACACTTATTGTGCGCATATTATTGAAATACAATAAGCAGTTATAATGATAACCATTTCTTTAAAATAACACTAGTTAGTTTTTTATTCATATTAAATAGTATTAAATTGTCATGAAATACTTACCTAAAAGAGGGACGAAAGATACCAAAGGGACAGTCAAACTCATAAATCTAAAACAAACTGACAACGCCAGGGCTAAAAATGAAAATGACAAACAGAAAAACAATAGTACACATGACACAACATAGAAAACTAAAGAATAAACAACATGAACCCCACCAAAAACTAGGGGTGATCTCAGGTGCTCCGGAATGGTCAGCAGATCCTGCTCCACATGTGGCACCCGTCGTGTTGCTTATGTGGTTACAAATCCGGTAAATAGTCTAATTTGGTAGGTCACATTCATGAAAGGGAAGGGGATTGTAGTTACGACGTAAGAAACATATCCGATATCATTTGTGAAACGGTTATTCCATAACGGTCAACCAACTCGGGATGGCGTCCGTAAAATTTACGAAGGGATGATTTCAACTTCACCATTTGGTTTAATAGCTTCCTTGTGAGCAGTAACCCTCTATCAAGAAAATCATGATAGGAAATGCAAGCACGGGAATATCGTATCAATTGGGAGATATATACCCCGTATGCAGGTGCTGCTGGAATGTTGCTACTTAGAAATGGAAAGTTCACAATTGGGAAGCTGAAATCATCTCTTTTGTCGTAAAGTTTTGTTTTCAACTTCTAGATGTAAGTCAAGATATGAAGCCGACTTAACTGTATCTGTAGTATCCTTTATCTCCAATTCGATGGGATAGATGCGTTCCATATAGTCACCAAATTTTGAATTGTTTAGTGAAAGAACGTACGTCATCTATATAGCGGAAAGTAGAGTTAAAGGACATTGCTAACTTCTTATCTTTCTTCCTAAGAAGTTCCTGCATGAAGTCAGCCTCATAATAATAAAGAAACAAGTCGGCAAGTAGAGGGGCACAGTTTGTTCCCATTGCGATGCCGACAGTCTGTTGAATTACCTTAATAATTAATATAATTGTCAAATTATATCATTCTCAATATATCTTTCCCAAATCTTTAATGTAATAAGGTTATTTAAATAGTTTATAATGCTTAATACTGTTCTTGAAAAATTTGGAACGAACTGACCAGTTCTTGAAAAATTTGGAACGAACTGACCAAGCAACTTGGGACGAATTGGTTGGTACGAATCGGAGTTGGAACGAATCATCCATCATCATATTCACTGCTCATATTATGATATGATTTGATTTGTTACATGTTACTTTTCTTTGTCGGAAAATGTTTATTCAGTATCCGGAATCGGTCCACAATTTAGAAACCGGAAGTAAGTTTACCCAGAATGCAATGAATGCCACGTCGAGGCCATCTTGTTTATAACGTCAACCGGCTTCTAAATTTATTTGAGAAACCGAGTCAATGGGTGCAGCCTTTAGTACAGAGATTCCAGGTGGAGGAACGGAGGGCTACCATGTTCTAAGGGTAAAACTTTGAAAGTGATGTCATTTTTCAGAACTAATGAAAACCCATAGAAACATCCACAAAACATGCATGACATTTCTTCTTCTTCTTCTTTTGGTTTCTAGCGATCCTTCAATTATTGAAGATTATTCGCCGGCTTTCATTTGACTTGAAGTTGTAAGTTGTAGTCAACGGGCCGGGAGTCATGCGTAGCTACGACGTGTTGCCAATTTCAATATTTTATTCCTCAATGCGACATTAATTTTGCACTACAACACCATTACCGGCTTCCGAAAGTTGAAATTATCTGCCATTTTTGTGATCGGACAGATGCCGAGATGGTTTGTGTTCAACAATCAATGTTAGTATTGAAAAATATGTGAGTTCGTGGTCTAGTGGTTAAGACCGATGGCTACCTTACCTTACCTTACCTCTGTATCTTTACCCCCTTCAAAGGAGAACCACACAGTTTCTGTGTGTTGAACGGGTGCTTTGGGTGGCGGTGCTCATTATTTACATTGGTGCTGTGTCTGTGGGTCCCATCACCATAATTTATCCATGAATTTTTTGGATCATCCTTCCACCATTATGTACATTATTTACATATATGAATATCACTAAAGATAATGTTTGCAATCCGCAACGACACCTCCCGACATTTTAAAATTCATGTATGTTATAATAAAAGTTCATGGTGATTGTTATCAATGTTAAAACAAGTCTATCCACACGGGGTTTTGTGTTAATATATAAAAACGGCTTCTTATTAATCGCTTATAATCTAAAATCTAGAATGTCCTCACATACGGAATATATATATATAGAGAGCGACTTTGCCTGGTTAAAATACGTATTTAAAGCTCCATGTTTAAAAAATGTTTGCTCTTAAAAATCTAAAAGTTCAGTGTTCATACGAAATTACTGCATTGTGATAAAAGTATATGTACGGTAAAATCTAAAAGTATGTCCACTATGAATCTGTGGGCAATCCGGTGCTTTAGGACCCAGAGTCAATGGTATCCCTACCCCTCCCCCTCTACAGCTACAGTGCTGAAGGTCCCGAGTTCGATTCTCACTCGGGGTGCTAAAAATATCAGCACATCAGAAGGGTAATTTTCACCCTCTCACACACATCTCTGGTACCCAGACCGGAGTTTAAACTAGAATGGGTACTTTGGGGGCCTCGGTTGGTCAAAGTTGTCCCCTGCTTTGACCTGGAGATCAAATTTCTGATATCTCTCTGGTTTGTCTGTTTCCACCGAGTGGCCCGGTGGTTCCCTCTGAGTTCTTCGGCTTCCTCCACCATAATAACAGACTTCTCTGTGTTGGGTTGGGGATTGTCCTGGTGGTGGGTTGTATATAAGTTAGTGACACATCTCCATTAATCCTGATAGGGAGTGTACATGGATTCCACTGTACCCTCGCAGCAATCGAGGGGTGCTCCGTTCACGGGGGGATCTTCGTACATACATACATACATACATATGGCTGTGTTTACACCCAGAAATTAGCTGTTGAGTACACACAAACCCTTCACCTGGAGAAGCTTTAAGGTGACTTGATCTCGTTTCAAAATGATTATGTGACTTTGATTGCTTGCTTGGATGCCTTTCTATACACATGATCTTATTGCTATTTGACCGCAATTACTGGACATCATACAGGTTCCTGTAAAATTTTGACTTCATAAATAATACAAAATATCTGACGCCACAATGGAAAAATGATTGTTGTATGACATCGATACATTTTATAGTTCAAAGGGGACAGATTCTTTGGTCAGCTTGGAATATCGATAAGGTGTATGCTATTAGGACTATGGATATCTGTTTCGCTTGACCCAAGAATCTGTGCTGGTTGAACTTAATTTGACATCATACAACAATGACTTTTCCATTGCGGCTTCAGATATTTTATATTGTGAAGTTAGAATTTTAAGGGAACCTTTGTGATGATTAGTATGGCAGACAAAAAGCAACAAGGTGTATAGTTCATGCCTATAGGAAGCAAACATCTTATTTGCATACACCTTATTACTATTTGTCTGCCATTATTAAACATCTCAAAGGTTCCCGTAAAATTTTGACTTCATAATACAAAATATTGAATGCCACAATGTTAAATTGATTGTTGTATGGCGTCAATAATTCAATTCCATTAAACTTTTCAAAGAAACATGATTAATCCATTGTAAACACTTCAAACAAAGAAATGTTACTGATGACCTGTTTTTGGGAAGTTGGTGTTTTCCCTAGTTTGTCCAAATAGTTAAAACATATATGACAGTTGTATCATTTTGTACAATGAAATCAACAAGTGTAATCATAAGTAATGTGTAGCTCAGCTAGGATTATACAATTTCAAGATATCCTTCCAAAATACAACATTTTTTTGGCACAAAATAAGCAGTGTCCTCTTCCTAAAGTTGAATTTGGTTAGCAATTTCAATGGACCAATGGTTGGAAATATATATATAGTTTAGGTTCACAACAGTATTGAAAAATATGCCCATGATTACATGATGAACCAGTCTAAATAAAAGACTACTCAGACCTGTATAAAAAACTATGCAGACCACTTCAGTGTCTTCCCTAGAAAATTCTTGATGCATGGTGGGTCTAAGATAAATTTGCAACGCGATGTGCGGCGTTGTTTTGTAGAATTATTTTTATTACACTTGTGAAATGAATTGTGCATGTCAGTTTAAAAACTTCACATAAATCTGCAATACATGCAGTCAGGCACAATACTTAACATTTTCTCTCAAGGCCAGCCTGGATCCAAAAGTTTTTTCAAGGGCCCTGTAGAATTTTTTTAGGCCTTACCAGGTTTGTTTTTACTACAGGTACATACATATTAATAGTCTTGAATGTTCTTATATAAAAGCCAAAAATATATGTTTGAAATACCTTATACATGTAGCTTGTTTCTGATTATGATGGAAATAATAAAGGAATTAAATAAACATGAGTTTTTCAGAATTAAAATCCATTTAACCATGTATTTTCAGACTGGTGAACTTTATATATATTTGTAATATTATTGAGAAAAAAAAAACCAAAAAAAAACAGCCCCCCTTTCCATACTCCTAGATGTAAATTATTTTCATAAAAAAAGTATTATCAGTTTCACCCCAAGAAATTATTAATTTTTCATGAATAAATCTTAGCAGTTAATCAAAATGATTTCCAAAATGAAATTCCTACTGTCTATAAATAACAATGAAATGTAACTGTTTCCTGTTAATAAGGGGTTTCCCGAATTTTCCCGCCAAAAAGCACATGGCTTTCAACAATTGTAAACAAAGCATTCAATTTGTGATCATGGATTACAGTTTTAATTAATTTAATTTGGATATAGATATTCAACTTAAGGTACAGTCGAGCAATGTTTTTACTTTCTTCTGGATTAAAACTAGTTTGAAAGATCAGTTTCAAAAATAAAAACATCAAAACAAAAACGATCTGAATTGTGAATATTCAGTGACCCATACATTTTTTGAACTCTGCTACGGAGGTCAAAGTTGCATCATGTTTCAGCCCAATGATGTGTATTCTCTGTTACAACTAATCAACTGCGTTTGATATAAATATTTCGATATCAGACATGATTTCAAAACGTAAAATTTATACTGCAAAAGGGTTACTTTTTATTTTTTCACGGAAGGATATTTGGAAGCTGTATCAGGCTATAATATTTATCATTAAAACAATTTGAACTCCCGATTTCTATTATGCAATCGAAGTATTGAATGTTGTTCCATCTAATCAACGTGGTTGTAAAATCATAGCGTTGCATCTAATTACGATCAATTATCAGTCTAGTGAGTTTGAAACACCTGTAGAGTTTTGTCAATTGTCACTTCATATTATAAGATAATGAAAATTTCACACATAGCGGGATGCATAGCGGGTATGATAAATGCATGGCGGCCGAAATTTTATGCGTAGCGGTACCGCCATGCATGAATAGCCTAGGGAAAACACTGCACTTATGAAAAGTTTGGAAGACAACTCTGGTCACTTATCAATTATTGAATTTATTGCGTTGTGTTTAGCTATAAATGTAAATAAGTTTGTTTATTTGATGAATGTATCTTTTCATATGATTGCCTGAATATGCATGAAATATTTGCCACTGTATCATGTGGCTGTTAAGCAATCAGCAATCAATGAAGGTGACTGTGTTTTCTCATAAATTTAAAATGCAATTAAGCAACCCTATTAGATTTGTAAAAATCATGATCAGCATCAGATAAATTTCAGTTAAACTATTTCAAACACATCATCACATGTTACAATCAGTTAACTATGCATTCATGTACATGCTTGTTACAGTGTACATGTATATTACATGTGTGACACTAGGATTACATGATGTAGATTTTACACATCAACTGGTACAAGATTAATTCCTTTGATTAGATGATATAATACAAAGAGAACATGCATTCAGTTCATGGTATGCATAAGAAACACATGATCCAGGTGCAGATCTACTTTACACAGGATACATTACTGAATCACTAACACATGATCCAGGTGCAGATCTACTGTACACAGGATACATTACTGAATCACTAACACATGAGCCAGGTGCAGATCTACTGTACACAGGATACATTACTGAATCACTAACACATGATCCAGGTGCAGATCTACTGTACACAGAGGATACATTACTGAATCACTAACACCATCAAGAAATGAAAGTCTTGCTTAATAATAGTACTTTATAATCTGCCAATTTTCATTTTAGTAATCTTATTTTGTAGGTACAACCAGGATCCCCTGGACATAAGGCAGGGTTAGAGGCTTTCTTTGACTTCATTGTTGCTATTGGAAATACAAGACTGGTAGGTATAGAGTGATTACATCATGTACATGTAGTATTAGCAAAGTGCTTTGATAGAAAAAATGACAATTTATATAATTTGATCTGGCGTAACTTATATTTTCTATGTCACAAATTATTCAGTACTAGCAGCTTGTCTAGTCAATTTGATTGCCTTGTTAATAGTTTAAATACAAAAAAGACAGAGAAAAAAAAAAATTTAAATGGAAATCATGTAGATTTTTGTCCCCCCTGCAATGGTTAAAGGGGACATAGAAATGCAAGGCGTCCATACAATCAGTCTTGTTGGTGCTAGCTCTCACATGTACAGTTCTTGCCAGATTTTTATAAAATTAATATTATAGGTTTATATTACATGTATTAGCTGTATCTTGGACAAGCATGACAAGTGGGAAAATCAGTGCGGCTCAATAATTTTAAAATTAGTTATGCCCCTTGGAAACATTAAATATATATATGGAAAATTGCATCGTTAGCACTCTAATGTGGTTAGTTCTAAAAATTTCCAGATTGTTTCCTTTAACCAAATGTAATGAAACTTATACACAATGCTTATTACCACAAAAAAAAAAACCAACAGATCACTTTTACCATTCTAGAGTTATGCCTCTTTACTAATGGAAATTTTGCTGAACTTTTTGTTTCCTTTCCCTAACTGAAGTTTGCCTCAACCAAATATTAAGAAATACATTATGGGCCAGCTGAAGGACGCTTCCAGGTTTGGGAATTTCTTGCTGCATTGAAGACCTGTTGTTGACCCTCGGCTGTTGTCTGTTCTATGGTCAGGTTGTTGTCTCTTTGACACAGTCCCCATTTCCATTCTCAATTTTATACAATATGCTCACCAACACAAAACTCAGATCAAGTATAAAGTTTTGTAGCCTCACTTTCACTGTTCTTAAGCTATGTCCCTTTATAACATTATATGTAAGTCAGGTGTCTATCATATGTATCCCATAGACACATTCCCCATTTAATTCTGGAGCTGTTAGAGATGTGCTTTATGTATTTGAAATCCTTTGAATTACAAGTATTTCACTACATTTTAGCTTGATTGTCACTTTAAACAATTTACATTTCAGAATCAAGATGATGATACTTTGAAAAGTTTATTGAGAGCAAACATTGAGAAAGAAGTCAAAATGGTTGTATACAGCAGTAAAACCCAATCAGTAAGAGAAGCCACAATTATACCTAGTCATAACTGGGGTGGGGAAGGACTTCTTGGTGTTAGTATCAGGTAAGAGTTGTATTTTATATAAAAATATAGTGGTTTCAACATTTAAATGCAGAGTTATAGTTTTCTATCTTGACCACTGACATATTAACCCAGACATGTATGAATTATACTACTGGCCAATAAAATCAATAGAAAATTGAAAAAAATATTCTACTGTTAAAGGTTATTATGTTAAATATGCTGGCATACTATTGTTTGTATGAATCTAAAATAGATCTGTTCTGAAGAAATAAATGAAGTGATATTTAGAATTGGAGTTATCTTTCTTTGTCCATAATCACATTTGAACCATAGAACTATAATTAAAGAAGATAATCTGCAATGCATTGTACAATGTAATGTTAAATGAATACAGTCTTTACCTTTTAATTCTAAAATTTCAAAAAAATAATTTAAAAAGACATTAAAGATCTATAAAATGAAAACATACTTTTTCATTAGCAAACATGTTTGAAATCTTAACTTGTTTTCTGGAAATATTCTCACATACTCCCTGTGAGGATCCCAAACAACATAATCATGATGATAGTGCATTGGGTTTTTGAAGATGAATAGATTATTTTATTCTATTTCAGATTCTGTTCCTTTGAAGGAGCCAATGAGAATGTTTGGCATGTGTTGGTAGGTAGAAATTATTGATACATCAAATAGATCTAAGAAATACGAGATGTGGTATGATTGCCATTTAATTCAACAGAGACCAAACTACATGGATGTTAGCAACTGCAGTTTAACAATGAGTAAAACTAATACTGTATTTGTAAGCTTTATAGATATACATACTTAAACAAGTGAAACAATTAATAAAAGATTAATGGCATGATTTATGACTTCAAACGAATGTTTAATAGCACAACTTTAGAACAAACTAAATACCTGTTGGAATGGGTTTTACTCATGAGACATGCAACACAAAAAATCAACTATCAAAAAGAAAAAGTCATATTTTATTAACATTTCTGGCAAAATTGATAGTTTGAAAGAATTATATAAGTATGGTTTATTTTCTGTGATTATCTGTATCTGATAAGAAAACATCATTCTGATTGTTATTTGTAGGAAGTTAATCCTAATTCACCAGCTGATTTGGCAGGACTCAAATCCCATACAGATTATATCATTGGAGCAGATTCAGTATTACATGAGGTAATTAATTCTATATAGGTCTTATTGTAACTCTAAATCAGACTTTTGAAATATGTACAAATCTCACAGAATTGGGAAAAGTTTAACACATTTCATTACTAAAACTTATTTCTAATAATATTTTGATTACTAGCTGCAGCCTAAATTTGATGCATAAAATGAATAAGAGGTAACTTCGCCACCTTTTTTTAGCTGAGATGTATATTTTCTAGTTAATTTCCCTTATTTTTATGATTGTAGTTTCCCCCGGTACTATTTAATGATAATGACAGAAAGGTAAAATGCAACCATAACAAAAAAATACATAGTGTACTATTTATAACACAACCTGTCCAATGGGTATCTAGATCATATATATAACAACTTAATTTCGACTTTTGGCTATCAAAAACTTGCATCTTTTGTCTTATCCAAGACATATTCATGTAAAAAGTAAAATCACAAAAATACTGAACGCTGAGGAAAATTCAAAACTGAAAGTCCCTTTTCAAAAGCAGTATAAATCTTTACAAGTTCTGCCAAAAATCATATTTTATCATTTTAAGTATTTAAAAAAATAGCCTGCATGATTTACCACAAGCCATATATGGTCCCAAGGCTAGTGAAAATGTATTCTGATGAGTAAAATTTTCTTGATCAGCCAAATGAATTGGTTATTGAATTTTAGGTGTAGAAGTCATGAAGTTTTTGTAGAGACTGATTAATTAATCACTGCTCAAATGAAAACATATATTTATTATGCTGTTAATATATGAACAAAACACAATCCATGATAAATATAAGCTGAGTAATATTTCCCTCTAGCACTTTATTGAATTAATTCATGTATGCAGATATGCATGTAATCTTTATGTTTTTGTTGTATAGATATAGATATATGGATAGATGTTCTATACATAGCAAAATAAGGGGAAATAACTCTGTATGAATTTAATGGAACTTGCCTTTACAGCATATTTTTTTCTATATTTGATGTTATAATGATTCTTGATCAGTAGAAATTGACTTTATGATATGATATAGACACTCAGGTGGACTAGGATTTGCTTAGATATATCTTTGAATATCTTTACATAGCAGTTTGAGCTAAAATTATACTACTAGATGTGACATTACTATTTTTAGATTTGGTTTTATCATGTATATGATTCTCTCAGAAGAAACAATATTATTTTCTGTTTTAACATATAGTTATTGTTAAAATGTGTTTAATTTTTAACAAACCAAATTATGATAAATTCTTTTTCTTTATATTTTTATATTAGAATTTTACTTGCACTTTATATAAAATGAAAAACTACCAAAGTTTAGAAAAAGATAAATGACAACAACGCACAAGATATTCTTTTTGGAATAATATTTGTCACGAAATGTGTCCATAAAATTCCTGTTTTGGTTTCAATATCACTCCACACTTTAATGACTATAGCTAGTTACACATATCCTTTCATTTATCATTGTATAAAGCTCATAATTTTTATATTGACATAGCTTTAATAGTAATATTTATATATTTGAAATTATTTTAGTATATTTAATGTACAGTGAACCAATTTAATTTTGAAGATAATTAATTCTGCTTTTACCTTTTTTCTCGTCCATTTCACAGTAATTTATTTTTACAATTTTAATATTTTCTTGATAGTAGTAGTCAAAAAGGAAAGGTCCAAGTTTGATAAATTTATTTTGATATACAAGACTATTTATAATCAAATCAGCAATTCATTTTCACAATTTTCTAATTTACTAGATGTAGTCAAAAAGGAAAAATCCAAGTTCAACAAATATACTATGTATACATTGACATACAAGAGGATTTAAAATCACATTATTTTTCTACATGCTAAAGTTGTGAAAACAAATGACTGGCTATAAATAAGTTGGATGACAATAATTGATATGTTAGCTTTTTGTTTGTTTTTCAAGCTTCATAATACAAACATGATCAAAACAAACTATGATACACCTTATCAATTAACAATCATGATAACCATGATCAAAACAAACGATGATACACCTTATCAATTAACAATCATGATTACCATGACCAAAACAAACTATGACACACCTTATCAATTAACAATCATGATTGCCATGACCAAAACAAACTATGATACACCTTATCAATTAACAATCATGATTACCATGATCAAAACAAACTATGATACACCTTATCAATTACCAATCATGATTACTATGTCATGATTACCATGATCAAAACAAACTATGATGCACCTTATCAATTAACAATCATGATCACCATGATTAAAAGAAACGATGAAACACCTTATCAATTAACAATCATGATTACCATAACCAAAACAAACTATGATACACCTTATCAATTAACAATCATGATTACCATGATTAAAAGAAACGATGAAACACCTTATCAATTAACAATCATGATTACCATAACCAAAACAAACTATGATACACCTTATCAATTAACAATCATGATTACCATGATTAAAAGAAACGATGAAACACCTTATCAGTTAACAATCATGATTACCATGATCAAAACAAACGATGAAACACCTTATCAATTAACAATCATGATTACCATGATCAAAACAAACTATGATACACCTTATCAATTAACAATCATGATTACCATGATCAAAAGAAACGATGATACACCTTATCAATTAACAATCGTGATTACCATGATCAAAACAAACTATGATACACCTTATCAATTAACAATCATGATTACCATGATCAAAACAAACTATGATACACCTTATCAGTTAACAATCATGATTACCATGATCAAAACAAACTATGATACACCTTATCAATTAACAATCATGATTACCATGATCAAAACAAACTATGATACACCTTATCAATTAACAATCATGCTTACCATGATCAAAACAAATGATGAAACACCTTATCAGTTAACAATCATGATTACCATGATCAAAACAAACTATGATACACCTTATCAATCTGTTTGTAGGATACATTCACTGAAAACATATCCAGCTCACATACTCAAAAACCATGTTTTGTACCACCCAAATCATTAAAATCTGATGCTATGGTGTGTCAACTCACAGACAGCATTCCTTATGTCTGCAGAGTGGAGGTACTGAAATATATATAAATAAGAAGATGTGGTACGATTACCCATGAGACATACCTCCATCAGAGACCTAATGAAGTGCCTTATTGCCTTTTCTCCTACACTATGATTACATATAAATGTATGGCAGTGAAATTCCCATTTGAGACTATCAATTCCCCAATTGATGGTTGCAAATCTTCAATAACAGTTCTATTATTCCAAAATGAAAGTGTCAAGAAATGCTATGGACATTATTTTAAATTAACTTAGACCTAAGCAATATTCATCTTATTTTCATCTATGTTTATACTTATTTTACAGACAGAGGATTTATTCACCTTGATAGAAAACCATGAAGGGAAGCCATTGAGATTATATGTGTACAACACAGACAGTGATGCATGTAGGGAAGTTACAATTACACCCAATGGAGCTTGGGGAGGCGAGGGAAGGTAGGTCAAGGATTAGAGTTATATGTGTATCTTATGATAATGATGATTGCCTTTCTAGAAACCATATAAATGTGAACCTTTTTCATGGCATAATTCACAATTGATGGTATGGAAATAAATGCTAAAGATTATGACAAATTTTTAATTTATGATTTGATGTTGTTTTCTGTCAGTTTCATTAGAATGGAGATAACAATATACACTTTGCCAGTAAACTTAATTTGCAACCATCAAATCACCAATTGATGTCATCAGAGCTTAATATAAAATACAGTTTTCTTGTATTTATTTTAATTTGAATATTGTGTAGAACATTTAAATGTGCCACTAGACAGCACAGAACTTTATGAATAAAATTAAAAATAACAAAGTATTATGTGTTTAATTATTTAACATGTGTCTATTTCAGCCTTGGCTGTGGGATAGGATATGGATATTTACATAGAATACCTAAACGACAGTTTCCAAGTTCAAATCCTCTAAAATCATTAAATGAAGCAGTAATAGTACCTAATCCACAGAAGACACCTGACGGTTTTGCTGAGGTAAACTTTTAAAATATACAGTAACCTGATTAAAAATCAGACCATTCATTCTTCCAATTTCAGTTCATCTGTACATGTCCTGTCAGAGCAACTTTTCATTAAAATTTTAGCAATTGTAGAAAACTTCAATGGCTACACCAGGATGTTCACAGAGGAATATAATTAATTCAACATATTAAAAGGGAGATAATCAAATTTACTTTCTTGAATAATAACCTATCTATCTAAAGCACAACTCAAAAGATTAGATGGGTATTAATGACAATTTACACATAAATATGAGGATCATGAGGATGTAAACAAAGAAATGTAATGTAGCATGTGAAAGGGGAGATAATTAAATTAACTTATTGTAATCTTGCAATTTTTTTTTGGATATTCTGTTCTAAGCACAACTCCTTCTTACTGGCTTGACTGGTGTTATTGTAGTAGACTCAGGATGTGCATAGCGGGATATCATACTCCTAGAAAACTCCTATATCCTTTTTGTAATATTTTATGGACTTAAACATTTATAGTCTATAAAGATGTATAGCTATGTGTGTTTACTCAATGTTCTAGTTTGTAGTTATTGCCTTTTAAAAACTTTGCTTTTTGTTTCAAAGATTGTAAAGGAATTATATTCTGGTCTATTCATAATGGTGGAAAAGGTTTGATATTGAATCATATTTATTTACAATTGTTCATTTATTTGGTCAATTTCAGGTAAATTTATCAAGTTCACCTTTACAAGGTACAGATTTAACAGCTGGGATAACAAATATATCATTAAATACAGGTAAATATTGTTCTTCAGCCTAGAGGAGATTTATTACAACGCTGGTTTAAGCTACAGGCTTATATAGATGAAAGAATTGTTTTAAAATACTACATACTTTTACTTACCATTGAATTGTTTGGTTTTTGTACTACTGCTATTAAAACCCATTTCAAATTTTAAATATCTGTCATCACATTTATTTTGTGTCATGAACCTTTAAATTGTCAAAAATTTGTTCACAATCCAAATTCAGACAGTATCAAGGTTGAATATTGTGTCCAAATGGTACCAACTGTTCATGGCTAGTTATCCGTCGTATTAGACTGCACCCAGGGAGGCATTTTATTTAGTTACATACTTTTATTTTCAATTGAATTGTTTCAAAAGTTTAAACAACACTAGTACTATAGCAGTTGATAGGTTCTCTTATATCTGGTAAATTTCGATAACAGCAAATTAAAAAGACACGGTAATATATGGTCTCAAATTGTAAATCATCTCTGCGTCTCAAAACATTTCAAACAAACTAAATATTAAAAATATTGAAAAATATTACCTGTTAACAAAACAAATTTCATTTATTTTTTAAATATGGTTTCTTAATAATAAATGTTTGGACAAATTATGATTTTTTTTTTATTTCTAGGAACACCAACAATACCTGTATTACCAACATCAGTAGGAACAGCAGGTCAAAATCAAGTGGGCGGTGTTCCGTTACAACCTTTCCCAAACTTTACAGCAAGTGGTGCAGCCATTCCATCAAGTTAGTATTATCTGACCTTCACCTCAAAGTCAAGTGGGTGGGGTTCCATTTCAATCTTTCCCTTACTTTAAGCAAGCAGTGCAGCTATTCCATCAAGTAGGTATAATCTCACTTTGACCTCATATATTTAGGTTTGACATGTTTGAGGTAATCATCTGATTTGTAAGTTTAGTCATGGGTAATTTACTTTGAATGTCTTGAATATTTTACATGTTAAAGTATTGTTATTTTAATTTCCCCATTTGCATTTCACTTTCAAAATTTAATTCAGGTGAGACATATATCTGTGTCCACTTTTTATTAAGCCCCATTCATGGGCATTATGTTTTCTGGTGTGTGCATCCGTCTGTTTGTTCGTTCGTCTGTCCGTCCGTCTGTCCCGCTCCAGGTTAAAGTTTTTGGTGGAGGTCGTTTTTGATGAAGTTGAAGTCCAATCAACTTGAAACTTATACACATGGATATGTTCCCTATGATATGATCTTTCTTATTTTAATGCCAAATTAGAGATTTTACCTAGTTTTCAGGGTCCACTGAACATAGAAAGTGATAGTGCAGATGTGGCATCTGTGTTCTATGAACACATTCTTGTTAGTTATGAGTCAGTTATACTCCTGTAATACACAAGTTTGTTTGTCTATCTATTGTCTGCATTATAAACAAATACAATGTTATACACTTGTTTTGGCTCATGTTTATTGAATTGAACTTTAACACTATTGGAATGGAAAAAAGTAGGATGTCTATAAATAAATTTGTTAAATTTCTTAATTAATGGAATTTAACTTTTAAAATTTATGGTAATTTTTTGCATTTGTTTCTAAATTACATTAAGATTAATTATATATGTATGTTCTCTTTTGTAAATAAGATTATTTTTATATTTCAGATTTTCCACTACCAACCATGCCTAATTTAGGGAATATGTCGATGCCACCATTAACAACACCTATCTCTATAGCGGGGATGCCGCCTGGGCAGTTACCTCCCCTATCATCATTTTCAAGTACATTACCAGGTATTATATTCTTGTAACCATATAAACTGAATTTAGATTAATGAACATCTTTTTGTCATGTATAACTGGAGCTGAATTAAAACTTCAAAATTAAACAGATGTCAATGCTTCATGTATGTCAAAATATCTACAAAGTTGTAAAAAAAGAATATCAAGGAACTGCCATCCATTAAAAAAGAAAAGAAAAAATATTAATAATAGTTAATGATGCTTGAAAAACTATGTTTTGGGCTTTTCTTGTACCTGGTTTAGAGTTCAAACTCATTGTGCATATGTAATTGATTTATCGTAATAGTAAATTAATGAATACATCCCTTCTCACTTTTAAGTAAACTTTTGTGTATTTTTCCTCTGATACTTACATGACTTAAGTTATGATTACTTGGTTTTGTATATATAAGAATGAAAACTTGACTTTACTGCCTTTACAGCACTTTTGCACTTTGATTTTTTTTTAGGAGGAACAGCCAGCGGTGTAACATTACCAGCAGGTTTCCCCATGCCAGCCCCAGCACCGTTACCTAACATGCCTACAAACTTTACTCTACCAACAACATCTCAAGGTGATTCTACGTTACCCAACGATGCCGGATCTGCTGGTGGCATTATGTTAGGGAGTGATGTGGCACAGTCCACAGTGGCTGCTACTGGACAAAATGTACCTGTTGCTGAAGCAGCAGCTACATCATAGTGCTAATTTGTGTCAATTTCTATTTATATGTGCATCATGCTTCAAATTTATATCAATGTACAATATGAAGGAAAGAAGAAAGAAAGAAAACTGATTTTTTCAGGATTTCGGCACAATTTGGGACCACAGAAAAAAAACAATTGATATTTTTTGCATAATATATTTTATTTTGAACTGTCATTACACTAAAATTATGGATTTATTTTGTTATAACTGAGAAGCAAGATATTAGAAATTTTAAACCATTGTTTACTCTTAATCTTATGTGAAATATTGTGCATGTTCACTTATCATGTAAGCTTGTGGCAGACGTGGTGCATAACTTACTAAAGACATAAGGACAAAAAACCAAAACTGTGTTTAAGACATTTCTAAATTTTTCAGCATTTTACATAAAAATGTCCTTCCAAAAAAATAAAAATTATGAAAATATGTGAAATGCTATATTTGATCTCTATAGATAAGTTTTGAGTGATTGTATATTGGTGTGTTTGGTTAGTATGTATATGAAGGTGTGTTTGACATTAAGAAATATGAAATGTAATAAAAACATCTATCTGACTGATTTTATATCCATGCAAGTTGCAGCTAGATATTTTCTGTGGACTAGATTATTGACTGATGGTTAGTGTTTAAAACCATGTTTAGCAAACTTAGCTAAATCATAGAGTATGTGGGGAGAACTACTGTCCTTCCCCTTGGATAAGGAGGGAATTCAATGAAGTATTTCATAAAGTAACACACACAACGTAGATGGGGTAAATGAAAGAGTAGTTATTTATTAAGTAGTCATAAGTTTCCCTTCAACCTTTGAAGCAATAAGAACAGAAAAGTATATTTCTGTTTGGAATGGAATTAAAACAAAAGATCTGTTTGCAACCACTAGTATTGCTAATATGCCATTCTTTATGATCAGTTTACAATAAATTTATGTAGAACATGTAGAATTTTGTTTATTGTACATATTTGCTTATTTATACTACGACTAAAAAATGAAAACAACACGTTAGAAAGTTCTTGTCTCATTTTATCTTATTAACTATTGTGAAGAATAACAATAATTTTCACCACTTGTTTAGAAATGGTTCCTTTTAAAGGCATGCATGACTTGTTTCTGGACAGAATAAAGAAACATAATGAAGATAATTCTGCATTATTAATGTTATTTTATTTATTTCTTTGGTATTAGAGTTTAGAATTATCTATCATTGTCTATTTTTGATGAGATTTTGTAAAATGTTTTTTGAGGTTGTTATCTGATAAATACACGATACATTTTATAAGATTAAATATGATCATTCTACGACTTATTAATCTAATGTCATTAACAGCATTAATGGTCTCTTTGTAGAATGATGGAAGGATTCTCATTAGACCTTTTAGCATCATTGTAAAGTGATGCTATCTGAATTGATTTTCGATTATCGATTATATAATGGATGCGATGTTAAAAATTCTAGAAACAAGGTGGTAGTTCAGATTTTTAGAAAACCTGACCCAAAGGGCCAAGTGAGCTTTTCTCATCACTTGGCGTCCGTCGTCGTCGTCTGTTAACCTTTACAAAAATCTTCTCCTCTGAAACTACTGGTCCAAATTTAACCAAACTTGGCCAGAATCATCATCTAGTTTTAAAAAAAGGTCCGGTGACCCGGCCCGCCAATCAAGATGGCTGCCATGGCTAGAAATAGAACATAGGGGTAAAATGTAGATTTTGGCTTATAACTATGAAACCAAAGCATTTAGAGCAAATCTGACAGGGTGAAATTGTTTATCAGGTAAAGATCTACCTGCCTTGATATTTTCAGATGAATCAGAGAACCCGTTGTTGGGTTGCTACCCCTAAATTGGAAATTTTAAGGAAATTTTGCCGTTTTTGGTTATTATCTTGAGTATTATTATAGATAAATATGTAAACAGCATTAATGTTCAGCAAAGTAAGATCTACAAATAAGTCGACATGACCAACATGGTCAGTTGACCCCTGAAGGAGTAATTGCCCTTTATAGTCAATTTTTAACAATTTTTTCTAAATTTTTGTAACCTTTTACCTAAATCTTCTCTGAAGCTGCTTAGACAAATTTAACCAAACTTGTTCACAATCATCATTAGGGTATGTTAGTCTAAAAAATGTGTCCAATGACTCGGCCTGTGAACCAAGATGGCCGACATGGCTAAAAATAGTACATAGGGTAAAATGCAGTTGTTTGCTCATATCTCTGAAACCAAAGCATTTAGAGAAAATCTGCTGTGAATAAAATTGTTCATTAGGTCAAGATCTATCTGCCCTGAAATTTTCAGACCAATCTGGCAACTTGTTGTCGGGCAGCTGCCCCTGAATTGGTAATTTTAAGAAATTTTTGCAGCTTTTGGTTTTTATCTTGAATATTATTATAGATAGAGATAAACTATAAATTACAATAATATACAGCAAAGTGAGAGCTAAAAATAAGTCAACTTGACCAAAGTGGTCAATTGAAACCCTTAATGAGTTATTGTCCTTTATAGTCAATTTTTTACAATTTTCATAAATTTTTGTAAATTTTGACAAAAATTTTTCCACTGTCACTTCTGGGCCGATTTCATTATAGATACAGATAATTGTATGCAGCAAGATTGTTCAATAAAGTAAGATCTACAAACACATCACCAACACCAAAACACAATTTTGTCATGAATCCATCTGTGTCCTTTGTTTAATATGCACATAGACCAAGGCGAGCGACACAGGCTCTTTAGAGCATCTAGTTCTGTTTACCATGATGCTTTATGAAATATCTGTGGAGAACACTACTGACCAGTTCATGGGTTTGATATCTGGCACGGTAACACTTATTGAAAAGTTGGCATATACTGCATACTGAATAAGGAGCAACAGAAAAAAAACATCACAGAATAATATGTCTTAAAAAGGTGACCTGTCTTCCTGTTGAATGTCACCATGTGATCTTTAACCTGAAAAACTACCTCATCATGCAGTTTTAGTATAAAGCATATGCTTCCTATAATATGTATTTGTTTACCATTGCGGTTATCTTCATAAGGTAATAACTGCTTCATTTGGATCATAGAATATTGCAAGTTTGATTTCGTACAAACTCAATTGGTTTAATGAAAACAAATAATTCAATGCAACCTTGAGAGTTAAATGTTTAATGTTTAGCCTCATCATATTAGGCCATAGTAAGTAAATGTATGATGTAATATCAAAGGGTCCAGGAGTAAGCAGATAAAAAAACCAGAGTAAAACAAGTAAATTCAGTTTGTGTACAAATGTATATTTGCTCAAAGACCGCTGATGTTAAGTTGTGCTGTCAGAAAGGGTGTATTGAAGTCCTTCATTGCATCTGGATTGTTAGAATAGGACCGTTACAATTACACTAATATTCCATAGTGGTCAACTAAATATGATAATACCATCACCTGTGAGACTATGAATTACTACATGATTAGTTTGTGTACTAACATTGATGGTACTGATTTTACTGCTCAAGGTTGGCATTCCTAGTTTGTATAATCTAGCACTGCTAGTACATATACTGGTACACTAAAAGAATGTCCATTGGTTCAAATGTATAATCACAGTAAGGGATAATCTATAAATTTGTTCAGAAAAGATTACGATAAAATATAAAATCTGGACTTTTTGACAATAAATGTCGTTTCAGTGCTGCAAGGGAATAACATATGGAAAAAATTAAGATTAAAATAATCATTGCTGTATCATCTGACACATTACACGTTGATGCTATATAATACAACTGCAATATTATTATTTTGTGTTGTTTGTTTATATTATCATGGACAGGATAGACAATATCTGGCACCAACAGGCGCAAGTTAGAATACGTTTTTTAGATTATATGTCTTGGATTCTTTATAAATGTTAAACCAAACTTGCCAACCAACATCTGATTTATAATAAATATGCAGTGGTTAAACATAACATTTTTATCATAAGTAACAGGTCTAATAACTAGAGGCTCTAAAGAGCCTGTGTCGCTCACCTTGGTCTTGTGCATATTAAACAATGGACACGGATAAATTCATGACATAATTGAGTTTTGGTGATAGTGATGTGTTTGTAGATCTTACTTTACTGAACATTCTTGTTGCTACAATTATCTCTATCTATAATGAACTTGGCCCAGTAATTACAGTGGAAAATATTTTCTAAAAATTAACAAAAATTTATGAAAAATGTTAAAAATTAACTATAAAGGGCAATAACTCCTTAAGGGGTCAATTGACTATTTTGGTCATGTAAACTTATTTGTAGATCTTATTTTGCTGAACGTTATTGCTGTATACAGTTTATCTCTATCTATAATAATATTCAAGATAATAACAAAAAACGACAAAATTTCCTTAAAATTACCAAGTCAGGACAGTAACCTAACAACGGGTTATCCGATCCATGTGAAAATTTCAGGACAGATAGATCTTGACCTGATAAACACTTTTACCGCATGTCAGATTTGCTCTAAATGCTTTGGTTTTTGAGTTATAAGCCAAAAACTGCATTTTACCACTATGTTCTATTTTTAGCCATGGCGGCCATCTTGGTTGGTTGGCCGGGTCACGTCACACATTTTTTAAACTAGATATCCCAAAGATGATTGTGGCCAAGTTTGGATTAATTTGGCCCAGTAGTTTCAGAGGAGAAGATTTTTGTAAAAGATTACTAAGATTTAGGAAAAATGGTTAAAAATTGACTATAAAGGTCAATAACTCCTAAAGGGGTCAACTGACCATTTTGGTCATGTTGACTTATTTGTAAATCTTACTTTGCTGAACATTATTGCTGTTTACAGTTTATCTCTATCTATAATAATATTCAAGATAATAGCCAAAAACAGCAAAAATTACCTAAAATTACCAGTTCAGGGGCAGCAACCCAATAACGGGTTGTCGGATTCATCTGAAAATTTGAGGGCAGATAGATCTTGACCTGATAAACAAATTTACCCCTTGTCAGATTTGCTCTAAATACTTTTGTTTTTGAGTTATAAGCCAAAAACTGCATTTTACCCCTATGTTCTATTTTTAGCCATGGCGGCCATCTTGGTTGGTTGGCCGGGTCACGCCACACATTTTTTAAACTAGATACCCTAATGATGATTGTGGCCAAGTTTGGTTTAATTTGGCCCAGTAGTTTCAGAGGAGAAGAATTTTGTAAAAGTTAACGACGACGGACGACGACGGACGACGGACGCCAAGTGATGGGAAAAGCTCACTTGGCCCTTCGGGCCAGGTGAGCTAAAAATTAATCAATCATTGTCATGCGAAAAAAAAAACCCCTGTTTTTCAAAAATAAACTTTATAAGGCAAGTACGTATGAGACAAAATCATATTGATAATGAGAAAAATAAGGGGAAAAAAAAACCTCACTTATACACATAATACACTACCAATCTATGTGCACGTTGTTTGAGAGGGCTTTATGCCTTAGCAAGATGATTTATCTCACGAACTGGAAACTTACCGACAAACATTACCGTCTTAACATGGCAATGCAATTCAGAATCAACTGTTTACAAATCATATAATTTTTGATATACTAATAGCTATTCTAACTCATAAATAGTTAACCTTAGCTTTATTTGGCAGAACGTATGATTCTTTGGTCCTCAATGTTCGTCATTTTCGTTGGTTTTGCCTTTTTGGTTTTTTGAGATTCAAGTGTAACTGACGAGTGGCGAGTCTTTTTTTTTTAGACGAAACGCGCAATGGAGCAAATACAAAATTTCAATCCTTGTATTTATGATCAGTTTAACTTCATTAGTTTCCGTTAAAATGTTTTTTCCTGAAACTAATACGTTACTAGAAGTAATACGTATCTTAATGGAGAATTTTTTTAAACCTGCCTAATATTTCAATAATCAATTTTGTTTGTTTTAATCCTCTATTTAGCAAGGACAAAGCATTTTCTTTTATTTTGATAAAATCGTTTAACAATTACCGCGTTCAATCTCATCATCCATTTTATAAGTTATAAACCAGAGTATCTAAATCAAACTAAATATGTGTCACTGTTCTAGAAATATTTATTTAATACAAAATTAAATAATGCAAATTTGAATAAAGGCAACAGCAGTATACCGCTGTTCGAAATTCTTAAATCGATTGAGAAAAAAAAAAACAAATCCGGGTTACAAAAATGATGGACAAGAAACAAAGAACGTGAATGAAATACCGATACTTACATGCATCAGCTGCTCGGTTAGTCAAGTCAATGTGATTTTGTCCAAATACAGGCAGCTGCAAATAATTTAGGTATATTTAAAAATTTCTAATTTTTTTTTTTACTGAATATTCTTTCTTTAAAGAAATTGGAACCAATACCAGAAAAGACTACTTATAAATGAGCCCCATAAATTATAAAGCATATATATCATTTGTTTTACCGGTCTATTGTTTTTTTCAAAATTTAAATAGCACTCGGTCAGATTATGATACGTAATGATAAATGGAATACATTGTTTTACCTATAAAGATAAATTCTTCTTATGCCCACGAAAACGGAAGAAAAATGATTTTTTTTTGTGGAACGTACTTAGAAAACATAAACTGTTTTTGTTGTGTCTTTATTTGTAACCCCTCCCACCCTAAATACAAGTCTTGATAGCTTTATAAATTAGACTCAATTGAATAATTTTAGATAATTTTCCATCTGTGACAATTTACATCAATATTTTCCAAAGGGTTATTATAAGGCTAAAAGTGAAAAGTTCACATCATTTATGAATTAGATATTTAAATGCTTTAATAATCATGACATGTCTAAAATGAAATTGGACCTCCGGATTCGTGACAATTTACTTAATTTTGTAAAAGTAATTACAGTTTTCAAATTCTATCAAAGTTAACACCTAACCCTACCTTCGGTACTTGATATGATAATACAGTTTTAAAATACTTACTTGAAATTCGCAGTTATACAAATCATCCTATGTTTAGGAATACTAGTATATATATCATGCTCTAAGTGTTTGCCGATGTTTTGGTTCTGTTTGGTTTTATGATTGTCAAATACTGTGGATTTATTTATTTTCGTGGGTATTTATTTTCGTGGATTCCTGAAAACTGCATTTTCGTGAATATTTGATTTCGTGGTTTTGCCTATCACTGTATACACAACCTATTGAAAATTTGTTATTCGTTGAACATTTGAATTCGTGGTTTACCTGCACCCACGAAACCCACGAAAATTGGTATACAACGAATAATAATGAAATCACAATATGTTTGTGTCGAACATCACTTCAGATAAGACATCTAAGTGATAAATGTATCTGGTGCATCAAAATTGGAACTATTAATATTTTCAAACATAATCCATATAGACCTAGAAACAATATACCGAAAGAATAAAAAAAAAAATCTTATTAAACATGTATCCATTATCCAAATTCAAGCAGGAATTGCTTACATGCCCGAGACACCAGAGATCAGTGCAATCTTTTGATGGGTATTTTATAATGTGTTTTGAGCACTTGTTTGTTATTTCACCGTCGTTCGGATTTTGCATATGTTGTTGTCAATATATTTCGATTTCTAAGTTTTGAATGCTTCTTTTGTATATCGTATATCATAATAATATAATCATTCTAGGTTAGTATCAATACTGCAAGACATGTTGTACTCAAATTATTTGAACACTGATCATAATTGAGTCAAACTTGCCGCCACATGTAGATAGCTCTTTCTTTGTGTTTCAGCTTACTCCAACATCAAAAACATTTCCCGCCATGTTATAGCAAAAGGTATAATAACCAAAACTTGGGAAAAAGGGAAAATAAAAAACGGAAAGTCCTTTGTAAAATGGTAAAATCAAAAGTTTAAACACATCTATGATCGAACAAATGAAAAACAACTGTTACATTCCAGGGTTGGCACAGTCATTTCCGTATGTAGGAAATGGCGGATAAGATATACAACAACAGGTACTAACAGTAGGAGGTGTAGTATACACTTAAGCATAAGCAATTTATCAGTTGGTTGAAATTTTACCAAATTGAACCGCTGGAGGTACATCGCAGTGTAAAGTATACATACATATTTCACTTCCTATTTCTGATACTGGGAATATTTATCTTCTTCCTGGTTTCATGTTTTATGGGATGATTTCTATTATATTAACTCTGCATTTTCTCGGTTTATATAAGTTGTATGAATACGTGTTAAACACCTAGGTGTGCTCATCAAACTTGTGATTTACGCATTGATTCAATCACATTTGCTATGTATTTTTACATCGCACACTACCAGAAGAATGTCATTGCGCAACAAGGTAACTGTATTGTCATGTCTTAGTCACCTTTGTCATAACATTAACTCACAGACCTCTTATTCTTAATGAATAATTCCTAAAACGTTGACAAAAGAGCATTAACACAATTACACCCTTTTGCTGTGACAATGGGGGTACCCTCTCTGTCCCTTTGAATATTCTATTAATTATGTCTGTTTTTTTCACACATCGTTGTAAATATAACGGAATTTGATGAGACTGACGTACAAGTGAGACGTTTAGCGCTATCAAACCAGGTTTAATACACCATTTTCTACATTTGACAATGCCTGTACCAAGTCAGGAATATGACAGTTCTTGTCCATTCGTTTTCGATGTGACTTGTCATTTGATATGATTAGGGACTTTCCGATTGAATTTTCCAAGGGGTTCAGAGTTTTTGTGATTTTACTTTTTGATTAGTTGAGTAAATTATACATATTTGATGATGATGATTCAAAATTGCATATGAGATTACCCCCAGTTTTTTTGTCGGGCTCGTGTTGTTCAGTCTTTAGTTTTCTATGTTCTATATTGTGAACTATTGTTTAGGTGCATGTATTTGTCTTTTTAGCCATTGCGTTGTCAATTTATTTTCAATTGATAGGTTAAATGTCCTTGGTGTTTTTCGCCTCTCCTTTAAACAATTAACGAATCGAGATAGGTTAAGGTAATTATCCGTGACATTCTCCAAAATTGAATCATACTGCTCAGTACATAATAAGGTTAGATTGCTGATTAAAATCAATCATTGTGTCAAACGTATAACACTTTTCAAACATGAAAAGAGTTCATTCAAACATGATTTTGACAGTTCAAAGATGTAGTGTCAATTGATTATGAAAAAAACCTATAACACTTTTAAATCAAGAATTCACTTCAAAAATTATTTGTAGATTAACTAATCGAAGATTTCAAATAAAAAAAACCTCAATGATTGACCGCACAACACATTACTTATGAAAAAATGATGCATTAAACCTGGTTTTAAGATAGCTAACATACATACAAACAAACATACATACATAATAGGGGTATAACATTCAACAATGTGTTATAATCTAAAATAAATTTATTTGACAATCAGTACATAGTATGCATCTGCATCGGAGAAAGATGTTTTTGTGCTTCCAGATACCAGGGTTTGCTCTTTAAAATGTTCATTACATTTCTGTATTCCAATCTACAAGGGAACACATTATAGAGATGTAACATATATGTTCTTGTCCATTCGTTTTTGATGCGTTTTGTTATTTGATTTTGCCCTGTGATTATGGACTTTCCCAATTGATTTTCCTCTAAGCTCAGTATTTTTGTGATTTTACTTTATACTGATGTTTAAGTATTTGGTATTGTATTGTTATACATATTGTGAATCATCGTATAACAAATGCTCTCTAAATTTCCTTTATTTATCGGTGTCACAAGATAAGTTTGTCATTGGATAATCTTAAAATCTAATTTGAATGATTCCAGATGGAAGACGTTATAGCAACGTCATGTGTGTTGTTCAAACCTTTATTTGTTAAGAACTATATTGTAGACAATATGTTTCTTTCTGTGATTATATTTTTATTTCTAAAATATCTATTTTATGGATTAAGGCATTTGTATAGCTATCTCGCCCTAACAGATTGGTGTTCAGTACAAAAAGCCGTATGCTTTTCATAGATGTTTTCTTTTTAGTCTTTATGCTAATGTTATCTTAAAAAGTTTTTTTGTGACTCATTCTTTCTCCTATTCCAACCAAACTGTTCAACTGACATACACTGGATAATTGCAATTCAATTAAAGGTTTATTTATATTGAAACATAATTTAGCTAGGAGCAAGTAGACAATTGAGTGGGCAAAGTATTACAACAAATATGTATAAGCTTTCACATGTCATATGGCGCATGACTTAAATATATTATACCTTAAAACCTGTATCAGTGCAGCCAAGAAATATTCCAATTTGATGCGAGAAAGAACCAAACGATGAAACAGGAGCATATAAGGAAATTGTTGGACAGTTTGACACAACCTGAAATAGAAATAAGCTATCGTTATAACAAAATATAAACAATGACCTAATACCTAAACTGAAAGGTCATTTGAAATATCAGAGTTGCAAATCAACGACATGAAAACCTATTATATTAACCCATGGAACGAAAGATATTTTGTCTAATGCTACATAAAGTGCACTTTCACATTTTTCATATTTAGGGTTCACATATTTCCTAAACCTATAAGTGTTTTACTAGCTGTATTTCGTATTTCGAATATGTGAATTATTACGGAGCGCTTTAATTTCTTTTTACAAAGTTATACGTATCTTAACTAACCACCTGACATGTTGAGTGTCGTTACATTTACACAAACAACGCGGTAAAACTCTATTATTTGAGTATTGATAATACAGTATATTTGCTTATCATATGTTTATGAAGTGCCGACAATAACGGTACAAAAAATAAACACAACAAAATAAGCGTAGTCCGAAAGATATATGCGGTATTCAAATGATCATTGTAAAACGGTATAACAGAAATGAGCAAAACTGCAATTACACTGATTATAGATATAGGAAGATGTGGTGTGAGTGCCAATGAGACAACTCTCCATCCAAATAACAATTTATAAAAGTAAACCATTATAGGTCAATGTACGGCCTTCAACACCTATAGGTAGGAATACAAATAACAAAGTTTCATTTTGATTTGGTTCACATATAACAATAAACACATGATCTCTTCAGACCTTTTACCAATCATCAAATGGTGTCATTGTTTAGAAATACTACTCTCTTAACTGATAGATAGGCACATATTCACACGTATAACAAATGATAACTTCATTGTGCAAATTAGAACAATTAGTTTTCTTTCTTTTAATTAAGTGGTTTGAATAAATAAAACCACTAATGCATAGTCCCATTGCTTTCCATGTTAAATTCTACAGTTTCCAGCATTAACGGCTACTGTGTCTTAAGTTAAAATAAAAAAGCAGTTATTTTAAGTCATGACTTGTACCGGAATTTGGATTGTACAAAACAGGTACTTATGATGTGAAAAGTGTGAATCCTATTGTAATTGTATGTACTTTTGATTATTCAAAAGAATCCTTTAACAAGGGGGTCTACAGTTATCCTTAGTACCCAAGCTTTCAGTTGAAACCAAACACTACCCAATTTCTCTCCTTTTGACAAAGATACAGCTACGTGAAGGCATAATTTTTTTAAACTACCTTTTTACATTATTTCTCACCAGGTTAAAATTAGTGATTCTTTACATATTACTGCACAAAAGGACGACGTTTGTCTAAACTAGCTATCATCTAACTGTTTTTGTAAAACTAAAAATAATTCTGACCCAAATGTCCCTACCCGAACATATAAACGGTCCTACCTGAAGCCCTTTTTGCCACATTTTATCAATTCTCGCATTGCATAGATTAAGGACAACTGAATCTGCATTTGTCTGCGTGCCATCAGAGCAATAATCCCCTGCCGGGTGAGATAACACAGAATGGTTTGACAGAGCAGAATAAGTCATGGTACTGTTGCAGTGATGTCCATCTGAAAACACGTACATTAATTTTACATAGAAGGAACAGTACAGGTATTGGTCCAAGGTAAGAATCGATGAATCAATAGCAATGCTACACGAATCACATTATTGTCTACATAGGAAAATGCATGTGCCAAGTCGGGAATGAAAGAGTTGTTGTCCATTCGTTTGATGTGTTTGGGCTTTTGAATTTTGCATTTGATAACGGACTTTCCGTTTTAAATTTTCCTCGGAGCTCAGCATTTTTATTACTTTACGTTTCATCTATATTTATCGAGAACAAACAAATTGACAAATGCAAGTAATTGATAGTGACAATATACATGATATATGTGATTTTTTATGAAAACTAAAAGATGATATAAAGAATAGTGGAAACGTTTCGATTAAAATGTTTAGAACATTTTAGACGTGGTGATGACAACACTATCTGAATTGTTACACATCATCATAACACATAGTAATACTACGATATCAATAACAAACAAAAGAAAGTATTTCATATAAGCATAAACAAATATAACTTTTTGGCGCTAAACAAGTGTCGACGCTAGAGATATTTTCTCTTTTATCCCAATGTATAAACACATTCTATGTTTTGGTTTGAGATCTCCTGATAGAGATACATCTAAAAAGCGCTTCGTACGCAGATAATATATAAGAGTTTGTTAACAATTATACTGACCACATATATTACACGATGAAGGACAGATCTGTTTAACTGTTGAGTCATTACATTGATTTGATATCTTAGAACAATCATTTGAACGGTCATCGCAGTACCTGGCTGTATAATCTGAAATACAGGAAATATGTCATACCATTAAATATCGAATGAAGTAGAATAACAAACAATCAATTATATTTCGTGGAAAAGTTTTAAACACATCGGTCCATTCTTATCTAAACAAAATATGCACCAAATTTCTTCAACTAACACAGATATTTAAAGGTGGCGTAGTTCTTCTCTAATATTTGATGTGTTTCCCTCAGTTTTAGTTTGTACATGGATTTTTTTTTCGCAATCGATTTATGAATTTCGAACAGCGGCATACAACTGTGCCTTTGTTTAGCTTTACGTTGTTAAAAACAGCTTTCTACACTTTTACTTATAATCAGGACCCTTAGATATTACACGTTGATTGTCAACTATGTTTTAAATGCCTTTTTATAAAAAATCATATAAACATTTCATGAATGTATTTACAACTAATAATATAAATCATTTCACCAGCAATACTTTTTTTGACTGAAAGCGCCTTTCTAGATCTATTTTGTAAAATATTTGTTTTTGCGATCCTGTACTCTACAATTCCATAGTGCTTATAATCAAAATTATTACGAACTGATGAACTATCAGAATCTTACAATCGTGAAGCTATAACTAAGACCATGAAGGGTATCAATTCTTTTGTTTTCTCATATACATGCTATATTTATCATTAAAATGCACCTACTACAAATACCACAACTCCTTGGACAAAGGATCATCAGATGTATCCCTGCTTCACATTCACCAGGAAGTAGCTGAGAACATATAACATGTCCATCACGGCAAGTGTTGTTTATATTACTAGATACAGTTGTAGGTTCTGCCGTGGTTGTTTTTGCTGAAAATATTAACAGGTTTCTAGAAATCGGGACAAGAGGAGGACTACAAAATACACTGTTGACAAGAACACATATCAGACGGGTGCTTCTAACATGTATTCCTATTTTTATTCATTGACGTTGTGATGCATAGAAAGGTACAAACTACTGGTCTATCATCAAATTATCCTCTCACAACTTTTGTTGTTCTATCAAAGTCTTTTTATGACCTTACATTGTTTGTAGATATTGCTTTAACACCTTCTTCTTGTATTTGTACTTGTATTTTATCCATCTGACGAATTAACCCTTTTTATCAACTGATTTTTATTGTACGTTCTTATGTTGTACAGTTACACCACTGTCCAAGGCAAGGGGGAGGGCGGGGGTCCCGCTTAAATGTTTAACCCCGCCAAATTCCCTTTTCATGTACTTGTCCCAAGTCAGGAGCCTGTAAGGTTGTGGTTGTCGTTTGTTAATGTGTTACATACTTGTTTTTTGTTCATTTTTTGTACATAATTAAGGCTGTTAGTTTTCTCTTTTGAATTGTTTTACATTTTCGTTTCGGGGCTTTTTGTAGCTGACTATGCAGTATGGGCGTGAACATTGATTGGTTAAATATTTCTCAGTCATGTCCTGTGTTTGAATTTGTTTGTTAGCTTTTTGGTCATGAATGTTTGTCTCTAATATTTAATTAACTGTGCATTTGTATTCAGATATCGCAGATCAAATTTATTCGTTCATTGTTTAATCATACGTTTTTTGATTGAGTTAAGTCTGCCAATTGATATTTTATCGTATGTTTTTCTTTGTTGTGATGTTATGCTATTGTTTCAGAAAAAGGGAGAAGGTTTGGATCCATTAAAACGTTTAATCCCGCTGCAAATGTTTGCACCTGTCCTAAGTCAGGAATCTGATGTACAGTAGTTGTCGTTTGTTTATGTAATATATACGTGTTTCTCGTTTCTCGTTTTGTTTATATATATTAGACCGTTGGTTTTCCCGTTTGAATGGTTTTACACTAGTAATTTTGGGGCCCTTTATAGCTTGTTGTTCGGTGTGAGCCAAGGCTCCGTGTTGAAGGCCGTACTTTAACCTATAATGGTTTACTTTTTAAATTGTTATTTGTATGGAGAGTTGTCTCATTGGCACTAACACCACATCTTCCTATATATATTGTACGTTGACATATAGTTGTTAATTTCTGTGTCACTTAGTCTCTTGTGGCGATTTGTCTCAGTAGCAATCATACCACAACTTCTTTTTTATATTTGAAAGTGTAATGCAAAAATCATTGGTGATGCGCATAAAATAGATAGCAAGCGTTTGTATTGAAATATTTGGCATACAGTCAAACCTGATTAAACCGGACCCTAAATAAACCGGTTTCCTGTCCATTCCGGCCGAAAATGAAAGTCCCATTTTTTTCCCTTCAAAGTGTTTGTTAAAATACCCTTTGTAAACCGGACTCTGTGTATTCCGAATTCCGGTCTAATTATGCAGTCCCAATACTCTTAATTACATTAATTATGACCTGTCAAAACCGGTTTGTCCATTTAATTTAAAAATCGATATGCAATCAAAACATATCTATTTATACAATATGGCTTTTCAGGATAATCAATTAGTCAGGTGTTAAACTGTGAACTGACAATCGTACAGGAGTGAGCTGTATTATTTATTAAAACATTAAAAACGTGTCAATTAAACGAAAAGTCAAATCGGATATATCTCGCATTGAACTTGCGTTGTAACTTGGATGAACAAATTTAAAAAATCGCGGAGTAAGAAATTTACATCGTGATTTCGAAATCCTGGGTTCCCTGTTGTGAACCCCTAAACACATGACCTTGATAATGAAAAACACCCGGATGGCAACAATCAATTGATATTGTACACTGTACGACAACGTTTCGATAGTGATGAAATTATGTTTGATAATATTCTGGCTTTTTAATCGGCCGTGGAATTCAAACGTTTCAAATTAACGATCATGGAAGAAAATCGAAATTCTCGTCTCACAATCCAAACAACGCGAGTATTATGATGCAAATGCAAACAATAAAAAACGAAGTGAAAGTATTTTAATTTATCAGATATAATTTACAATCTGACAGAGAGAACGTTTACATGCAAAATATCGGACTTCACAAGTCATTAACTTCCGGTCAAAACGGAAACCTGAATAAACCGGCTCACTGTCCAAACCGGCTCTTTTTCAAAGTCCCGTAGCCGGCCGGTTTATACAGGTTTTACTGTATATCAAAAGCATCACACTTTTGATAGGATAACATGATTTCATATCTATCGTGAGTTATGTAATGCACATTACAACATACGGCATTGAATTTGTTTAGTGAGTGGATTAAAAGTTTTATTTATTAAAAAAAATACATTTAAGAATGTGTTTCCCTTAGCACAATGAAGAAATTTGAATTTTGACTTTAATTAGGAATGACCTTGTTGTCAAAATGTGTTTGTTTAATAAAATGTGCCAAATAAGACTTATTTCCAAGCTCCAAAAATGATGATTTATCTTAAATTCTGTTAAGTGGTTATGTTTATTTAATTAAAAACGATTTTTTAGTTGTCTCCGGATCTAACGCAGTTGATTGTGGCAATTGTCGTTACATTTTAATGTTTTGGCTGTGATTATACTTGGAGACTGTAAATAGAGACATGCGTATGTTGATTATTTATGCGCTTAACTTTCATTTCAAAAATGTATCAAAACCAAATCACCTCTTCAAGACTATTTGCTAATGCATGATACTTATTTTTACTTACCGATAACATTAACTTCCACTTGCGCTTTGGCAAGTAATACACCACTTTTGTTATATAAAGCACAGACAAAAAATCCATCATATTCTGTCTTTATTCCTGTAAACATGATACGATTGATATATTTACAAGGGACGAGGTCATAAGTTATCAAATCGATAACACAAGTAGAAAAACACTACATTGAAAACAATTTAATTATCGAGCTGCACACTCTAGCAATGGTCAATGATTTTTAACATTTTTGAACCATGATGGCATGAAATGCAAAAAAAAAAAAGAATTGTAAAAAAAACATACATATTTTATCTGCTCAAAAGTAGATATAAACAATACCTTGCAGTTTACTGAAAACTGTTATCACATACTAGTTGTCTGTTTAGAGGGAAAAAACGAGATATGACATGTCTATGCCAATCCAATGAAAAATCGTAAATTTCGATGTTAATATTTTCAAGTTGTGTAGATAATGATAATCGATTATGTCGTTACTGTCCTTTTTCTATGCTTCGCAAGTTACATTATATTAAGAATAAAACCGTTTAATAATGAATCAATACATACCTTGAAGAAAATGCAATATAAACTTCATTGAATTGTCAGTGGTGTCTAATTCCACACTATATTCGCTCGCTACTCCTATTTCAACATTGACGAGTACGGATATATTCAAAGTTGACCCATTACGATCAACCTTTTCCCATCTCAATGGATTTCCTATCAGAAAATTGGCGTTTTCTTGGACAGTACAGCTGTATGAAGGTGTATCGCCGACATGCACGTAATCCTGTATTTTATTGATCGACAATCCATATCTATTATACGCCACTAAACAAATAAATATTTTAATTAGTTGTTTGATGAATTCTTGATAAAAAAAGATAAAACTTACCTGATTTGGAAAAGCATTGTCTTAATGATAAATGAATGTTTATTTCATAAGATTACGAATTATCTTTGATGTGATCTATCTTTATATTTAAAAAAAAATCTTAAATTAAAGAAAAAAATCTAAATTCTTATGAATACAATTTGAATAAATTATAATGATAAGCATTAACGGTTCATGCAATCTTAACATTTTATTACTACTTTTCAAGCTATAATTCAAAATTCACACACCTGATCATACAGGAAATAATAAACACTTATTGCTTATGTTTGTTTCGAAGAAAGTATATTTAGTCGAAAAAGAATGCATGTAGTTTCCGTCAGAACGTTTTTATCAAATGTAACAAATACAAGTAATGCCAGAAGAAATTATATTTTTTTCTATCATTGGTTTATATATGCCCTGAAGAAGGGTCTGTGTATAATAAAATGCATAAAAAAAATCAGGAAAAAATTACTTAAACCATCTCCCCATCACCCAAAATTACCGTATCGCATACTTGGTCTTTTAAAGTTTTTACCTGTATCAAGCAGTATAAAATGTTTGTTTAATATGACCGTTATGATATCAAGTTTGAAAAAAAAACCATTAGTACTTTCCATCCTCAATACTGTTTCATGTTTTTTTTATTTCCTGAACGTAATATGCACATACCTGTCACGTGGTCCAATTGTAAGTGTATCACTGGCTTAGATGATATAAACAAAGTGGTATTTTGTATAACATTGGGCCTAGTTGTAAAAGATTCCTGCCTGGCTGAACTTTTTAAATGGCCATAAGCTGCAAGAGTTGTGTAAATGTTGTTTGAGTTTGATGATATTTTAAACGTCGATGTTGGCACTTGATTGATATAATTCTCCGTGTTAACAGCTGATGTTTCAGATGTTGTTGCCAAGAAATCAGTGAGTTGTGGTTTAGATGTTGTAGTCATGCGATATATGGCTGATGTAGTTTGTGATACAGACGTCTTTGGTTTAGTAATTGAAAGCTGTCGTTGGTAAAAGTATGAATATGAAAATCCTGACAGATTCTTTGCAGAACACATCTGTACGGGCTTGTATGTTGTTGTCGAATATATCTGTGTATTGAAAATATAACCATCACGTTTAGAATTATCAGTTGTGTAAATAAGAAAAGGTTTTAGTTTTTTTATAGGCTTCCTGCATAGTATGATTCAATTTTATTGTAAAGGCACAAAAATAATGAACTCCGAGAAAAATTCAAAACGGAAAGTCTCTACTTAATGGCAAAATGAAATGATAAAATTCATCAAACGAATGGACAACAACGGTCATATTCCACACATAATATGATCATTTTCAAAATAGACCTAATAAGTAAAATGTCAAAATATGGGTTACAGCAGTCATCACTGTGTCACAATCTCAATTAGGACGAAAACAAACAATTAAATATTTAAGAAAAAAAAATACCATTCTCGTCCTCTGTTGGCAATTCTTTTTTCAAGAGTTGGAAGCTATATCGTGTACTTTATCTTTCGGGTGTTTTATTTACTACTATGATAAGGTCGATTCATATTCAATATATATTTCAATAATCAACCCGGAATCCAATATTGACTCCAACCTTCTTAGCTTAATTCAACGTTAGTTTATTTCCGACTTATGAGTTTGAATGTCCCTCTGGTATCTTTCGCTTACTTTATATATTCGCGGTCTGTACAAACCTTGTCATCAAAGTAAATCCATATTCTACATTCACTATCTGTACACACATCTATATAAGCCACCTTTAAGCAAGCTATTTCGGTTGATTTTAAGTGAATTTCCCGATGTTCAGGACCGTCTAGGACTAGATCTTTTCGGCACACACATCGACTGGCTAAAATTAATTAAAACAATTATTGTAAAGAAGGAGAAGATATCAGAATGGTTTTCAAACCCCAATCTGTAAAATTGAAACAGACAAATAGTTATCGAGGGTACCAGGATTATAACTTAGTAATCCAAACGCGCGTTTCGTCTACATAAGACTCATCAGTGACGCTCATATCAAAATATTTATTAAGCCAAACAAGTACGAAGTTAAGAGCATTGAGGATCCAACATTCCAAAAAGTTGTGCCAAATACAGCTAAGGAAATATATTCCTGGGATAAGAAAATCCTTAAACCATGTTAAAAGAGGGTTTGGATGGGGTTAAAATATTAAAGAATAATGCCCTTAAAAAATGAAGATTAGAGAATAACGGGCCAAAAAAAATGAAGATTAGAGAAAAAAGGGGTTAATTTTTTGAAGATAAGAGAGAAAAAAGGGGTTAATTTTTTAAAGATTAGAGAAAAAAGGGGTGAAAATTAAATGTTTACAGAATAACAGAGACCCCCCATCCAGACTCCCTTAAAATACCAGGTCAAACTGTAGAAGAAAAAAACTTATAGTACCGAGGAGGGGTTTCTGTTTGTGTATGCTTCACCTGTATAGTATTCAAATCAGCCGAAAGTACATAGTAGTCTTTTTAATAAGTATTGCTTTTATACGGAATATAATAATTCGACAACAACACAAACTACTTCCTTCAGTTGTTTTGAATGTTTTGAATGTTTTGAAGTCTGCCTCATATCTTGACTTACATCTAGAAATTGACAATGAGGTTAAAACAAAACTTTACGACAAAAGAGATGATTTCAGCTTTTTTTTAGCCATTTCTAAGTAGCAACATTCCAGCAGCACCTGCATACGCTGTATATATCTCCCAATTGATACGATATTCCCGTGCTTGCATTTCCTATCATGATTTTCTTGATAGAGGGTTGTTGCTCACAAGGAAGCTATTAAATCAAGAGTTCCAAATGGTGAAGTTGAAATCATCTCTTCGTAAATTTTACGGACGCCATCACAAGTTGACTGACCGTTATTGAATAACCGTTTCACAAATGATATCGGATATGTTCCTTACGTCGTAACTACAATCCCCTTCCCTTTAATAAATGTGACCTACCGAATTAGACTATTTACCGGATTTGATATCGCATAAGAAACACGACGGGTGCCACATGTGGAGCAGGATCTGCTTACCCTTCCGGAGCACCTGCGATCACCCCTCGTTTTTGTGGGATTCGTGATGTTTATTCTTTAGTTTTCTATGTTGTGTCATGTGTACTATTGTGTGTCTGTTTATCCTTTTCATTTTTAGCCATGGCGTTGTTAGTTTATTTTCGATTTATGAGTTTGAATGTCCCTCTGGTATCTTTCGTCCCTCTTTTAATTAGAATTTTTTAATGGAAAATTAAGGTATACACAATAAGATTGAGAAAGCGAATTAAGGGTATAGTTGTCATAGAGAGACACTATAAAATATCAATTGAAATGACTTAACTTACTTTTAGCTGTCGAGTTCAGTGTCATTACATTAGATCCACATCGGCTCATTGTGACAACTTTTGGATCAACATAGCCAGTCTATAAATAAGGAATAATAGTTGCCAAAAAGGTCTCAATGTCATTAAGTAATATGCTTTATCATGAATCAGTTGGAAATACCATACCTACATTTTAAAGATTGGTCTGGTACCATCGATTTTCTTTACCTGTTCAAAGAAGGTTCAATTTTTAGTGGTAAAAATTTACGGACGCCATCACAAGTTGTTTGGTCGTTACAGAATATCTGTTTTTCAGATGATGACGGATATGTTCCAATTGTCGATACTTCAATTCCGTCCCCTTCCCCCATCCCCTTCCCCTCCAAAAACAAAAAATTGACCTACTAGTTTAACGTATTTATTGCTCAGTCTTAAATTTGTCTATGTTTTGTTGGTACTGTTGTTTGTCTGTGTGTCATTTTCTTTTTTCCATGGCGTTTTCATTTTATTTTCGAGTTTTAATGTACCACTGGTGCTCTCCTTCTTAATAATACTGATATAATTATAGTCAAAATAAGTGAAACTATTCAATTTCAAAGATATTCTATGAAACATTACTTTAATTGGTTAACTCCGAATGATACTTAGTGTGCGGACCGGTACTATTATTTGAGATTTGAAATTTTCCCGAATTTGTACAGTAATTACAATAAATATGGCATGGGCTATAAAATTAAAACCCTGAAACTGTATACAAATAATAGTAAAAATATTTACCAATCCGGAAATGTTGACCTGTATATGATTATTGTACGAATGTGGTCTTCCGACAAGTTGTGCACAGTCATTGATCAGTGTTATAATTATTGTACGATTTGACCCCAGTTTGTCGTATACGTCAGCCTCGTTGTTCACTGGACATACACATATATTTGATGAATGACCAACGGTCCAACCAAGAAAAGTGACCAACACCATATATGTCATACCGAACATCTGAAATGAATATAACTTACCGTTAAAATATAATAACAATTACACAAATTTAAAAAAAGGGTGAAATTTTGAATATTATAATGTAATACCAGTACATAAAATGCAAAAGAAACAAAACAACATACAAACAAACATCACAACCTATCACATAAATGTCAATCCATCAATATGCTATTCCCACAGGCTTACCTACCCTCGTGTGTCTGTTGATTCGTTGACTATGTGTAGTTAGATTTTACAACGAGACTATGCGACAAATATGAATATATTCCTGTTCATAATGGTGGGTGATGCATGAAAGACAAATGATCATTACCAGTTGTTATCTAGTCGGATGATGCGTTTAGGGTTTTGATTTTGCAATTTACTAAATGACTTTCCGTTTAGAATTTGCCTTGGAGTTTGTTGTTTTTGTAATTTCACTTTTTACCTTTTGACGCATCCAGTTTTGCTTCGATGCTTCAGTTTTTTGTTTGCTTGGTACGTCTCTTCCTTGTCTATTTACGATATTTCAACACAGAGTAACTGCTTTATTAGAGATTGTGTCTCCTCTGTTTGCAATGTAATGTATATAAAGGATAAGAGTGTTAGTTTTGCTGAGATGGTTGTATTTGAGTTACCCTTTCCTATGTTATTCTTGTGTCAATTAGGTACCTTCCAATTCAATCTTCAAATGTAGTTTTATGAATAATACTTTGAAAATTGCTTGTTTTAAATTTTTCATATGCAGTCAAAAGTAAAATCACAAAAACACTGAACTTAGAGGAAAATCAATTCGGAAAGTCCATAATCACATGGCAAAATCAAATAACAAAAAGCATCAAAAACGAATGGACAAGAACTGTCATATTCCTGACTTGGAACAGGCATTTTCAAATGTAGAAAATGATAGATTAAACCTGGTTTTATAGCGCTAAACCTCTCACTTTGATGACAGTCTCATCAAATTCCGTTATATTTACATCGATGCGTTAACTAAACAGACACAATAAATAAACCAGATTGAAGAGACCGACCGGTTAAGGGAGAACAGCAAAGTGGTCTCTTAAGATATATGGTCTTTTAATACAGTTTCAATTGTTATGAAATGTACTTCAGAGGGATCTAAAATTGGTGGTCTTGGTTTTTACTTAATACATGTGGTCTCTTAAGCAAGTTTGACTGTACTTATAAATTTAGAATGTAAACGAGTAATGTGTCAACGAAACAACTACCACACCAAAGAGCTGAAGACAATAAAAGTCATCCAGCTTGCCCTTAAACAAAAATAGGGTTTTCCCGTTTGAATGGTTTTACACTAGTAATTTTGGGGCCCTTTATAGCTTGTTGTTCGGTGTGAGCCAAGGCTCCGTGTTGAAGGCCGTACTTTAACCTATAATGGTTTACTGTTTAAATTGTTATTTGTATGGAGAGTTGTCTCATTGGCACTCACACCACATCTTCCTATATCTAGTTCAGTAACACTTACACCATAGGAAAATGCTAACGTTACTTAGTTGAAAACGCCAGTCTGATTTAAAACAGACATAGTGTGAAACATAAAAATTGAAAACTTGCCTTATAAGCCATGTTTATACAGTCTGTGATTGCTATCTGTTTAAATTATAGGTTAGGTCATATAGATAAAATTTAAACTTACAAATACAAAGCGTCATTATGTAAAAACAGGTCTGATTGTATATAATATTTAGAAGATGAAGTCTTTTTGACACTTTTCTTTTCAGTTTTACAATCAACTTGTGTTAAAAATTTTCATTTATTGTAAAATCTTACAAAATGAGGTTTAAATAGAGATATTAAGTATTTTGCATTTTGGATGTTAAATTCGAAAGAACGAACCGTCTCGGTGTATGCCTCGAGTGCGACAGGTCGTAGGTTCATACTACGGCCTGGTCAAGTCAAACATTTTCAAATTAAATTGGCATTTGCAGTTTCTCTGCTAAGCACGTTGAATAAATGACTATTCAGATACTGGTCATAATAATGTGTCCATATTCTAAACAAGTGATCTAGCACGTTATGAAGGGGGGAAATGTAACAGACAGCAGTTAGTAGAAATCTAGAAGTCAATACTAACAAAGGATAGAGGTTCCTGACTTCAGAGAGGTGCAAACATGTGGTGCGGTTAAACACTTTTTTTTATTTCTCATCATTCCCTCTAGACCTCTTTAATATTTGTGAATGCATCCTTATATGGACGTAGTGATGACATTCTATTTTTAGAGTTTTAAACCAAACAACAAAGGAAGAATTTGTCAATAAACAATGATAAACTATAAAAATCAAAGTTCTGAGTCCAATTTATGTAAACTATTCTCGTATTTGTTTAGGTCTTTCCGTTTTGAATTTTCCTCAAAATTTGGTTTTTCTGTTATGTTACGCTTTATCTGGTACGTCATGGAAAATGCAATAGTGATATTATGTTATTTGGTTTCTAACTAAATGCTTTGGAAATGAATATTGTTTTATGTTATTTGGTTTCTAACTAAATGCTTTGGAAATGAATATTGTTTTATGTTATTTGGTTTCTAACTAAATGCTTTGGAAATGAATATTGTTTTATGTTATTTGGTTTCTAACTAAATGCTTTGGAAATGAATATTGTTTTATGTTATTTGGTTTCTAACTAAATGCTTTGGAAATGAATATTGTTTTATGTTATTTGGTTTCTAACTAAATGCTTTGGAAATGAATATTGTTTTATGTTATTTGGTTTCTAACTAAATGCTTTGGAAATGAATATTGTTTTATGTTATTTGGTTTCTAACTAAATGCTTTGGAAATGAATATTGTTTTATGTTATTTGGTTTGTAACTAAATGCTTTGGAAATGAATATTGTTTTATGTTATTTGGTTTGTAACTAAATGCTTTGGAAATGAATATTGTTTTATGTTATTTGGTTTGTAACTAAATGCTTTGGAAATGAATATTGTTTTATGTTATTTGGTTTGTAACTAAATGCTTTGGAAATGAATATTGTTTTATGTTATTTGGTTTGTAACTAAATGCTTTGGAAATGAATATTGTTTTATGTTATTTGGTTTGTAACTAAATGCTTTGGAAATGAATATTGTTTTATGTTATTTGGTTTGTAACTAAATGCTTTGGAAATGAATATTGTTTTATGTTATTTGGTTTGTAACTAAATGCTTTGGAAATGAATATTGTTTTATGTTATTTGGTTTCTAACTAAATGCTTTGGAAATGAATATTGTTTTATGTTATTTGGTTTGTAACTAAATGCTTTGGAAATGAATATTGTTTTATGTTATTTGGTTTCTAACTAAATGCTTTAGAAATGAATATTGTTTTATGTTATTTGGTTTCTAACTAAATGCTTTGGAAATGAATATTGTTTTATGTTATTTGGTTTCTAACTAAATGCTTTAGAAATGAATATTGTTTTATGTTATTTGGTTTCTAACTAAATGCTTTGGAAATGAATATTGTTTTATGTTATTTGGTTTCTAACTAAATGCTTTAGAAATGAATATTGTTTTATGTTATTTGGTTTCTAACTAAATGCTTTGGAAATGAATATTGTTTTATGTTATTTGGTTTCTAACTAAATGCTTTAGAAATGAATATTGTTTTATGTTATTTGGTTTCTAACTAAATGCTTTGGAAATGAATATTGTTTTATGTTATTTGGTTTCTAACTAAATGCTTTAGAAATGAATATTGTTTTATGTTATTTGGTTTCTAACTAAATGCTTTGGAAATGAATATTGTTTTATGTTATTTGGTTTCTAACTAAATGCTTTAGAAATGAATATTGTTTTATGTTATTTGGTTTCTAACTAAATGCTTTGGAAATGAATATTGTTTTATGTTATTTGGTTTCTAACTAAATGCTTTGGAAATGAATATTGTTTTATGTTATTTGGTTTCTAACTAAATGCTTTAGAAATGAATATTGTTTTATGTTATTTGGTTTCTAACTAAATGCTTTGGAAATGAATATTGTTTTATGTTATTTGGTTTCTAACTAAATGCTTTGGAAATGAATATTGTTTTATGTTATTTGGTTTCTAACTAAATGCTTTAGAAATGAATATTGTTTTATGTTATTTGGTTTGTAACTAAATGCTTTAGAAATGAATATTGTTTTATGTTATTTGGTTTGTAACTAAATGCTTTAGAAATGAATATTGTTTTATGTTATTTGGTTTGTAACTAAATGCTTTAGAAATGAATATTGTTTTATGTTATTTGGTTTGTAACTAAATGCTTTGGAAATGAATATTGTTTTATGTTATTTGGTTTCTAACTAAATGCTTTAGAAATGAATATTGTTTTATGTTATTTGGTTTGTAACTAAATGCTTTAGAAATGAATATTGTTTTATGTTATTTGGTTTCTACATATATTGGTTTTTATTGGTTTTTGAAGGTTTTACAGATCAAAGAAGTTAAAAATTCAAAACAAAAATCATTCAATTTTGTTTTCCCTCTACGACAATATGTGTTTAAGTAGCGTAAACTGCCGTTTTAATTGATCTCAGTTTTATCAAAAATACAGTTTTGTTTGTAAGTCGACATATCTGTCTTCTTGCTTTTATTTTTGTACGCATGCCATAACGATTTGTTTAACCGCTAAGAAATATTTGTTTCACAGATTACTACCCATTTTTGTAATGTGTTACAAATAGTCGCATCTTTTTATATTTGTTTGAAGGAGTAGACGTATTGTACAGGCAAGTGTATATAGTTGGAGGCGCTACAGTTTTTAGTGGGGTCCGTTTTTCTTACTCTTTATTTTTTTATATGTTGTGTTTTGTGTACTGTTGTTTAACTGTTTGTCTTTTTCTTTTTTAACCATGGCATTGTCAGTTTATTTTCAACATGAGTTTGAATATCCCTCTTGTATCTATCGCGCCTCTTTTTTAAGCTCCATATAATTGTATGTAGTTTTCCTATAACGATAATAGCTTTACTTCTTTTTGATTTATATCACAATATCATTTTATTTTTTAGCGGGAAATGCTGTGCATATTCATACAGAGAAGATGGAAAATGTACAGGTAAATTTATTAAACTATCTTATGAAAATAACTTTATCTGGGTTACCTCCCCTTATGTGGCAAAATTGAAAAAAAGTGAATCAAAGAAAACAAAGTTGTTTTTGTTTTTTTGGGGTAAAAATACAGACGTACATATGATAAAAGACATAATTTTCTATATCAAGACGGAACGTATTACATATGAATTACTTACTACTCTTGAAATTTGTCCGTTTCATTAAAGATCAGACCGCTGTTATAGATCTGCTTTTTCAAAATCCAAGATGGAGGAAAACACCCAAGCAAGTTAAACACTTCATAGTAAAAACACTCTCGTCGTAGCCACCTTAAAACAGAATCGATACTAAAATAAAACATACCATAGTGAAAATTTTGTTGTGATAGTTAACTATTTTTGCTTTAGAATGTCCATCTGGAAGTTTTAGGTTAGATGATGACAATGATGAAAATTGTAAGGTATGCACATATGGCTTTTATGGAGAAAAGTGCACAGGAAGGTGTTTATGTACAGAAAATGAGAGGTTTGAATAGTTGACTATTATAGCAAAAAAAAAATTGTCATTCGTTATTTCTCGGTTAGAAACTTCTGAACATTTCGAATAGGAGAAACGATGAACATATACCATGACCCAGTGTAAAAAAATTGAAAGTATTACCCGACGAAAACATATTGTCATTCATTAATGTATTTACAGTTTGAAAAATACCACTGTCTAAAACGTTAGATCCAAGATAGAATCAGGTAATAGCTGAATATAGTTGCACGTGACATTTCCCTAAAACTAGTATTTCTGACAGACGAAAAGGCCAAATAACGTACGAATTTAAATAGTTCTAAGGAACCAATATTTTAGAAAGGTTTCACCAAATAAAGCTAATGTTGCCTATTCCTATTTTCTTCAACTATTGTGTATTATTTGTGAAATTTAAAAAAAAAAAAAGACTAGACGTTCTTTGACATACCCCTGATTTATCAACGTTCCCCTCAGATACCAGTGAACATATACCCTGATCCAGTGTCAAACAAATGGCAAGTATGGTCAGATGTAAAACGAATTTAACCAAACAACATTCATTTTCGAAATAAAAGGGGATCACACAAATCAAATTTAAAAAACACCTGAGCTACAGATCGAAAGATTTGTACTTCGAAAGAAGAAAACAACGTTTGGTTTTAAATATGCTAAATAATATTATCTAATTGCCTTTTATTGATAAACTTCTGTGTATTGGTTTTCAGATGTGATCATGTAAGAGGGTGTGTTCCAAGGAACAATGATATCAGATCTAAGATAATATGTAGGTTGTGTAAACTTATGAACATATGTAATAGCATTTAATCATTGGTATGGTAAATGACCAAACAAAAACAAAGGTTACCCCCCTCCCCCTACCCCCCCCCCCCCCCCACACACACACACGTGGTGGAGTCAGGATAGATATGTGTGTTACTTCTCGATTTATAACATAAAGAAAATCATAACACTCAAAATCAACATTACAAAAATCAAAATAGGACTTTTATGATAAGTTGTATTCTCTATTCCGATCTGTCAGCATAATTTTTTCTGACCTAAACCTGATATTAACTGTATAATGCACAGCAACAGTCTCATTATTTTCTACGGTACAACATTATAAAAAAAACGTCGTTACTTGCAGATCTTATATACTCCATATTTTCGTAGGCTAGCCGGTAATGGAATGTTGCACCACGGAAATAGGAGTTGATTTCTGGATGACAAACCGTGGATAACTTGTTATTTGTTTGGTATCAATTTTTATGGATTTTTGTGAATATTGATAAACCGCAACTGTAAATTTTTAACGATTTCACATTATATATTGGTTTTGATTCCAATCAAGGGATCAAATATCTAATTACAAGCTTCGTTCTATAGTCGAGATTCCCGTTGATAGTAAACATGCATATTTAGAGTATAAATATGGTATATTAGTATATATATGGTACAAATAAGTGATATATATCGAAAAATCTGAGATTTATGATAATAAGGGGTAGGGACTATATGGGGCTCATACAGGATCCTGTCCTCAAGCACCTATGATTACAAGATCATTTCTGAATTAAACATGAACTATGATCAATCGCACGCGATCCAAATGGCATTATTATCTGTCAGAATATCTTCCGTAACCTTTCAGGAAATCAAATGAAAACAAAATTATGTAATAACATTGAGAATGGAAATGGGGAATGTGTCAAGAGACAAAAACCCGACCAAAGAGCAGAAAGCAGTCAAAGGCCACCAATGGGTTTCAACACAGCGGGAAAATCGCACACCTGGTGGCGGGCTTCAGCTGGCCCCTAAACAAATTGTGAACTAGTTTAGAGACAATGGACGTTACACCAAACTCCAAAATGAATTAAAATTTAAAAACATATAAGACTTTAAAAGGCCAGAGACTCCTGACTAGGGACAGGTTCAAAACTGAATACTGGTTGATTTGTTGTATCATCAGGTTTAAAAGAGGGACGAAAGATACCAAAGGGACAGTCAAACTCATGAATCTAAAACAAACTGACAACGCCATGGCTAAAAATGAAAAAGACAAACAGAAAAACAATAGTACACACGACACAACATAGAAAACTAAAGAATAAACAACACGAACCCCACCAAAAACTAGGGGTGATCTCAGGTGCTCCGGAAGGGTAAGCAGATCCTTTAATTTACTAGTTCATAAATCTACATTGAAATGTGGTTGTTTTCTAATTAAGGCAATAATTTATACTTTCATGTATGAAAACTTTCTATTTGCAGGTGAAGATGAGCTGAAACAAAATATCAAAAATATTTCGTCACCAATTGATTGTGATAATACGGGCAAAGGTGATTTATATTTTTTTAAAACTAATACTTGTTGCGTTGTGACTGTCAAGATGACATTGTTTACATTCATTGTGTTTCGTTCTCACTCTGGACATCTAGAATAGCACCAATTTGAAATAATCATGTCTAACTCGAGTTGTTAATGGACAATATATTACGTGGCGGCAAGACAAGTAAGCGTTCTTTGGTTTTCGTTTATATTTTATCTAAATAAGGGAGCGTCATCAATTCTACCAAACGATATTATGTGATAATGATTGTTTTGGTTTTGGTATACGCTTTCGTTGTACGTTCTCTCTGTTATTTGCTGTCTTCGAGTTATTTTCTTAGTGATGTTTTGTCTTGCGTCTTTTTTTTAATTTGTTTTGCTTGTCTTGTATTTGAATAACATGCAATTTCATTTCTCGAATAAACATAATACAATAGTGTGACGGGTATTTCTTCTGTGTATATTTTGGGACCTAGTCATTATTTCGGATCTATTATCCGGGATCGAATCCATCATGTCCGTTAATATAGGGAACTAGCTATTGCATATATAGTTCACCATAAGCTCACTGTATGTACAACGAAGTCTGTATAATGTTTACATATTTAATCATGTAACAGTACATGTATACATAATATAGGTAAAGGTTCACAGTTATGAATTCCAATTTAGCATTTTTCCATACATCTTCAGTTGGTACTTTAAGCTACTACTACAATCTATTTGACCAATACATAAAGTTTCTTACAAAATCGAGCTATAAACAGCTGTTCTTAAATTAGATTAAACATTGCTTTATGGTCTTACAGTATTTGATAAACTTCTAAATGTTATTGCATCTCTGCTGTACAACCCATGTACCGTATAAACTGTCAAATTAATCAAGATGAAAGATCATTAAACTGATTAAGAACTGACCATCAAATATTTGATGTAATTGACCACGCCACACTAGACTAGATTCTTAATGAAATGTAAAAGTTATTTTTCACGTCCTATTTCTAGGATCAAACACAGCAATGATATATGGATTCCTGGTCACTGTACCATGCTTAATTGTGATACTTGCTGTTTTCATTCTATTTATAAACGTAGTACTAATGCGAAACTATACGACTAGGAAAATATCAACAGATGTAAACCTGGAAAAGATCAAAGAGGAAACTGAACTTGGGGTTTATCATACAATCGACGAAAGTGTTATGCGTCCCATAAAAGAAAATTTACATGTAAATATTGATTCAAACATAAACAAACAAGGCCTATTGAATAGCAGCAGAAAAGACTGCCGGTCTAATGTTAACATAGTCATTAACTTGCAAAGCAATCACCATTCTAGTAGAACCAGCTGTTCGTCACATGGGAAGCCAGCGCGGGAAATAGTGGATATGGACTATTTAAATCCGTACACGACACTAAAAGACAACTGGCAGAAGGAAACACATGTGTATGGGGCCAATACTAGAAAAGTTACCGGGGATGATGTACATCTCCACTCATACACTCGAACAAAACCCCACTGGAAGAAATCTGTTGATTTTGACATTGATTGTACGAACACTGACCTTGAATACACAAAGGATACAAAGAGTCGTTCAAACAGTTGGTGATAACAACCCAATCATGAAGTTTTTTGAATTAGAATAATGATGTGATCTATGGACGTTTTTTGAATTAGAATAATGATGTGATCTATGGACGTTTTTTTGAATTAGAATAATGATGTGATCTATGGACGTTTTTTTGAATTAGAATAATGATGTGATCTATGGACGTTTTTTGAATTAGAATAATGATGTGATCTATGGACGTTTTTTTGAATTAGAATAATGATGTGATCTATGGACGTTTTTTTGAATTAGAATAATGATGTGATCTATGGACGTTTTTTGAATTAGAATAATGATGTGATCTATGGACGTTTTTTTGAATTAGAATAATGATGTGATCTATGGACGTTTTTTTGAATTAGAATAATGATGTGATCTATGGACGTTTTTTTTAAACTTCCTTGATGTTTAGGCCAATGCATTATCTATCTTTACTTATTAAGTTTTTATCATTTCAGTATTTAATACTAGACATTCACAAATTATCCTAAATAATCGATCTAACTGATGGTGGGAAAACTAATAAATATTCCAGCATACTAATTATTGGTACATAGATGCCAGTTGTATCTACTTGAAAACTCATCATAGATACTAGGCTTATAATGTGAATGCCAAACGTGCGATTCATCAGTGACGCTCCGAACAAATCATTGGTATCGTCTCAATTTGGACACATGAACATGCTAATCCAAATAACTCACAGATATATAGCATAAAATTGAGAACGGAAATGGGGAATGTGTCAAAGAGACAACAACCCGACCACAGAGAAGACAACATCAGAAGCGTCTATGTCTTATTAAAAAAAAATCTCAATTGTTTGTAAAGCCAGCATTGATAAGGTCACGGGCTACCTTTCATTTTCACTTTGGTGATTCCATTCACGGTCTGTTGATGTATAAACATAGCTTGAGAGGCCAAGGCTTACAAAAAGTATTAAAGAAACCATTGGGTCAAGAAATCATTATAGATTTCCGAGATCTGAACATTGGTAAAAAGTGAAATCACAAAAAAATACTCTATTCCGAGGAAAAATCAATACGGAAAGATCCTAATCAAATGGCAAAATCAATAGCTCAAACACATCAAACGAATGGATAACAACTGTCATATTTCTTACTTGGTACAGGCATTTTCGTATGTAGAAAATGGTGGCTTGAACCTGGTTTTATAGCGCTAAACCTCTCACTTGTATGACAATCGCATCAAATTCCATAAAATTATAAAATTGACAACGATGCGTGAACAAAACAAACAGACATCCTAGATCTAAACATCGGTAAACTACTCTTACTTTTTTATGCCTCGACAACGATAATGAGAGCATTATGTTATCTAGACTACTGCGTCCGTTCAATAAGTCGTAAGTCCCATATCATTTGAAAAGTAGATTTTAGCGCCCGTCCACTTAGTGGCACGACCAATACCGGGTGAATAGTGGTATTATGATAGTCTAACATGAAGTTGTCATCCAAGCAACTTGAAACACCCCATTGGTGACTGGGGAATAAAAGTATTGTTACTCTAGGTCTTCTTCCGACCGACACTTACACTCTTAAAAAAAATGGGAGCGTCTGTTTGGCTATGTGAGATGAACAAGTACGCACTCACGTCAAATAAAAAAAAATCATCATAAGAACTTTATCAATGAAAATAGGAGTGCAATTCAGAAAATTGAACAAATTTATATAAGGACACTAATATTAAACAAATTATTGGCACATTAATTCTAATATTAAACAAATTATTGGCCCATTAATTCTAATATTAAACACATTATTGGCACATAAATTATAATTGAGAGATAAAGTAATGTTTTCTCAGCTTATTAAGCTGTTGTTATACTTATGTTGCTAAAATAAGTGTAAACATAATTTGTATTACACAATATTAGAGTATCCTATAAGGATTTACATAATTTGTATTTCAAAATATTTAGAATCTGATAGGGATTAACTTGAATGGTGGGATTAGAAATAAAGAATAAACAAACTTAGGTAAGACAAGAAAGGCAATGGTAGGATCATAGAAGTATACAGCTGGTCAATAGTCATATAAGGACAACAGTAGGATCATAGTAGTATACAGCTGGTCAATAGTCATATAAGGACAACAGTAGGATCATAGTAGTATACAGCTGGTCAATAGGTAAGACAAATAAGGCAATGGTAGAATCATAGTAGTATACAGCTGGTCAATAGGTAAGACAAATAAGGACAACAGTAGGATCATAGTAGTATACAGCTGGTCAATAGGTAAGACAAATAAGGCAATGGTAGGATCATAGTAGTATACAGCTGGTCAATAGGTAAGACAAATAAGGCAATGGTAGGATCATAGTAGTATACAGCTGGTCAATGGGTAAGACAAATAAGGCAATGGTAGGATCATAGTAGTATACAGCTGGTCAATAGGTAAGACAAATAAGGCAATGGTAGGATCATAGTAGTATACAGCTGGTCAATAGGTAAGACAAATAAGGCAATGGTAGGATCATAGTAGTATAAAGCTGGTCAATAGGTAAGACAAATAAGGCAATGGTAGGATCATAGTAGTATACAGCTGGTCAATAGGTAAGACAAATAAGGACAACAGTAGGATCATAGTAGCATACAGCTGGTCAATAGGTAAGACAAATAAGGCAATGGTAGGATCATAGTAGTATACAGCTGGTCAATAGGTAAGACAAATAAGGACAACAGTAGGATCATAGTAGTATACAGCTGGTCAATAGTCATATAATGGTAGGATCATAGTAGTATACAGCTGGTCAATAGTCATATAAGGACAACAGTAGGATCATAGTAGCATACAGCTGGTCAATAGTCATATAAGGACAACAGTAGGATCATAGTAGTATACCGCTGGTCAATAGTCATATAAGGACAACAGTAGGATCATAGTAGGATACAGCTGGTCAATAGTCATATAATGGTAGGATCATAGTAGTATACAGCTGGTCAATAGTCATATAAGGACAACAGTAAGATCATAGTAGCATACAGCTGGTCAATAGTCATATAAGGACAACAGTAGGATCATAGTAGTATACAGCTGGTCAATAGTCATATAAGGACAACAGTAGGATCATAGTAGCATACAGCTGGTCAATAGTCATATAAGGACAACAGTAGGATCATAGTAGTATACAGCTGGTCAATAGTCATATAAGGACAACAGTAGGATCATAGTAGCATACAGCTGGTCAATACTCATATAAGGACAACAGTAGGATCATAGTAGTATACCGCTGGTCAATAGTCATATAATTCATATAACGATTTAACTGTAACAAATCCAGGTCGCAAACCTTAACGGAGGGAAACATATCACGTATAAAAAATAAACAAAAATAGGTAAGGCAAAGAAAGGCAATAGAAGAATCATAGTAGTATACCCTTGTTCAATAGTCATATAACGATTTAACTGAAACAAATACAGGTCGCAAACCTTAACGGAGGGAAACATATCACGTAAAAAAAATTAACAAAAAATAGGTAAGGCAAAGAAAGGCAATAGAAGAATCATAGTAGTATACCTTTGTTTTAATAGTCATATAACGATTTAACTGAAACAAATCCAGGTCAAAGACAGAAACTTAGGGAAACACGTCACGTATAAAAAAAGAAACAAAAATAGGTAAGGCAAAGAAAGGCAATAGAAGAATCATAGTAGTATACCTTTGTTCAATAGTCATATAACGTTTTAAATGAAACAAATACAGGTCAAAACTGAAACTTAGGGAAACACATCAACTATCAAAAATAAGCAAAATATATAGACAAGGCAAAGAAAGGCAATAGAAGAATCATAGTAGTATACCTTTGTTCAATAGTCATATAACGATTTAACTGAAACAAATACAGGTCGCAAACCTTAACGGAGGGAAACATATCACGTATAAAAAATAAACAAAAATAGGTAAGGCAAAGAAAGGCAATAGAAGAATCATAGTAGTATACCTTTGTTCAATAGTCATATAACGATTTAACTGAAACAAATACAGGTCGCAAACCTTAACGGAGGGAACATATCACGTATAAAAAATAAACAAAAATAGGTAAGGCAAAGAAAGGCAATAGAAGAATCATAGTAATATACCTTTGTTCAATAGTCATATAACGATTTAACTGAAAGAAATCCAGGTCAAAAACTGAAACTTAGGGAAACACGTCATGTATAAAAAATAAACAAAAATAGGTAAGGCAAAGAAAGGCAATAGAAGAATCATAGTAGTAAACCTTTGTTCAATAGTCATATAACGATTTAACTGAAACAAATCCAGGTCAAAACTGAAAGTTAGGGAAACACATCAACTATCAAAAATAAGCAAAATATATAGACAAGGCAAAGAAAGGCAATAGAAAAATCATAGTAGTATACCTTTGTTCAATAGTCATATAACGTTTTAACTGAAACAAATACAGGTCGCAAACCTTAACGGAGGGAAACATAATAAGAATGAAAACCCTACAGAAACAGTGGAATGCTTCAAAAATAAACTTCAAAATACAAAAAAAAAAACAGAAATGACTTTTACAGAATAATGTAGTGCTTAAATAGAAAAAAAAACAATAGAAAAATACCAATAAAAGAGAAATATGACCTAAAATTAAAGAAACAGTAATGACGATTACAGAATAATATGAGTTTAAATGCGAAAAAAAACCCATATTAGAACAAAATACCTAGAATAGAGACATATGACCTAAGATTTGATAACAGAAATTGTCTAAACGTGTATTCTGTTATCTTTAATGTGATAGAAAAGTGCACAGTTTAATCTTTAAGATGACACTCTTGTCTAGAATTTATCTTAACAAAAAACACTTGAATCAATCTTGAGACAAAATTCAAATTCTTCTACTTAGAATTTTACTTATTCGCTTTAGAAATGATTTTTATTTTTATTTTATGTGCCACCAGACGTAGAATTCTGAGGGAAAAAGCAAAATTTACGGAAAAATCGCATTTGTATTCGACATCCACAAGAAGTTAAATTTTAAGAATAAGCAATTATATATGCCCATTAACCTTTTTCTTTTAAAAATGAATAACATTGCTTGTGAAAAATTAGACCGTTAGTTTTCTCAATTGCAGAATAAAAAAAGGGATATATAGAGAGAAGAACTAAATAATTCAAAATAGTAATGAAAAGAGAATAATTGAGTTCTAAAATATAAAGAATAGAGAATAATGACAAAAGATATATAAAAAGTAAAATCACAAAAATACTGAACTCCGATGATAAATCAAAAAGGAAAACACATCAAACAAATGGACAACTGCCATATTCCTGACTTGGTACAGGCATTTTCATATGTAGAAAATAGTGGGTTGAACCTTGTTTTATAGCGTTAAACCTCTCACTTGTATGACAGTCACATCGAACTCCTTTATATTTACAACGATAAGTAAACAAAAAGGACATAAAAGGTAAAATTGTCAAAATAGGGGTGCAGCAGTCATCATTCCCAGGTCATTGAAGAAAAGAGAACAACATTGTGTCCATAGTACACGGATGCCCCACTCAAACTATCATTTTCTGTGATTAGTGGACCGTGAAATTGGGGTAAAAACCCTAATTTGGCATTTAAATTAGAAAGATCATATCACAGGAAACATGTATACTAGTTTTCAAGTTGATTAAACTTCAACTTCACCAAAAACTTTAACCTGAAATTTGCACTATCATTTTCTATGTTCATCGAATCGTGAAATTGGGGTCAAAACACTTATTTGGCATTAAAATTAGAAAGATCATATCATAAAGCACATGTGTACTGAGTTTCAAGTTGATTGGACTTCAACTTCATCCAACACTACCTTGACTAAAAACTTAAACCTGAAGCGGGACGAACGGACGGAAGGACAGACTGGCGGACGGACAGACGGACGGACGGACGGATGGACGGACGAACGGACGCACTGACCAGAAAACATAATGCCCCTCTACTATCGTAGGAGGGGCATAACAATAACTATCAAAATCAAAAAAATACTGAAATGAATAAACCTGATTCAGACCATCTAGCGTACCCCACATTTTCCTTTACTAGTATTCGTTTACATTCTGCACTTTTCAAACAATATACATGCCCACTATTGTCACAGGACTTGTATAAGGATTGAAATTTAACATAGACTTTACACTGCACTTCAATGTGATTTATAGAATTGTATTTTGTATTTGTGAAAACACGCCAATACAGTGTAATATGATGATTTATTGTATTTATAAAACTTTATGTAAATACCACGTTATTATAAGTAAATATTAACTGTATGGGGCACATCAATATATTTCTTTAATTGTGGTAAGCGTTTCCTTTCAGTATTATATTTGCTGATGATTTGCGTAGAAGGTATATTTATTGAACACATTATAGACTTTATGTATACATTAGAAGAATGAAAATATTGGAATTCTCAACTGATCTGTTCCGTTAGATACAATATTATAGATATTTACATTCATTAATTTGCATTTGTTCAATTTAAATAATTTTAGAATAATGCATTGCTATATGCTTGGAGTCTCTAACAGGAGCGGAGTGGATCGTAACCTTGAATAGGCTAGCGAAAATGCTTCTCTCCAAACATTGCACTTCCTCTCCAAATCAAAATTAAAACTAACTGCCACAATACAATTCAAACATAAAGTTTAAAAACATAGGTCAAATATGAAAAATAAAATATTAAATCAAATAATTGAAAGATTTTATATTTCCTTTTTATTTTGGAATTGGAAGACGGGAGACCGTCGCCATAGGACGTACGTGTTATTCCACTTTATATAGGTCTCATAAGTTTACGATTTGATCATATATGTGTAACAAATCAATGGCAATTGATCGGATCCGTAGTTGTTATATAAAATCCCGAACCTACATTTTGTAACTTCAATTATGACAGTTTATAAAGTCATTAATTTCCAATTTATTTTAAAAGTCCCTTTGTACCGAACTAAGATGGTCTTTCTTAATTATAAAAAAAATGACAAAACTTTAACTAGTAGACTAGTATATAACAAATACTTTAATTACATTAACACTGAGACGATCTTGAAACTCTTTTGGTCATTCAATTAATCAAATCAATACGGGCACTTTAAAATCAATCTCCCATGAACAAACATTTCACTGCTTCAATGGATTTAGGACTTTAAATATTGAATACACGGAAAGTAAAAATTAGATTTAAATATACACTTTATAAGTCTTCCCTTTTGACACACGTAATGAGATCGCTAGTAGCAACATGCTTAGCAAAACAAATTTTAACTGATTTAAAAAGTTAGTATTTAATATGAAATTGAACGGTATTAGTACAGCTTTCAACGGATAAGATCACGTGATTTAGGCTGCTAGATTTTATAAATCTTAAGATCATTTTAACGTCAGAGGAATTTTGAGATGGGAAATTATTTTCAGACCTAAAATCGTGACACAATCTCTCAGTTATTGATTCAATTGATGTTCTGATAAAGTGTCATTAAAGGATAAATCAGAACAGGTGAAATAGGTGTAAAACAGGTAAGTCTTAAAAATAAAATCATTTACGAATTTTGGGGAAACCTTGTTTTTTATAACGGAGGCTGTAGGCAAGGGGAGGGGAGGCTGTGGTAGTTTAAAAGTGGTAAAATCAAATTATGTTTTACCTCCCCAACTCTCTTGGAAAATTATTGAAATACTTAGTATACTTAATACAAAAATGAAACCGAAGAAGGAAACTATCTAACTATCTGAGTATTAAACTAAAGGTATATGGTTTTAGTCATTGTCAATCTAAACAAGTTTAGCTCCCCTCCTCACGTACACTTTCAGGTCAGCTCTTTCTCGGAACAGGTGCAATAGGTGTAAAACATTTAGGTTTCAAAATTGATATATAATATTCAAAACTGGTTAAATATATACACCAAAATAATTTGATCTGCAATGGAAAGCGTTTATTGTGTTGATTTGTTTAATAATAATATTCTTTTTAATCTTAAACTTCCGATCTAAGAACTCACTAATCGCTAGGTAGTTGTCCTCTTTTCTGTACGTAGTCCTAACTTTTTATAGCACATTTAGAGTTTGAACGGGTTAATACCGTGATATTTGTAGGTCATAATTCTCAGATATCAACTGAAGTAGCTCAGTGACAACTTTCTTTAAACTTTCAGAAAAATCTTCTACTAAATTAAGTAATTTCAATTGCTTCATCTTACATTTACGGAACAAACACGATGTTGAAGAATGGATTGTATTTATTAATCTAATGGCGGTATGAGACGGTAAGGAGTCTAGCTACGATTATAAGTTGCAAAGTATATTCAACAAGAATGTGTCCAAAGTACACGGATGCCCCACTCGCACTATTATTTTCCATGTTCAATGGACCATGAAATTGGATAAAAAATATAATTAGGCATTAAAATTAGAAAGATAATATCATAGAGAACATGTGTACTAAGTTTCAAGTTGATTGGACTTCAACTTCATCAAAAACTACCTTGACCAAAAACTTTAACCTGAAACATGCACTGTCATTGTCTATGTTCAGTGGACCATGAAATTGGGGTCAAAAGTTTAATTTGGCTTTAAAACTAGAATGATCATATCATAAGGAACATGTTTACTAAGTTTCAAGTTGATTGGACTTCAACTTCATCAAAAACTACCTTGACCAAAAACTTTAACCTGAAGCGGGACAGACGGACGAACAGACAGACAGATAGACAGACAGACAGACAGACAGACAGACAGACAGACAGACAGACAGACAGACAGACAGACAGACAGACAGACGGACGAACGGACGCACAGACCAGAAAACATAATGCCCCTCTACTATCGTAGGTGGGGCATAAAAACGTGTCCAGTGTGGTGCACATGGTCGTCAGAAAATTTTAAACAGCAGAATATAGAGTAATCTATGATAAGTCAATGATATATGTTTCTTTTCTTCATTAATTGTTATTGTCTAACTCTTAAAACTAGTTATTATTAACTATTGGTACAATTAGATCTGTACTTTATGTTTTCTGTGGGTTATATAGGGATGTATATATACACTGGTTTATTTTTTCGTTACATATTTTTACTGCTTTGTATCGATCTGAGGAGTTATAACATTTTTGATTTTTATATTTATATTATATTATATTGTATTGTATTACCACTGTCTCGTGTTATGGAGAGGTTTGGGCGATCACAAACATGTTTAACCTCGCCACATTCCGTGTAAGTGCCTGTAACAAGTCGGGATTCTGTATTTCAATGTCTGTTATAATTATTTGTTTCCCGTAAAGTGCATGTTTTGTTATAAATTAAACCGGTAGCTTCTCGTTTTGATTATTTCATATTTTTCACGTTGGTGGTTATAAAGCCTACTATACGTTATTGTTTTGTCTCATTGTTAAAGGTGCGGTTGTCTATAACTGCTTACGTCCACGTTAATTGTAAAAAAAAAAAAAAAAAAAAAAAAAACTTTGATGGACAGTTGTCTCTTTGGAAATCTTCTACATCTCTTTATATTTACATGAGCAATGAGAATGGATGAAAAACATGAAGAGACTATTCATTTTACATTATTCGTATTCTGTATGTGTCCTTTACTTGTTATAATTGTATAACATTAGATCTAACAAATGTTTACTTTACAAATGAATATTAAATACTTACCAACGCATCTGCAAAATATTGCATATAAAACGGATTTATTACAGTGTTAAATACATACATGTACACGTAAATTGTAGGAAAATGACATTTTAAATGCACTATTTCATTTCATTACCTTTAGTCTACCCCCAGGTGTGTATTTTTTCTTAATATAAGATTTAAACATTAATCTTTATAACAGCGACAAAAAGGTTTAACATATTTAAAATGCGGTCGTTTTCTCACCCTCTATAAGATCCTCTGACTGTATGATCGATCTCAACAAGGTCTCTACTCTTTGTAGTAAGTCTGTAACGTGTCATTTTTGTCATTACTAAATTAACGATCTACCGATTCATTTAAAATTCAAAAGTATGTGACCACCCTCGAACATTAATGTTTTTCTTCTAGGGTTCTTATCTATAGAAGTTAACTGTCTCAGTATACAGTTTCAGGGTCTACTTGCATGTACATGTAGACTAATTAAAAGCTTTTAATTACTTGACAGTGAGATAGATCTATACAATGTCCTTCACTTTCTATTTGTTATAGATACCTATCCAAACAATGTAGTTAGTTTGACCTAATGTGGTATTGATATCTGATAATATAAGGGCAATCAATGTCTTATGAAGTAACCCACTCAATTGTTTAAATGGGTAACTATAACGAAATTAAAGGAGAACCATTTCAAATCGATACTTTTATTGGAAAATAAATAATGGCGTTATTTCATTACATAAAAAAAGACCAATTTAAGAACAAACAATCGACAATTTATTTGACGGTTTTTAATTTAAAATTATAAATCAATATGGATCTGAATATGAAAAATATTCAACAAACTTCAAAGGTGTGTTAACACTGGGACAATGGATAAGTGAAGATATCTTATAAATTGAGACAGCAAGCCAAAAACAAAAGAAATTAAAACTGACACCTAAATCGGGAGCCGGTAATTCAATGGTTGTCGTTTGTTTATGTGTTACATATTTGTTTTTCGTTCATTTTTTATATATAAATAAGGCCTTTAGTTTTCTCGTTTGAATTGTTTTACATTGTCTTATCGGGGCCTTTTATAGCTGACAATGCGGTATGGGCTTTGCTCATTGTTGAAGGCCGTACGGTGACCTATAGTTGTTGCCCCCTCTTTTTGGGAAACAAATGGTGGAATATATAGGGAATCACTGAAGCATGACCGGAGCGGGCCCCCTCTTAGAAAGTCAGTGGGCCCCCACTTATGAAAATTTCTGAATCCGCCACTGTTCACTGTACACAATACCATAGAGTCTACCAATACGATTCCTTGTTTTTTTTTAATAGTTAAGAGTCGGTTCATGTACCTCGTGATTTTCACTGACAACGAAACTAAATAACGTCATAACAGACATTACCTTATACTGAAGTTTATGATGCATGTACATGCACTTTAATTAACTACGACATTAAACTCATTGATCTTAAAACAATAAAGATATCGATAAAACACAGACACCATTATATATATCAGTGTTAGACACTACGATTATTGATCTTCGTCCGTACCGGTACGGATCAACTTTTGTTTGGCTTTAATTAAAAGTTTTACCCTTTAATGACGACGGGCCGCCAGGTTTTAATGTTTAATTATAAAACTAACACTATGAAGTCTTACGGCCAATCTTTTGATCAATATGTATATATTACTTTAAATACTGGACTTAAGCATTAAAAGCAATAATATATTATAATCTTACATTTGATTTCATAATATTAGCTTTCATTTAAAGAACCTTGTGACATCATGCCGTCGTTTATTACCGTTATAAGTTTAGTTTATTGAATAAATGCACATTTTTACCCATATGGGTTGAAGGTATACATAAATCAATATAATAATTTTACAAAAAATCATACAAAAAAAACCCCAACAAACGAACAAAACATTATATACATATATGTATCTATCATGCAGTTGTTGAGTCCACCCTCCTCAGTGACCATGACTTTTTAACAAATGGAGCAGCATACTGAATAATTGACAGACACGAAAGACATAAAACCAATTTATCCATATTATCTATATTATCTATATCGGAATAGATATTTCTAACTTTCTGCAAAAATTCAAATCTCAAATCTTTATTTTTTGCACATGTAAATATAAAATGTTCTGCGTCATCTATTTTGTGTAGGCAACAATTTTGACATAAACTTTCTTCCCTTTTTATATTTTTGTATCTACCCCTTTCAAGTTCCAAAATATGGTCACTTACCCTTAATTTAGTAAATTTTTATAAGGGAACATGTACATCTCTTTGAAAAACGAATTAAAACATGCTTCGTAACATTAATTGACGTTTACAATGACCACATATTACCGTTTGTACAGGAGTACAGAAACATTTACATACAAGTATTACCTTTTATAAAAGCTTGCCTGACCTTGGTATTAAAGTAAATTAACCGACGACCACAGAAAAGTAGTGCAAATGAAAATGTGCAATTTTGTCTGATATATATAAGCCTATAGACCTTTTCGTTTGGTGATATTAAATCCCATTATGTGTTTCATTGTACAATTAATCTGCCTAAAGGCCACAGTGACATGTCGCATGTTGGTTAATATAATTATCTGTATCTCTTTCTGCTTTCAGTTTAACAATGAGTGGGATGTATTATAAACGTGAGGTGATGCCACCACCGCCAGTTACCTATGGATACCGGAAAATTGCTTCAAGACAAGAGGAACATGACATCACTAACAGACTCATCAGATCAACTTATGAACGCAAAATATGGTCTGAAGAATCCAAGCAAGTGTCAAACTATCAGTATTTAATAGAAAACGGAAACAGACGGCGTCCTCCTTCATCGTGTACAAGAACGCCGACGCCTTCAAATACTAAACGATACGACTCGAAACGCCTGTCAGAACGGGATATGATCCGAATGCTCCGAAGACTGCTTAAACCGACAGAGAGTATGTATAACGCTCAGATAACTGCAAAGAAGGAGGAGGAACAAGAATTAAAGGAGGGACGAATTTGTCGATCAAAAACTCCGAGTGAAGCCGAAGAGAAGATACTTCGAAGGGTGCAACGTCCAACAACCGCTTCTCGCGCCAAAAAAATAAACGACTGTCATCTTTGTTATGAACATGAAAACAAAAAAGAAAATTCGCCTCCCGATGCATTTGATTATGAATATGGGACTGATGGTCGAATTCTAAAACATGATGATGTAAATGAACTCGTGAGACGTGTACGCACGCCAACATATTCTTCTGTCGACAAACGAAGATGTGGCGATGAACGAAAATGTCCGAAAACTCCCGTGCACATAGACGAAGTGAAAATACGAGCACAATTACCTTTAGTGAGTGGACTTTCTCGGACAAAGAATGTGGAGGATATTGTTAATAGATTATATCCCAAACCTAAATATAGAATTGTCCCATCAGCTACTCCGTATACAACTTATACTTCGGAACCTATAGAATGATAACGAGGCTGATTTATTTATAGATATTAATTCATTAGAATATCCTACCAAACGTGCTCATAGACATGGTGCAATGTGTTACTTTTTTTTTTGCTTTTTTGCATAATGGTAATTTTAACGTTGTTAAACACTGGACTGTAATGCATTTAATTTTAAGACTTTGAAATGTTAAATGTTTATGTTTATTTCAGGCTTATTATATACGGTTAACTCATATGTAAAAAGTCATTGTAATAAGAATTAATAGTACAATATTTTTGGGGATACTCATTTTGGATTTTTGTCGTTGATTGTTTTGAACGATCTAACTACCGCTTAAGTTGTGGTCTTTAAACAATGTTGTTTAGTTGTGACGTTGGGTTGCTGTCTCATTGACGTATTCCAGACTATGTTTTATTTAATTTCATAGAATTATTATTTTTGCAATGACATTTAACATATTAATTATATGTCGTATTTAATTATAGGCAGTTGCTATTTGTCCGGCTAGCATTAAAATGACATGCGCATTGTAATTGCCGGACAAATAGCCCTAGCACTGTTCGTCCGGCTAGCCACTCCGTTAATTATAGAATAAGTAGTTATTGTCGGAAAAACTTTATATTAATGACAATATGCATGCCATGAAAAATAATGAATGCAAATTAAACTACAGAAATTTTTGCGTGCATGTATTATTGGATTTTTTTCTGGATGAACTCAGGAAATTAAAACATATATATCGACAGTTATATATACTGTTCCCAAAATGAACACAAAAGCGGTATTAATAGTTGCAATTTCACAAAAAAGCAGTGCACAAGACCAACATATAATTTGGGGGTCTATTGTAGTTTACAGGCTAAAGAAGAAAAGTAAAGACAATTTAGAAAAATTCCTATCACAAAAAAAGTAATTGAGTGCTAAGATATAAAGAATAGAGAATAATAGTAAAAAAAAAGAAGAAGAAAATCAGTAAACTGCCTAGAAAATCAATGATTGACAAAAGAAGATCCCCATACAGACGCTCTGCTATAAAATTTATTATCTCTCCTTGCTTAAATTACCCATTGAGATTTTCTCATCCCTTTTATATTTAAAAAAAACTTGGCCATGATTATCATTTGGTATCAAGTTTAGAAATGTTTCTGATGACTCTTTCTACCAACCGAAATCGCTTACATGCCTAGAAATAGAACATGGGACAAAATACAAGTCATGTCTATTATTTTGAAAACCCTTATGAGCGGAGGAATCTGATGGAGCAAAAAAAGTTTAGTTGTTGAGCTCTAAAAATGGTCCGTTCACAGCAATACTGTCGTACGACTTATTGTATGAGTTGCTGCCCTTAAATGACAAATTTTACTTTTATTTTTCATGTTTGCCTATTATCTTGAAAATGTTTTTTGTTGTACTCATTTTGTTCCATTATTAGCTTGATAAACAGCGGTCTACTATCACAAGCCAAGATCCCAAAAGGTGAAAATAAACGTAGCAGACAAAGTTCAACCCACTACATTATAGGTGAAATGTCTGATCTAGTAAGGAAACCACCGTCACACGTGAAAGTGATAGATCTAGTTTAGTAATTCCAGACACATGTGAAATTGAAACATTATAAGTTGCAACTCTATTCAGTAACCACCGACACTTGTCAAAGTAAAAGTATTTGACTCTATCAATCAGTAACATGGGGCCTGTCCAAAGTCAAAGCTAAAGTTCCAGACCATCTTAAGCAGCCGCCACCACATCTGAAAGTGAAATGCCAGACCCAGTTCAGTAACCACCGTCACACGTGAAGTGCTGGACCATGTTTAGTAGCCCCTGATAGATGTGAAACTGTAAGTGCATAACCCACGCAGGCCAGAGTATCTGCCGTTACAAGTTTAACGTCCTGGCCTAGTAAAGTCTGCGATTGCAGAAAGTGCCAGACCTAGTGCAGTAACACAAACAACATGTAAAAGCGAAACTGCCTGACTTAGTCCAGTATTCGCCACATGTAAAAGCAAAACTGCCGGACTTAGTCCAGTATTCACCACACGTCAAAGCAAAACTGCCTGACTGAGTCCAGTATTCGCCACATGTCAAAGCAAAACATCCCGACTTAGCTCAGTATTCGCCACATGTCAAACATGTTAAAGTAAAAGTTTCTGACCATTTCAAATAATCGTCACCACATGTTAAACTATCTCACCAATTCCAGTAATCGCCACATGTAAAAGTGACGCAAATAAAAGTAAGTGATATAAAACAAAGAAGATGTGGTACGATTGACAATGAGACAGCTCTCCACAAGAGACCAAAATGACACAGTAATTAACAATTATGGGTCACCGTATGGCTTTCAACAATGAGCAAAGCCCATACCAGTTAGTTATAAAAGGCCCCAAAATGACAATGTCAAACAAGTTAGAGGTGAAGCTAGCTATAAAACCAGCAGCGAATATCATTGAAAAAATTTGCATTATGAATGTGGTGGGTTAAACAATTTTGTGAGGGCACAGACAGAAATCAGTTCAGAAATCTTTGTCTGCTCCTTACCTATTTTGTCAGTCATCTAGGTCACTGATAGTGTCTCATTTGCAATTACAAAATCTTCACGGACTTTATTGTCGATACAGTGATTCTTTTCTTTAAAAAAAAAAACACACATTCTTATTTCGTTTTTTCAATTAACTTCATTACCTAATAAGTATGTACTATTCAATCCAATAATTTCAATTCTAAGAAAAATATAATGAAAATATAAACTATATGAAAAAGTTGTTATGAAAATATAAATGTATTGAAAATTTGTTATGAAAATATAAACTATATGAAAAAAATTGTTATGAACATTACAAGTATAGTATAATTATATTGTTTTACCAGAAGGCTCTAGCGAATAATTTATTGAACAAGCTGTCCTCGTGTTTATTTTAACTATACTTGTACAATGACAACTTTAAAACCTTGAGGTTCTGGATGAGGTTTACGGCGGGTTCCATATGTGGCACATGATCTGCTAACCCTTCCGGAGCACATTAGATCACTCCCAGTTTTTGGTGGGGTTCGTGTTGCTTAGTCTTTAGTTTTCTATGTTGTGTCTTGTGTGCTGTTGTTTTTCTGTTTGTCTTTTTATTTTTTGGCCATGGCGTTGTCAGTTTATTACCTATCTGTGAATTTGAATGTCCCTCTGGTATCTTTCGACCCTCTTTTACAGAATAGAGAATAGTAAGCAAAAATAGAGAATAACGGGATGTTTAAATTAAAAGAAAGACAATACAAATTAAAAGATAAAGGTACAGGATAGAGAATAATATGTAAAAAAAAAGAAATTAATACAAATAAAAATGACATTAAAAATTAATATGGTGAAATAAAGACCACCTGTCCCTCCAGACTCTGAAACATGTTTAACATTAAATACATAATTATACTTTAATCTATAGCACATTTAAGCCCCGAGTCAGTATTCCTACATTGTATATCATACTATTTATATTTAACATTTCACCAATATAATTCTGACCGTGTATCAGAAAGAGTAGAGACGTCGTTACAACAATAATGTGGAGGTTTATGATTACTGCTGTATTTCTGCTGGTACTCCAAGCAGGTATGTCAATATATATAGTTTAGACTTTTCAGAAGTCAAATGATATGTACAGATTCATGTACTTAATTATTATGAAACTATAAAATAAGATGTAATATGATTGTCAATGAGAAATCAATCTTCATCTAACGGGGTTCAAATAAAGTGGGTTCAGGTAATCGTGCGTATCCCATTGTACGGTCTTTAACATTGAGCAAAACTCATATTATATAGGTGCGTATCCCATTATACGGCCTTTAACATTGAGCAAAACTCATATTGTATAGGTGCGTATCCCATTATACGGCCTTTAACATTGAGCAAAACTCATATTGTATAGGTGCGTATCCCATTGTACGGCCTTTAACATTGAGCAAAACTCATACTGTATAGGTGCGTATCCCATTATACGGCCTTTAACATTGAGCAAAACTCATATTGTATAGGAGCGTATCCCATTATACGGCCTTTAACATTGAGCAAAACTCATATTGTATAGGTGCGTATCCCATTGTACGGCCTTTAACATTGAGCAAAACTCATATGGTATAGTCGGCAGCAAAACGTCTGACATTACAAAGTGTTAAACAATTCACACGGATATTCAAAAGGTCTAACAAAAAAAAAGGAAAAGCAGAAAATGAAAACAACAACTGAAGACAATCATACCCGGAATTAATCATAGTCACGTACTTTCGAGGTGTTGATTACGAGATCACAACATCTTGGTAATGTCAATTAGCAACACAGTATTTGATGCGTATCTCAACAGTATGGAGGGGTGAAAAGTAAAATCACAAAATTTTCACCAATATAATTCTGACCGTGTATCAGAAAGAGTAGAGACGTCGTTACAACAATAATGTGGAGGTTTATGATTACTGCTGTATTTCTGCTGGTACTCCAAGCAGGTATGTCAATATATATAGTTTAGACTTTTCAGAAGTCAAATGATATGTACAGATTCATGTACTTAATTATTATGAAACTATAAAATAAGATGTAATATGATTGTCAATGAGAAATCAATCTTCATCTAACGGGGTTCAAATAAAGTGGGTTCAGGTAATCGTGCGTATCCCATTGTACGGTCTTTAACATTGAGCAAAACTCATATTATATAGGTGCGTATCCCATTATACGGCCTTTAACATTGAGCAAAACTCATATTGTATAGGTGCGTATCCCATTATACGGCCTTTAACATTGAGCAAAACTCATATTGTATAGGTGCGTATCCCATTGTACGGCCTTTAACATTGAGCAAAACTCATACTGTATAGGTGCGTATCCCATTATACGGCCTTTAACATTGAGCAAAACTCATATTGTATAGGAGCGTATCCCATTATACGGCCTTTAACATTGAGCAAAACTCATATTGTATAGGTGCGTATCCCATTGTACGGCCTTTAACATTGAGCAAAACTCATATGGTATAGTCGGCAGCAAAACGTCTGACATTACAAAGTGTTAAACAATTCACACGGATATTCAAAAGGTCTAACAAAAAAAAAGGAAAAGCAGAAAATGAAAACAACAACTGAAGACAATCATACCCGGAATTAATCATAGTCACGTACTTTCGAGGTGTTGATTACGAGATCACAACATCTTGGTAATGTCAATTAGCAACACAGTATTTGATGCGTATCTCAACAGTATGGAGGGGTGAAAAGTAAAATCACAAAATTACTGAACTCAGAGGAAAATCCAATCGGAAGGTCCATAATCACATGGCAAAACACATCAAAAACGAATGGACAAGAACTGTCATATTCCTGACTTGGTACAGGCATTTTTAAATGTGTAAAAAATGGTGGATTGAACCTGGTTTTATAGCGCTGAACATCACTTGTACAACAGTCGCATCAAATAAAAAAAAATGATGTGAGAACAAACAATTGTCCTATCTGAACAAACAAAGCAAAAAAAAAACACTAGTGAAAGTCTAGTTATGATTAACGTTTTATCATTCTAGTCAAAGCGTCATGAACTTATTATATACCCCTCAGAAACGTTCTCACACTACTACCATTATTATTTAAAGTGTTGTCATTGTTATCACAATAATTAAATATCTTCCCATTACTCTTATACTTGATCGAAGCCTACAGGCCGAGGTCATGATACCGTTAATGGATAGTCATGACGGTTCTGCAATGACGTTAAATGATCTATCAAATATCAAATTCTATTTAATTGAAATTTAATAAGGAATATTGACACTGGATTAACACCTTTTTTGTGTTTATTTTTCTTTCTTCCTTTTGCATTTGTGTATTTCTTTATTTTCTGATATCAATTTTAATGCTAATATTCCTCACTTGTAGACATCTGTGTATCACTAGAGTGTAGTGACTGTGTTGATAGTATGAAGCATAGGTGTTTTGCGAGTCCTTGTCTCGGAGTTGAGTGCCCAAGTGGCAAAACATGCTGGTTTGTATATGTTTACATACTTTTAATGTTCTAGTTCACAATTAAACAGATATCAGACAGAAAAGCCACATTTACTGGTCGGATTAATCTGACTCAGAGCCGACCCGTCTTTACTCTAACTCAATTATGTCAATGCCAACCCTAGCTGGGATTGAACTCATGACCCAGCACACATGAGGCAAGTAATCTGGATGTATGTATTGACATTGACTACATGTTCAGCGATGGCTTACACAATTTTAGACATTTTTTTTTACCATTAGATGATAGGTATAATTTAAAGGTAATAAAATAGTGAAAATGAATTATGATATGAAAGATTATTTACTTTAAATAAAACATTTACAAAATATGGAGAAATTCCCCAAGGTACTGTGGTCCAAAAAGGTACACAGATATCAGAGCAATCTTGAACTAGTTGTCTAAGTTGTCTTACTAATCTAAATCTACAATGATCGTAACAATAACCTTACAAATCTTTACAATTTTACAGAAAAAAAACATTTTTCAGCAAGTAAGACAGAAAATACAAAATGCTTTAATTTGTTATTACAAATATCTACATTATATTTTATCAAATGATAACTTTATATACAAAGTGGAGTTGCAGGGGCGGATCCAGCAATTTTAAAAAGGGGGGGGGGGGGGGTTCCTAACCCAGGACAAAGGGGGGGGGGGGGGTGTTCCAACTATATGTTCCCATTCAAATGCATTGATCGTCAAAAAAAAAGGGGGGGGTCCAACCCCCGGAACCCCCCCCCCCCCCTCTGGATCCGCGCCCGAGTTGGTAGAAAATAATTACTGTGTGTATATACAGAAATGATTGTGTGCATTTATTATTGGGATTTTGTCATTTTTTTAGTAAGATGCGAGTTAAATTTTATACGATATTGAGTAAAATCCTATTTCAATTGTATAAAACATTTCAAAATGTGATTTTAAATTATTGCGATTATAACCCTGTCACATTTTTTTGCAATAATAAAAACATTGAATAAATTTCTGAATTTACAGTATATGCTTTTCCGTTACATTTGTTGTTTTAATAGTGATTAATATGATAACACAATGTTGACTGCTGTACCCCTATTTTTGACATTTTTAACTATTGTGTCTTTTTGTTTTGTTCAAGCATTGGTGACAATATAATGGAATATGATACGACTGTCATACAAGTGAGAAGTTTAGCTAGCTTTAAAACCAGGTTCAATCCACCATTTTCTACATTTGAAAATGCCTGTACCAAGTCAGGAATATGACAGTTCTTGCCCATTCGTTTTTGAGGCATTTTGTTAGTTGATTTTGCCATATGATTATGGACTTTCCGAATTGATTTTCCTCCGAGTTCAGTATTTTTGTGATTTTACTTTTTATACTTCGGTGTTGTCTTTTTCAGCACAGACTACTGTTGGGGATGTAATCACCGCTGTGTATAATGCTGTTTGTTAGTTATCAAACTAAAATGGCACTTTGGAAATAAAAAAAAATTGTGCAATATATTATTTTTTTGTTTTTTTTATAAATCAAATGCACTTATTTTCAACAAGCTGAAAACATTTAAATAAACACTCCTGTTAATACACAAATGATAAAAAAAATCTTCTTACCAAGTTTTAACAAGAGTGCACACGCTGAAATGTCTCACCTTCTATACTAATCATTGATATGTTGATAGTCCTAACTATAAAGCTTTATTACAACTGTCACAGAAACTTAACATTAACCAAGATAACTAAACAAACACATGAACTTTAAAAATGAGGTCAAGGTCAGATGAACCATGCCAAGCAGACATGTACAGCTAACAATGCTTCTATACAACATATATAGTTGACCTATTACTTATAGTTTAAGAAAATAGACCAAAACACAAAAACTGAACACTCTGCAATGAACCATGAAAATGAGGTCAAGGTCAAATAAAACCTGAGCGACTGATATAAAGATCATAAAATATTTCCATACACCAAATATAGTTGACCTATGGCATATAGTATTAGATAAAAAGACCAAAACTCAAAAACTTAACTTTACCACTAAACCATGAAAATGAGGTCAATGTCACATGACATCTGCCCGCTAGACATGTACACCTTACAATCATTCCATACAACAAATACAGCAGACCTATTGCATATAGTATGAGAAAAACAGACCAAAACACAAAAATTTAACTATAACCACTGAACCATGAAAATGAGGTCAAGGTCAGATGACACCTGCCAGTTGGACATGCACACCTTACAGTCCTTCCATACACTGAATATACTAGCCCTATTGCTTATAGTATGAGATATGGACTTGACCACCAAAACTTAACCTTGTTCACTGATCCATGAAATGAGGTCGTGGTCAAGTGAAAACTGTCTGACAGACATGAGGACCTTGCAAGGTACACACATATCAAATTTAGTTATCCTAGGCTATTACTTATAAGAGAGAATTCAACATCACAAAAAATCTGAACTTTTTTTTTCAAGTGGTCACTGAACCATGAAAATGGGGTCAAGAACATTGGACATGTGACTGACAGAAACTTCGTAACATGAGGCATCTATATACAAAGTATGAAGCATCCAGGTCTTCCAACTTGTAAAATATAAAGCTTTTAAGAAGTTAGCTAACACCGCCGTCGGATCACTATGTCGAGCTTTCTGCAACAAAAGTTGCAGGTTTGACAAAAATTACAGAAGCAAATTTAAAATTATTTAGACAAAAGTCTGATATAGGCAACCATGGCTTTTTTCAAGGATTTAGTATTACGACCTGTCTAGCCTTGAATCTAATGTTAATGGAAACCGCAAAATTCTTAGATACAAAATAGAAAGGAGAAGATGAATAACTTCTATTGATACTTGGTTTCTTTTCTTACCTTTTCTGACATACGACTGGGACTTCTTTTAAACTGAGTTTTACTGTGTGTATACTGTGCGTTTGTTTATTTTACATTGACTAGAGGTATAGGGGGAAGGTTAAGATCCCACAAAACACAACCCCGCCACATTTTGGCACAATTCCAAGTCAGGAGGCTCTGGTCTTTATTAGTCTTGTTTGTTTTTTTTTAATTTAGTTCATTTGTATGTTTTGGCGGTTAGTATGATGTCCATTTTATCAGAACCAGTTCACATGCCTTCAACTGTTATCTGCTCTTTGATCGGATTATTTTCTCTTTGACATATTCCCCATTTCCATTTTCAATTCTATAATTAGGAATAAGTGAAACTGTCAATGAAACCTGGAGAAGTTGCAGGTAACTGAATGTAGATGGCGAATCATTTGAGTGAAGCACCATATTATAATGACATTAAGTCATGGTACATTTTAATTAAAAGGAAATAAACATTTTTGAAACAGATAACAACCTAACAAATAATTTATAGTACTTGTACATACCGGGTAGCATTATAAAATATGTGATGTATTACAGTATGATATGTTTTTTTTTACAAACAAGTGTACATGCAATAATCATAACTGACTGAGTGTTGTCAAAACTTTCAAAATGTCGTTGTTGTCAAAACTTTTAAAATGTCTTTTAAACCTGAGTGGAAACTGATCTGAGTGTTAGATATATTTTCATTAAATGTAAAATAGCAGAAATTAAATCTGTTATATGGATTAAGACAATTTTGGGAGAGGAATGATTGCAATCCATGTGTAAGGCTTTTCATCGGCATGAAAAAAAGTATGCGACTGTGTTATCTAATAACGTTTTTATCCAAGTTTTTTGGTCAATTCTAATTTCTTCCATTTAAGCCATAGCAGGGGAACCTTTTTTTAAGCTAGAAAACAAGATCTCTGACATATATTTATCTTTTTATAATCTGGAATCATGTTACAAGAACTATCTTCTTATATTTTATTTTAAAATAAGATCATTCAGTTTTCTTTCTATGCACACAGAATAGGGTTAAAATTGATAATCTTAAAATCTGATAATTTTTCCCAAAATTATAGCTTGCAAAAAAGTTGGTTATGACCCCTACTTTTAATATAAATATATAACCAAAGTTCTAAACTGTTCAGTTTGACCAATCTAGTCATAATGATAGCAGCACAAAAATAATTATAGTTGAAGAAATCAAATAAATTATGTTCTATTCAATTCAAAAAATAAGTACAAAATATATCTCATACTCAATAAATTGGTGGATTTGAAACTAAATACCCAGTAATTCTTCAGTTCATTTTTTCATTCATTTAATAGGGGGACTTTCTGTTTTAAATATATATTCAACAGCGTTTAGTATTTTTGTTATTTTTGTTATTTTAATTTTTTCTTGAAGTTATTAATTAAAGGCAACAGTAGTATACCGCTGTTCAAAACTCATAAATCCATGGACAAAAAACAAAATCGGGATAACAAACTAAAACCGAGGGAAACGCATTAAATATAAGAGGAGAACAACGACATAACACTAAAATGTAACACATATAGACAAAATCCCACGAGAATAACAAATATAACATATATATATAACATCAAAACCAAATACATGAATTCGGGATAGACAAGTACCGTGACACGTCTTATCGCAATGTGAATTTACACTCAAAAATAAGAGAAAACAAAGCCTGAATTAGATCAATAACATTAAAAAAATAAAAAATAAAAAATAAACAGACAAACAATAAATAACTCAATCTTACATATTGCACATTAACGAAAATATTGATCGTAGGTTGTCAATAATTAAAATTACAATCAACAAAAAACTGAATTAAAAAAGACAACATTATGATTTCAAAAATTTCCAAGTTTTCGTATTGCAAAGAACTCAACAATAAGTTTGGCAAAATGAAAACTTGAATCAATGTTCGATCCAAATAATTAAATGCAGCTATTCCTGAATACACAATAAATAATCTATTATTCATTCCAATTGATAAAAAATTATGATGATACTGTAAATTCAGAAATTATTATGTCCATTCATTATAATGTGATTTTGTCATTTTTGACTAAAATGTGGTTAAATTTTTGCGATATTGATAAAATGTGTTTAGGAGGCTCGAGGTTATAAAAATTCAACATTTTATTTTCATTACAAATTATTTATTACTTTATTAGTTGTTACTTTATCATATGGAACAAAAATCAGTCAAATAAATCATTTGGTTTTGGCCCCAAATGACTTTTAAAATATATGCATCATTGAAAAAGCTCCAAATTATCTCCCATTGGTGCAAAAATGCCATTTTTAAAAATTAAAATTGAAATGTCTTCTTTACGTCATCGGTGACCTATATTTTTTATTATTATTTTCAAATAAGCTGTACTTAAACTAAACTATGTTAACATTTTAGCGATTTCTGTAATTTAGTTCTTTTTTTATTTCGATATTACCCCTTTTTCTCCTATCAGTTCAACAGAAAAAAAAGTACTTTTTCATAAATGTATGCTTCTTTCGAAGACAGATTGTGAGAGTAAATGAACGGTGACCACATTTTTTAATGTTATTTTTCTATTAAGTATAAGATAAAGTTCATTTATAGAAAAATATAGAGAAATCATATCTAAATTGATTTAGACCTTAAATCCATACAAAAAATTTCAAAATGTGAGTTTAAATTATTGCAATTACAACCCTGTCATATCTTTTTGCAATAATAAAAACATCACAACAATTTCTGAATTTACAGTATGAAATGCACAAAACATTTCTGAATTTACCCTTTATATTGATACCTGAAGAATTTTATCTCTTACTTGTCAATCATCATTATTGGTTACTATATCAACTCATTTTCTTTGTACATATTCATTACACAAAATGTTTCAGAGTAATTTATAAATTTGTAATGCTTTACCCTAGAAGTGCCGCTGTTGAAATTCTAAAATAATATCCATTTCTTCAGGGTTTATTTTCCTGTCAGAGATCCATGGAGAATGAGACACAACCAATGTTTATATTTATGTTAAGAAAATAACTACTCAGTTATTTAGAATAGCCCTAAGTCCATTGGATCATTAATAAAAGCTTTAAACAAATAATGAAATGCATGATCAAATAATTTAATTTTGGATGTAACGCGTCTTCTGATTGGCTGACGTTATTTTGTTATCAGCTAATGTCTATTCGAAATAACATAAAAAATGTGGTGCACACTGTTAAATAACCCGCTATGCACGTTATTCAGTGTGCATCAAATATTTTATGTTATTTCTTCATAGACAGAAAAAATATTACAGTCATTCCTTAAATAACAATAAAAATAAAAATAAACTGTTAACACAGAGATATGTCTTGCCTTTTGTAATTTTGATAATGCAAATGTTGAAATCAAAAATGCTATACACCTTAACATGTAAGTAATGCAAATATTCAAAGTCAATCAACCATGACTGAAGGTACAGTGCTTAACAATCTCCATGGAAATGAGATGTGCCAATGTTAATACACCTGCATACCAAATATCATTGAACTACCACACGTGGTTCACCATAAACTAGACCTTTTCACAAACTGATACAATTATTGACGCTGCTGTCACAAAAACCAGAAACAGCATACCTATGTCTCACTTTTTGACTCTGTCAAGGCAATACTATAAAATTTCAATTTATTATTTAGATTTGGATTTTCTGTCCTTCATTTTTTTCACTATCATCCCTGGAACTAACGCCACAACTGCTATAGCACCTAATTTTATTAATGTCCCTGAGGTAAAAATATCATCTGTAGATTTGATCTCGGATAACATCCCACCAGTTTGTACACATATAAAGTTAAATGGCATCAAACCTACAAAGAAAAGTAAAAGATCCATCAGAGTTTCTTCCAGTATTTAGATTAAAGAAAATGTCACAGCTTGTAAATATGCAAAAGTCAATTTATTACTGATTCTGCATTTTTTTCATATATAAAGGAACATAACTCAAGCTTGGTGAAAATGAAGCCATCAAAATTCAAACTTGATCTTTGTTTGGTGGTTATAAGTTTAAGTTTCATGATATTTGGTTGAGGCAAACTAAAATTTTGAAAGTAAATTGAATTGCAGGAATTGTGTACAAATGTATGTTCTGGCTAACACAGGTACCCCTTAATGTCCCCTTCCAATATGCTAACAGATCAGGCATAAAAAGCGGTTTAAGATAATATACACATATATATATATATTTTATTAGTTGTTATTAGATTTTTGGCTCAGTTATTTGATTTTCTCTTTTAAGGTAGCACAATACAAAGATTTTTTTTAATTCCAGTCACTTACCTATGAAATGCTGTAACTTTCTTATGAATGCATAGAAAATAATAAAAGAGGTATATATAGATAGATACAAGATTAATCTTTTAAATGAATGCAATATTTTTATTATGCAATCATTATGTAATCAATTGTTATGTAATAAGTGGCAAAATCTGGGTAAGTTCACTTGAATGAATTTAGCTCTATCATCTCTTAAACTATACAGAAAATTTTAACGGAATCTTAATCAACACATCATGGGCTTCAAAAGGGTGTCTCAAATTGTCTCTATAGTGTTCCATTCGCTCATAAATCTCTAATTAGTGTAAACATCCTAACCACATAAAAGAAGATATTAAATGTTCAATTAGGTGTAAAATTTGTTCTATACATTCTATCCGAAATATGAGAAACCCTTTTGTAGAAAATGGCCAAAGGAACAACATATAATAAAATCAACCCTCTAGGGATACCTATGCAGAAGCTAATTTCATTTAAAAGTGGAAATTTTGGTGAAAAATATTTTAGACACAGTTAACATTATAATTGGTTACATAATTGTTGCATAATACTAACATTGCATTTATTTGAAAGAGTAATCTGTTAGCTATCCAAAACTACCACTTTTATAAATTTTCAAGCATTATTAAGAAAGTTACAGCATTTTAAAACTTGGGAGTTGGAGTTATAAAATCTTTGTATTGTGCTACCTTAAATCGTTTTGGGGTCTTTTATAGTTTGTTGAATTTTGCTACTTGTAGTTGCTGGCTTCCATATTATTTGGTGTTGTTTCATTGGCAAGATCATACAAGTCTGATGCATTAGAATTAATCTAATTAGTTAGACAAATGACATAGTTCAGTAAAATACCAATTGACTTCAGAGAATGATTCCACTGTAGTGCCCCATACTCTTAAGTTAATAAATAGAAATGTATTTTGATCTTTTTACATACTAACCTATTAGTACTGACAGGAAGAACAGATGAATTGGTACGTTCACTATAGGTGATGCCATATTTAGAAACCAATTCGGTGTCATTGGAAAAAATCGTAAAAATAACAAGAAAAACAATAAACTGTCTTTGTTTTCTTCTACCTAGAACAAAAATTTATAACAAAATAAATTGAAATAAAAATGGAAAAAACATTATAATTAGTTTATAGGTGTTAATTTGACAACCTCTGAGGGGGGGGGACAGGGGGTACCCTTCTCCCTTCTCCCACCCCTCTTCTCCTTTCTCCTACCCCTGTTCTCCTTGCTCCCATTAGAATAAAACATCTCCTTTTGAGATATTTTTTCTTGAAATATTAGATCATTTTTTAAAAGGAGAGATACTTTATTTTTTCTCCTTTCTCCAACTTTTTCTCCTTTCTCCCAGCCTTCCTCTCCTTTCTCCTACCCCCTTTCTCCCTGTATCCCTTACCCCTGTCCTCCCCCTCACCTCTGTATCCCTTCACCTATAAAAATGTTTTTTGTGGACATTCATTTTAGAACCATTTCATAGGCTTCTCTTTGTTATTATACATATATTTCAGTTTGCATTTTATTTATAAAATCACAGATGAATAAATTTACTACTTTTTATTTTATTTAAAGTCGGCATGTCACAAAACAATAACATAAGCTCTTTATAAGCTTTTGTATAAACCAACAAAATGAAAACAGTAAAACTATAAAAGAATATCAATTTTATTAATCATTAATTATTCAGTAAATATGGATAAAAGAAATAAAAAATATTTAAATAGACTTGGGGAGGTAGTTCAGTGGTTGTAATTGTTTCGTCTCTGTCATATTTTTCTTTTTTTTTAATTTGTTTTTTGTCATAGTTTAGGTAGTTAGTTTTTTTGTTTGAATTGTTTCACATTTTTCATAGCGTGACTTTTAAAGCAGATTATATTGGATGGGTTTTTCTCCTGGTTGAAGACCATAATTATTTGCCTATAATTGCTTACACCAACTTCATTTTGAATGAATTGAATGAATTTTTATTTGCAAAAGCATATATAACATGCTATGGCAATACATAATATATACATAATGTGACAGAAGACTGGTAACAGAGAACAATACAATAATAACATACATTTGAACTCTGCTGGATAGTTGTCTCATTTGCAATCATACCACAGACAGTTGCAATGATATATTGTGTATTATTTTTACTTAAACGATGATAGTCTGTCAGAAGGGGACGATAAATGGCTGACCCGTGTTAAGAGAGAGCCATATCTCTTGCACGTTAAAGACACTCTTGTAGATTTCGAAAAAGAGTAGGCTAATGCCGCTACAAGGCAGCACTCGCACCCGCCAAGTGGAAAGGGATTAATATAAGTTACAAAACTTGTTTCCCAATCCACTATAAATAAATATGTTTAAACTAATTATAGTTGACAAAAGACAACTATCATGTATACAAACCTTTCCTTGTAGAAAATGAACTTTATCTGGAAAGAATCTTTCAATGTGCTGCTTGCCAAAATATTTTGACAAAAGAAAGCAACATGAGGCTCCAGTGGCTGACAGAACACACACCAGAGGAAAGGACGTCCATACACCAAATAATGCTCCCCCTAATAAATTCTGTAACAAAAGGAAAAATTTCAGATCGAATATTTCAGGTAACAGTGTTGATACACAAAAAAGTTATTCTAGGGGAAATTCTGCAATCAATAAATTAAGAGGTAGTTGTGGTGTTTTTTGTTTTTAAAGATGTGTCTTTTAATACTTTTTTTTAATGTAGTTTATTGAATTGCTCTGTCTGTCCTACATAGCATGGCATGCATAGTTTGTTTGGCAAACTCTGATTTCAGTTTTGTAGGAAATAAGGCATTCACGAGCTAACTCATCATAAGGTTTTCAAACTAGAACATCTAATTATGGAGAATATCAGTAGATTAAAGATATATACTTAATGGTATAACTTATTGTGAAGAATAGGTAGCACAGACATTAACCAACATGATGAAAGATTTAAGTTAAACAACCACACATGGTGTATAAATACATGGATAGTCAACCTTCCCATGGATTGAAACAAGTGTCTGTGTAAACATGGTAAACAATGTTTAAATTTCACATTTTGAACAAATATTCAATAAATTTAATTGCCAATTAAAAATTTAAACATTGCATAGGATAAAGTTCTACTACAGCATTTAGTGTGGTACAATATTTCTATACTCAAGACAATTAAATTTTGCAGTTTTCATTGCCACTGTATATACATCATGTACATGTTTAACCTCACCACGCCTGTCCCAAGTCAGGAGCCTCTGGCCTTTGTTAATCTTGTATATTTTTTATTTTAGTTTCTTGTTTATAATTTGGAGTTTAGTATAACGTCCATTATCACTGAACTAGTATACATATTTGTTGAGGAGCCAGCTGAAGGACGCCTCTGGGTGCGGGAGTTTCTTGCTACATTGAAGACCCATTGGTGGCCTTCGGCTGTTGTCTTCTCTATGGTCAGGCTGTTGTCGCTTAGACACATTCCCCATTTCCATTCTCAATTTTACATATATACTTACCAGGAACACAGAGCCAGGGATAGCAAATGTTTGTTTATATATGTAGGCACTACAGAACAACAGGAGAACATAGAGTAAATGTTCTGTTTTATACAGCTGAAGTGTGGATGCTAACGATGTCAACTCTTCTAAATTGGACGGAAAATTTAATCTGGAAAAAATCAATTATATATACATTGCAATTTAGTTTAGTTACTATTAAGGTGCTATTAAATTCCTGTGTTTTCCATTAGTCCTTGTACAGATCCCAGGTTAGCTGCATTGCCTTCCCCTCATGCCCCGCAAAGCCATGATCGACATAATGGAAAATGGTGGAATCATTATACAGTGAAACCTGACTTAAAGGAATCCTGCATAAACCTGTATAAACCAAACATATTCTTTAGTTTTCTATGTTGTGGCATGTGTACTATTGTTTGTCTGTTTGTCTTTTTCATTTTTAGCCATGGCGTTGTCAGTTTATTTTTCGATTTATGAGTTTGACTCACATGTCCATCTGGTATCTTTCGTCCCTCTTTTATGTTTTTTTAGTTGGTCAAGCATACCAAACCAGACTTTTTGTTATGTTCTCCTTTCAGTTCAGAACAAACATATCTTTCCTTTTCTTTACATATTTTTCGCCCTTCAATTCAGAACTAACATAAACTAACCTGGCATTTTCATCTTTTACACCCTTTAGTTCAGGAACATTTGTTGACAGAATGTATAAATAAGATGTAAATAGTCCCAGGACTGTTGGTATCCATATAACTGAGCCCATACTGCATACTACAATATAAATAATGGATATGAAAAGCAAAAAACAATCAACATGTTTAAATTTGGACTGCCACCGTAAACAAAATATTGTAGTTTTGGGCAAGGGCAGATATTTTAACTTGAAACAGGTTAACATTAGTCAAAGAGCAAGAACTCCAATAGGGAGTCGACTGATGGTTTCGGCTAAATGTACATGTAAGTTGATTTATTTGTAATTCTTTTTTGTCATTCAATAACAATATTACAAACATTGTTAATAGAAATTAAGAAAATCTGTTGGTTAAAAAAATAAACACCAGATAATTTAAATACATTAAGATAATTGAATTGTTTTATGAATTGTTTTTTTATTATTTTTATACATTTTTAAGCTACTAACAATATTGAGTTTATCTCACTGAAGAGTGAAGATTCGTACTTACATGTACCATGCTTAGACATCTTTTGAAGATAAAAGGCATTAAATGGGGAATGTGTCCATAAAACACAGATCAATGAACTAATTATGCCCTTCTTGAATTTCATACATTGTATAAAGTTGTAAAGGGACAAAACTGTAGAATGGTAAAAGTGATGTTTCCCAGATTGTGATAATAAGCATTGTGTATAAGTTTCATATCATTTACATGTAGTTGAGGCAAATTATTTTAAGAGAACTGAAGCTTAAATTCAGCAATTTTTCCATTTAATATATAAACAGATGAAGGGGAATAACTCTAGAAAAGTTACAGTGATGCCACCAAACTTCAAACTTGATCTGTGTTTTGTGCTTATAAACATTGTGTTTAAAGTGTCATGACATTTAGTTGGGGCTAGCTAACTTAAGTTAGAGAATGGAAACTAAAATTTCAGCATTTTTTCCACTTATAAAGGGGCATACACCATAGTCATATTTGACATTGTACATGTTGCATGTTGTATAGAGGTATATCTTTATGAACTTGTCTTCCTGAAAAATTTTGTCTTTAGTTTAGTCTTAAGGTGGTACCCAACACTTTCACAAGAATTAATTTGGCTCGTTTAATTTTCATAAAATTTGTACAATTTATTTACTTTGACCCTCTTACAAAAATATATAAATTTCAAAAATTTTGAACCAACCGTTTTGTCAGAAAAATTACACTGGTTATATAGCAGTTTGACAAACACCAATTTTGATCATTGAGAAGCTTAACATTCCCTTTACAACATAACGTAATTAAAACGTTTAGCTGACTTTACAGAGTTATCTCCCTGTAGTGTTAGGTACCACCTTAAGAATCAACATGATCAAGTTCATGCATTATTAATCATGATAAAAGTATTTAAAAATATTAATGAGATCAGGCAAAATACCAATCAAAGAGCTGAATAGCTCTGAGGGGAAAGACAGCCCTTGTTTCTATTTCATTTTTTTTGGAGAGGGGGGGGGGGTTTCATATAAAGAAGTTTTCATATAAAGAATGTTACATTTTAAGTGTTTAATTTAGTGGATAATTACTCATAAATTGAGGTGCTCCTGATTTGGAGAAAGATTCTCAAAACAAAGTTTTGCAGAAAAAAATGAAAAAAATTGTTTCTCTCCCCAATCTCATGTAGCCCTCGGACTTTGTTTACTTTGAAAGTTGATGACCTAAAGTATTGCATATTGATGTTTGAATTATCTACAGCAAACATAATTATGTTTAAATTAAACAAATAAGATTTTTTAATTAGTGCACAATCTTTGAGAATGTCTGTACATGTCATGTCATGACAGACATTGGACAGAGTTGTAAAGTCTTAACTGGAGATTTAGAATTTTCAGCTGGAGTTTGTGCCTCATAACTGGAGATTTTTTATCAACATTTTTGTCGACGTACACAATGTTTTTTTGGTGTTTAAACTGCATATTTTCCTTTTTTGTTAATGATGCTATATTCTCCATAGCCATTTTTACTTGATAGAAATAGAAGATAAGGGTTTTTTAAATATTTATTTATTATATAAAGTTCAAGATAGAGTGATTATAAGCCATCATATATAGTTGGTAAAAAGTATCTCTGCTTAAGCTACATTGTCAATTTTTGTACCACTAACTGAACAGTGGTGTTGACTTGATAGAGTTGTGAGCTTTCTGGTGGGTTTGCTGTATCCATATGTTTGGTCAAGTCATTAGGGTCACCATAGTCAGCTTTGCAACAAGTGTAGTAGGCATACATATCATATTTGAGATCATTAAGACATTTGTCTTGAGGTTAAGTAATATAACTGTTCAATGTTTTTAACAGTACACAAACAAGAATGTGTCCTCAGTACACGAATGCCCCACTCGCACTATCATTTTCTATGTTCAGTGGACTGTGAAATTGGGGTAAAATCTTTAATTTGGCATTAAAATTAGAAAGATCATATCATAGGGAACATGTGTACCAAGTTTGAAGTCGATTGGACTTCAACTTCATAAAAAACTACCTCGACCAAAAACTTTAACCTGAAGCAGGACGGACGAACGAACGAACGGACGGACGAACGAACGGACAAACGAACGGACGCACAGACCAGAAAACATAATGCCCCTCTACTATCGTAGGTGGGGCATAAAAAGTCGTTGTTAATACAACTTTAATTAATCCATTGTCAGTATTTCACTTTTAATCATCCAGACATGTGTCCTAAACTTGCTAGTTGATCACCAGGTAATTGCCAATACTCTTTTATTGCTGTTTATACAGTCTAATCCTCAACACCTTCATAGATAACTCGAGGCTATTTACCTTTTGACATCAAAACAGTTAAAGGAAACTTCCGTTTTTCTCGGACTTTTCCGATATGAATTTTGAGTTTCTCTGACTTTTCCCGTCAGTAATGAGTATTAATTTTGTAAACAAAAATTTCTACTGAAGATTTTTCGAGGTTGACATTCTCAAAAAGCGGAAGATTTCAAATTTTAACGGGAGGGACGGAAGAGGGTCTTAAAAGCGGGAGATTTTGATTTTGACTCCCGCTGGAAGAATCACAAGTAATCATTCAATGATTTAAATAACCAGTGAAGGATATCCCTGCTTCAACGTAGTGTGGCATTCCAACAATGACGTCACTATAAAATATAATGTAGGTTGGATATATTTAGAATATCTCGTCATACTGATTTTTCCGCATTGTAAAAGAAACGTAAATAGTGTAAAGGAGAGCTCAATATACGATAATTTCAAGAGAAACAGAAGGGAAATGTGTAAAAAAGTGTTTACAGTCAATCTATTCATCTGTGTCTTCCCTTCTCATCAATCTCAGTAAGATTTGTTGGGGGGTTTTCCACACTATAAAAACAAAATGAATGATGTGAGGGAATACACCTTATCGCTATTTGTCCGCCATTGCTGGAAATCACACAGGTTCCCGTAAAATTTTGACGTCATAAAACAAAATGTCTGACGCCACAATGGAAAAGTGATTGTTGTTGACGTCAAAAGTTCAAGCGGACGGGTCAGCCGGGAATAGCTATAAGGTGTATGTCACTCTGGTCAACCCCATTGGGGATTGACGGCTTGAAGCCGTCTTCCCCAAAAATGTCTCTGAACTTATGGTTAAACCTGCTAAATAATTTAATACCTAATATTTCGTAAAACAAAATGCAGATGACAAAGGTTGACAAAGTTCATTCAGAATTTGTTATTGTCTGAATCAATTGTGAACGTAAATTGTTTACAGTTGGTCGCTTATTTCAAACACATCTTGGAGTCTGACGATATGACAATATTATGAACTCGGCCCATGTATTCTCGGCCTATTTTGATAAAATTATTATTTTTAAAAAGCTGTCTTCTCCTGTTTTATTTTTCAATTGATTATTCTATCATTTTGTTGAACTTCTAATCACATGTTTTTTTCTCTGAGATAAGATTATATATCTGTAACGGAGTTGCGCAGCTGTGTTATAATCTCCCTTTGCTAAACACGGAATGACGCAAAATGAACTATTTCACTGTCAGAGAAAGGAATAACAAAGTGTATATTTAGATAAATTATATGGTAATGATTTGGTAGACGTTTCATCCAACTTACTGGATATTTAAGAGAAGATTTTGCCATTCTCATAGAGGAATTATACCTTCTTAAATGGACCTGTGAAAAGTATAGACTTGTTAAAGAAATATGTTGTACTGGGTCTCAAATCGACCACCTGGATTTATCATTAATCCGCTTAACATCATTTACAACATGGATTTACCACTTAATCCGACCATTGAATATTTGCTTTTACTCATCCAAATTTATGTTTTGATTTCACTGTTCACATGTAAATTATGTGGAATATATTTAATAAAGTATCTGAACATCTGTATTTGGTCTCATTTGCCAGAGCTCAGTCACAGCAGAACGAACCATTAATCGACAAGAGGGAACGGTGACGCATAGCCACCCGACCCTCCTGTTACATTTATGGTGGCCAATGTGTTATCTGACTTGAGTTGAAACTTGGTAGTGAGATCAAGATATGATACTGTATTTTTAATAAATTCAGTATATGAATTTTATGATACCATCCTGTACGAACTGTGACGCCCGTATATGACACGTAAACCAGGCGTAAAAATCATACTTTATCCTGGCGGCATTGCAGTGTTTACTGAATGCATGTCCAGGCGTCAACCAGGCGTAAACCAGGCGTAAATTAGGCGTAACTAAGGCGTAAACCAGGCGTAAAATTAGGCGTAATATTTAAATGAGTACGCCTGGTTCACAAAAAAATAGGCGTAATATGCAAATGAGTACGCCTGGTCAATAAATAAACCAGGCGTAATATCCTTACATAATACTACACTTATTTTAGTTCAGTGTATTAACCCTAAGCTGTGTACTTTTGTGTATTGATACAAACTTCTGTACTGTTGCTTTTATTTCTTATTGTTTGACAAAAAACTTGAAATATTAACCATTGAAGAAGCTAATATAGAAATAAATACATTTTATGCAGACAATGGCTCAAATAAGTTTAAGTTTAAATCAGAATTATAACAACTATTTTTTCTTGAAATAGCATTTTAACTTAAGTTGTTTTTGAAAATTATTGTCTTTTGAACTAATTTATAAATGATAATACTGCAATTTAACTTTAAGTAAAAGATTTTAATGTTATTTATCCAAGGATAAAGGTTTTGGGATTTCAAAAATTCTGATAGAACATAATACTTTTAAATAACTTAGTTATACTCACATTATCATTATTTACCATGCATAACTACTTTCCTTTTATTTCACAATTTTCATTTATTTATTAGATTCAGTATTTCCAATTTCAGATTCTTCCAAAAAGCACAAAACAAGCAAATTATCCCTGAATATATGAAGCTGCCATGTGTCCAACCTTTACACACTAAAACCAAAGAGCCAAATTTTGAAAAAAAAATCCCATGATCCTTTAAACAAAGCATTATGGGTATTTCTATTTACGCCATACCAACAGTTTTACGCCCGTAAGAAAATTTACGTCTTGCCTATTTCAATTTACGTCCGTAAGAAAACTTACGCCTTGCTTATTTCAATTTACGCCAGGTTAACTGCTTTTTTCTACGCCCGTAAGGACTACAAATTTACGTTTCCTGCTCCCTTACGCTTGGATCTAGACACGTAACTACCACTTACGCCTGGTTTACGCCTTATTTCCAGGCGTAATACGCCTTATAATTTCGTACGGGTTTGTACATGTTGTATATATATATATATGTTGTTGATTTTATGTATAAAACTTGATGTTCACATATTACACTATTGATAAATGGAAAAACTTATGATAAAAAAAAAAAAAAAAAAAAAAAAAAAGGAAATGAATAGATACATTTGTAGAAAATGTTGTACAAGATAAATTAAATATATAGAGATGATATGCAGTATATGCAACTGTTAGGATTAGAGACAGAGGAGAATGTTATTTGAGAGTTCAATGATTGCATACATTACATTTTGTAGAAACTTGTAGATTAAGCAACCACATGGATAGTTTTACACTTGCATTCTCAATACATGTATTTATTTTTAAGTATATAGCATATAGTAGCGACATATAACTTTGCACTGGATGTGTTTTTCTCACAAGGGTTGAGAATTATTTTAGGACCAGAGTAGTTAGGTTAGACTAGTACTTCCGAAAATGTGAGTAGGGGTATCTAGTATAGCTGCTACTGGTGAGATTTACATTCATAAGTCAAGGTGACTAATGGATTGTATATCTATGAATGACACATTGGTGTGTCTATTTTCTGGTGTATATGTTTATAATATGTCTTTCATTTTGGTGAAGTGTTTACGGAGTTAATTAGTTATACCGTTAATAGGACTTGGGAAAAATAGTACCGGTACCTAGGTTAGCTGTGTGAATATTTTCAAACACTGTACAACAATTTAGCAGTATGAACATTATGTATATGTTATGTTTGAATTGACTTCAAAGAATAGTCTTCTTATGTTTGCTTTCTACTTTCAGCAAGTGTACTTGCTAAACATTTACGTATGCACAGCTTACTTGTCATGGGGATCAAACGTCTCCTACATACAAGTGAAAGAAGTTCATCACGCTACAGACGCTAATAAATGTGTATACGGCGATGTGATGATAGACAATGTGAGATTGTTTTGAAAGTTTAACTAGAAATAAAGCTTCGCTGTATTTCAAGTTTTAAGAAGGGAGGAATGTAACGGAGTTGCGCAGCTGTGTTATAATCTCCCTTTGCTAAACACGGAATGACGCAAAATGAACTATTTCACTGTCAGAGAAAGGAATAACAAAGTGTATATTTAGATAAATTATATGGTAATGATTTGGTAGACGTTTCATCCAACTTACTGGATATTTAAGAGAAGATTTTGCCATTCTCATAGAGGAATTATACCTTCTTAAATGGACCTGTGAAAAGTATAGACTTGTTAAAGAAATATGTTGTACTGGGTCTCAAATCGACCACCTGGATTTATCATTAATCCGCTTAACATCATTTACAACATGGATTTACCACTTAATCCGACCATTGAATATTTGCTTTTACTCATCCAAATTTATGTTTTGATTTCACTGTTCACATGTAAATTATGTGGAATATATTTAATAAAGTATCTGAACATCTGTATTTGGTCTCATTTGCCAGAGCTCAGTCACAGCAGAACGAACCATTAATCGACAAGAGGGAACGGTGACGCATAGCCACCCGACCCTCCTGTTACATATCAATACAAAATGTTTCATTTTGTCACAACCTGTAGCTTGAGAAATGCGCGGTGACCTATCATTTTTATCATATTTTTCAGTGAACATAATTATATCAAATGAATGTAGAATCAATGTAGATCCATACTACGTTTTGGCAAAGTATGAACAAATTCTATCATTTGCAATTTAGACCTACATTAGCACCTTATGTTATTAGTTTAATATATTTGCCTTTTTCAAGGGATCTAGCTGTACTATAGTTTCTATATGAGGTTCAATACTAGTGTTTTCATAATGCATGTATTGTTTTTGGCCGTTTATGTCTGAAAAGAGTTATTTAGGTTGTTTGTTGAATATCTGATTTTCATGATTTCCATGTCATGTTAAATATCAAATATCATGTTTTCAATATATTTCCTGGTAATATTTTATCTTTTTCGTCAGGCAATATGTGCGCTTTGGCATGTCAATTAGCATTGTCCCTTGGTGCCTCTTGCAGTTGTGTCACTTGAAATAGTACTGACTCCTCTGTACCATGTGTACCAGGCACGGGGATGACATGTAGTACGTACTGGTCAGTTATTTGCAACTTCTTACAATATCTTGCCATATCATTAATGTCTCGATACACATTTTATGCACCCACCATGCCATATAGCAACGTCCCTTGGTGCCTCCTGCAGTTCAGATAGATATATTTAGCCTACTCACAGAATTCTGCTTGTTACTCCCTAGAGGTGTACCTGATAATTAATGATGAATAAGTTATTAACGGTAAAAATTCTTCCCAAATGACGTTAGAACGGTACTTTTTGGAGTATATAACGATAAAATGTACACTTTCTTTAAGACGATAAAAATATCGACTGATTTTGACGAATCACGTTAATCTTTTTAAAAAAATAACGGTTATGATAATTATTTGAGACCTTAAACGAATTACGATAAGGATATTTTGACGAATCACGGTAAAATTTTAACCAATTTGACGCTAATGGTAGCCGAAAATGACTGTTTGACGCCTGACGTTAAAGGGCATTACTACCCTCCATTTATATGGAGTTACAGGAAAAACACATGTGCAAGTGGATTCAATCGTGCCTAGCTAAACGTACCCAACAAGTCATCGTTGAGGGAGAATCTTCAGAGAAAGTTCGTGTGGTCAGCGGAGTCCCCCAAGGGACTATACTTGCACCGTTACTATTCCTACTATTCATCAACGACTTACCTGACAAGATAACATCCAACACACGACTATTTGCAGACGATTGTATAGTATACAGAACGATAACATCTCCTGCTGATCTTAATATACTACAAGAAGATCTCTACAAACTTGCAGAATGGGAAAAAATCTGGGGCATAGACCTTAACCCACAGAAGTACAGTGTACAGTGGCGTAGCTTGCATGTATGCTCAGATGCTCAAGCATCCACATCATTTTGACAGGTAAAAAAATATAAATAAAGATATGTTCGCAGAAGTTAAACTCGGAGGTATCCGTATGTAACAAGGGTTAGGATATGAGGATAACATCCAATTATTTCCGATGAAGTATTCGTGGTCTTTTATTAAGGATAATTTAGTGTATGTAATAAAACAAGATGGATAAATCGCAGAAAAGTGTTCTCTATTTTTGTTCGTAAAAAGACTACGTCGTCGGATACGGCCAGTGCAGAGGATGATGAACAGATCCTCGGACATGTTTCATCTGAAATTGAGCCTAGCGGAGCGATGGCTTCTACAACTGACTAACAACATAACTGACAACTAAACCACCATATCCTGATATCGTTTCCTGTGACATGAAAGACGACGTGAAAAAAAAACTAATCTGTAATAGAGTGTGATCATTCCTAGGCTTATCAGTAAATTCAAGTTTCTATCTAAGTCCACATATTAATTTTATTTTCAATAAAAGAACAAAGTTCCTATGTCCCCTGCATTGCACATATTTTATGTAACCAAGGAACAAGGGCAAATAACTAATAAACAATAATGTTTTTCCTTTTCCTTTTATTTTTAATGGAGAAATAAAAGCTTCAGAGAAAATGCAATGGGAGTTCCGTATACTAGTAATTTATATTTCAAAAGTTCAAAGCTTATGACTTATTTTCGAAATTGTCATTGCTGATGATATAAAAATATGGCAAGAATTGTACACATGAGAGTGCAAACAAGACCGGATGGACGGACACCAGGTATTTCGATGATGTCCCCTACGACGCGTTAATGGGGTCACTTCAGTTCTTATATTCCGAAGTGCCGCTGTGATAAGGCCGGTTTATTTTTTAGAAATGCTAGGAAAGGGGATCACGTCAGTTCCTTTATACAGAAGTGCCGCTGTGATTGGGCCGTTTATGAGAGATGTCAAAATATAAGATTGGTGGGAAACTTTTACATCAAATGAATAAATTAAGAATTTCGAGAAAACATTAAAATTTTGTTTGAAATATAATTATATGAATTGGTGGGTATTTTGAAATTAAACAAAAATCTAACTAGTGTTGGATTCTAGGGGAGTACATGTGCTTACAGGAACAATGTCTGAAAAAATATAATTTTCTGCATAAAATAGTCCAAAAATGTGTTCGCCTCGCTCCGCTCGGCGAAGGCATCCACATCATTTCAACCCTGGCTACGTCACTGGTGTACAATCCAATCTACCACCAGATCACGTTCAACACTAATACACTCATATATACGCTAAAGGGACAAGTGCTAGAAGAAAAAAAAAGTTCCAAATACCTTGGAGTTGACATTGAATAAGACCTGTCCGGATAAAACACATCAATAGAGTAACCAGAAAAAAGAAAGAAAGCGAACAGCATGCTAGGATTCCTAAAACACAACAAAGAACATCAAACAGCGAAACCAAGACAAACGCATATGTTGCAATGGTCAGATCCAACCTAGACTACTGCGCAACAGTATGGATTCCATACCAAAAAGAGTAAGTGAAAAATGTTGAAATGGTCAAGCGTCGTACAGCCCGTTATGCCACCAACCGCTTTAGGATCACCAGTAGTGTGGGCAGCATGTTAGAAGAACTAGACTGGGAATCATTGGAAAACAGAAGGGTTAAATTACAGCTAACATTACTCTACAAAGTGGTTCAGTAATGATCTTGTTGATATACCATGCGACACTTACTTAACACCAATGTCATAGACAAGTACATCACATACCAAGAGGTTCCGGCAATATTCAACCAAGACTAATGGCAGTGACCGTTTGGAACTCACTATACCAGCAACTATAGATTAGGCTCTCTCCTTGGTATCATTCAAAAGGGAGCTTTCAACATTTTCTTTCTTATCTGTGCAGCCCCATTTGCCAAGTAAGTCAAATGATGGAAAGAAGCTGTGCCAGTGAGGATTATTTCCCCGGTACCGCCACGGATGCCGGATTGATTCAGCCAGATGAACGAAAAGCAAATGCCCTCCTTTTTTATACATTGCTTTATTATTAGTATTTTTTTTCTTTCTGTCATTATTACTTTATTATCGCTTGAATATTTTTTGGTTATCTTACAAAATTACTCTTTTTCTTGCGCCCACCGGAAGCGTTGAGTATTGGTTAAGTTTGACAGTTCAACGTAGAATGTAGATGTATATGTAGAAGTAGATGTAGATGTAGATGTAGAAGTAGAAGTATATGTAGATGAAGATGTAGATGTAGATGTAGATGTAGAAGGAGAAGGACAGCTATCCATAAGCTACACTCATTCAGGTATGCAGGAGCCAAACCGTCCAGAACGAACTGCCGAATAAGATGAGGGAAGAAATGTCTTTGGATCAGTTCAAAGATTTGGTTGGTTATTGGGAGGACAGTTTGTGTCAGTGTTTCTCCTGCAGATATCAGTGAGCAATAGTTCATTTATTTATTTTGTATACTCTAGCTTTTATATTTTGATGCATAGCTTTTTATGCCTCACCTACGGTAGTAGAGGGTCATTATGTTTTCTGGTTTGTACGTCCGTTCGGTCGCCCGTCCGTCTCGCTTCAGGTTGACCATTTTGGTCAAGGTAGTTTTTGGTCAAGTTGAAGTCCAATCAACTTTAAACTTAGTACACATGCATGTTCCCCATGATATGACCTTTCAAATTTTAATACCAAATTAAAGTTTTGACCCCAATTTCAAGGTCCACTGAACATAGAAAATGATACTGCGAAGTTCAGGTTAAAGTTTTTGGTCCGGCCTGAAGGTAGTTTTTGATGAAGTTGAAGTCCAATCAACTTGGAACTTAGTACACATATAACAAAGAAGATGTGGTATGATCGCCAATGAGACAACCGTCCACAAGAGACCAAAATGACACAGAAATTACCAGTTAAAGGTCACCGTACGGCCTTCAACAATGAGCAAAACACATACCGCATAGTCAGCTATAAATGGCCACGAAATGACAATGTAAAACAATTCAAACGAGAAAACTAACATATTCCTTATGTTAATTATGATCTTTCTAATTGAAATTCAAATTAAAGTTTTGACCCGAATTTCACGGTCCACTGAACATGGAAAATGATAGTGCGAGTGGGGCATCCGTGTACTATGGACGCATTCTTGTTTATTTGTGTTTTAAATGCGCAGCAGTTAGTAATCATCAAAAATCTGATGGATAACTGGATACCATAAGAAGAAGAAGAAATGCTAGAATTATTTTAGTGCTTTATACAATAGCCATTGCATGAATGTTAGTTTATTTGCATTTTATGTTTGCTTGATATACTTTTTTTTTTGCTTATTAATTGCTGTTCTCAGCTTGGTACCATTATTTATTCTTTGCATGCCATGTCGATGGTGTGTTTCATCATGTTTTATGTCTTGTGCCTATCATATATAAGACCATAAGATTTTTAAAACTGACGTGGAAAGGTAACACACGGCCAGCGAAAGCTCTTTTTTTAGAGAGCACAGGTGGTCGTGTGGTCTAGCGGGACGGCTGCAGTGCAGGCGATTTAGTGTCACGATAATCACAGTAGCATGAGTTCGAATCCCGGCGAGGGAAGAACCAAAAATTTGCGAAAGCAAATTTACAGACCTAACATTGTTGGGTTGATGTTTAGACGAGTTGTATATTTATAAGATATATATAGATGTATGTCGGATAAAGGCTCTACAGAGCGTATGTTGTATTGTTATACGTATAAACGACTTTAAATAATCGTTTATGCTTATTTATGCCTTATGCTTTAACAAGAGTAGACGATTTTTTTTAGAAATTGGTGCGATTTGTAAAAAAGTATGACTCGTTAGTGTGGGGCGATTCGGCATTGGGGCGAGTTGTCATTGATTCTGTGAACACATTTAACTGATTACGCTCCCCTAGACAATAACATATCCTACATAAACCTTCTTCACGAGGTTTCTAATTTCAAGACTTCTGGATTTTCAAGATTTTAAGTATGTCTTCTTGAAATTGTGTTATTACTGAAAATAACCATCTTCTTATTGATGTACATTTTGTAGCTTACTATTTGTGTCCTCCCAAAAATTATCTTAAAAATCTTTTGCCAGTTTTGGCCTTCCCTGTGCCTCAAGGATCTGTTCTGGACCCAAGTCTATCTCTATTTTATATTAATGATATACCAGTCGGGCTAAATTCCACCATACGCCTATTCGCAGACGACACTATTGCTTACCTGGTTATAAAATCTAACAGCAACTGCGAGACCCTACAAAAAGATCTAAACACACTAGTCATCTGGGAACATACTTGGAAATGGCTTTTCATCTTGACAAGTGTAATGTTATGTCCATCAGTCGAAATAAAAATCCAATTACTTATAATTACACTCTACATGGCCATGATCTTGAACATGTGGACAAAGCAAAACACCTAGGCATGACAATACAATCAGACCTAAAATGGCACAGTCACATAAACACCATCTGTAATAAGGCTAACAGTACACTAGGTTTTCTAAGATTGAAACTTAACATCAGTTACACCTCAGTAAAGGAACAGGCACACAAATCTTTAGTCAGACCATCACTAGAATATGCCTGTTCAGTATATGGGATCCTTACTTTACTGAGGATATAAACAAACTAGAAAAGGTACAACAAAGGGCTGCTAGGTTTGTCACTAACCCACATAGAAACACATCAAGTGTTAGTGACATGATTGATCACCTAAAATGGAGAGACCTAGCATACAGAAGAACTGATGCACGCCTTGTCATGTTCTATAAAATTTCATACCACCTCATCGCCATCACAAAAACAGACAGACTTATACAACCGCTCAGAAAGTCCCGGAACATGCATGCACTCTCATATCAGATTCCATCCTACAGAACACAAATACCCCAACAATCTTTCATTCCAAGAACAATTAAAAACTGGAACAGCCTTCCTCTGAGTTGTTATGAGCGACTCTATAGAGTCGTTCAAAACAGCCATACAGGGGTCGACGTAACTGCTAGCCCCGCTGGCCCGTGGCTAGTAAATTTACTGTCGGGCCAGTCAATATTCTCGGGTCACTTGGGCCAACAACTTTCATTTTCTACCATGCGGAAGATTGCACTTACTTCCGTGTTATTGAAATCGACTGGTAATAATAGCCGGCCAATCAAATTACTCGGTATAAATCGACAATTCCGAGGTTCCCCAGAAATGCGCGAGATTCGTTATTCGGGATTTGTCGAGTTAAAAATGGCAGCCCCCAGTTAAATTAAAATAAATTGATGATATGGAACGTTTCCTAGTAAAGAACTACATGTACCCCCAAGAAAGAAAAGCTGAAACCGATAGCAACCAAAAAGGAAAAGAATATGAAAAATCAAAAGAAAAAGGGAGTTAAATAATGCATCAAAAGCTCTCAGATTGCAGGATTTTGTGCCAATAATAATAAAATTTTCTTGGAGAGGGCAAACCCCCCCTACCGCGTTGGCCCACTTCGTGGACCGACATTTCTCGGGCCAGTAAGATTTTGAGTGGGCCAGTTGATCAAAACATACTTTGGCCCTTTGGGCCAGGTACTTCTTTTTTCTTAAGTCGACCCCTGCCATATCAACCTACACCTACAGTCAGTAAATTCATCATGTGTAAATAGTTTTATTTTAATATATAGATAAATAAAATAAAAACATGCACTAACAATATGTAAAAATGTTATAATCAATTTTTGTTTTTAAATCATAAAATGTTAAACTTTTGTGATTGTCCTTGTAAATATTGTTGTAAATACGTTAGTTAAACATCTCCATTAATCCCAAAAGGGAGTGTACACGGTTCCACTGTACCTTTGCAGCTCTTGAGGGGTGCTCCGAATAACGAAGGAATCTACCAGTACATACATAGAGGCGGCTTTAGGGGGGCCCAAAGTTGGCGGTTCCCCCTTTTCTGAGAAAAATTGATTATATATATATCATGTAAATATAGGGAATCACTGAATCATGACTGGAGCAAGTCCTTCCCTCTTAGACAGTCAGTAGGCCCCCACATATGAAAAAATCTGGATCCACAAAGTTCTGGTAATTACATGTACCCCTTTATCAACAATACCACAATTTCCCGAACATTACAAGAACTAATTAATATCCAAAGGAAAAATTGATTTGTCCCAAAATCATAGATGTTATACTACTTACAATGATATTAAAGTATATAATTTTAAGATATTAGTCGTGTTTACTCCTTTATAGTGCAATTTAACTTCAGGAAATCAATAAGCATGACTTGTAAGCATGGTAAATCATATGCAAATTACTTATTGAAAACAATATGGACAACAACACAAAAATGCTTTCTGATGTTGTTTTAAAAATATATTGTTAATTGCATTTTTGTGTGTGTTTGTATGATATTTCATTGAGTTCTTTTTAAAGTTGCATTTTATTTGTCATAAATCATGTAAATATGAAAATTCGATTTTTGTGACGTCACATCCAAAAAACAATGACGTCATTCAATAAATTGCGCCACGCCCGAATAAACGTTCATTAAGAACCTATTTTGAGGGGAAAAAATTCTGAAGAAGCTTGCATAAACTGAAACGAAGTTAATGTGAAAAAAAAAATAATTAAAAAAAAATTAGAAGGGGTGTGATAAAGGGTGCGATAAAGGGTAGAGGTGTGATAAAGGGTATGAGAAAGGGTGCACATCAAAGTTGCGCGATATGGATTAAACAGCAGGCTATTTATCAAATATTCAAAACTACTGTATTTTCTACTAAATGTATGATACAGCCTTTATAACATTGACTGATATCAATATCATCACAGATAGCTGATACAGCACGATTGCCATTGACTGTATTACACATGCAATTTATCGGTATTTACTATCAATTATATAAGAATTGAGTTTTATTATCTTTTTATCTTTTTAATACATGTATGTATCTTACAAATGTCTTAGCTAGTGCCCCTTCATTGCCTTTGAAACTCCAACCATAAAATAATATTTTGAGAAATACATAGTTCTATATATATATATGAAAAATGATTTTTATTTTAAACAATGAAAACAATAATTTTATGTTAAAAGTTGTGATATAACATGTACATGTATTATCTGATTGAATATTTTTTTCATCTTTGTAGGAAACTTTTCATGTAAAGAACAATGGATAAAGTGTTGATTTCATCTTGTAACAGCTACTGTAGATACATGCATTTCAGGAAACTGTTGAAGCCTTTGAGACAGAATAAATACTTCCTGTCTTCCTTGACTTGTCAGAAAAATATTTACACGTCTTCCCAGTCTTGTAAAAATAGTTCGCTAACTGGAGAATGGACTTCAAAACTTTTAAATTGTCGTGGAAGAAACAATTCATTTTGTGTTCAAATGTGCAATTTTCATGGGAGCAATAACTACAGTTCAAGAAGGAAAATGAATAAAACATCTTTAAATGAAGATGAACGAGTTCTTGAAAATTGGAATTGGAACATTAACTCTGATCCTGGTCTTGGGACTTTATATGATGAAATGAAAAAAGAATTGTCAACTATTGATGGTAAAACTGAGAAGAAGGAGTCACAAAAAAAAGATAACAATATTTCAGGTGAAAAATTTATCATTTATATGTAAACATGTACATGATGTATATAATAGAAAAACAAAGTATATGCCGGGGTTTTTGTCAATGAATTAAATTAGTTTATTCACAGCAAAAAACAACTTAAAGCACTTTAATTGCTGCTTGTCATCCCAAAGTCATAGTGTGGTCTTCAACATGGAGCAAAGAAAAAAAAACTCACTCACTTTCAAGTTTAAGTGGCCCCTAGCACTGGTTTGCTTGTTGAGCAGCAGAATTCTGCCTTTTCAATAAGACACACTACATATAATCAACCATCAACTGATTCACTATGAAATAAGAAGATGTGGAATGATTGTCAATGTGACAACAAGAGACCAAATGACCCAAAATTTAACAACTATAGGTCACCATAGGGCCTTCAACAATGAGCAATACCACATAGTTAACTTATATACATTTTTGTACATCACTCGAGCAAAACTCTTGTACTGTTGAAAGAAATCGTATCATATGACATGTATGATATTCTTTATTTTCTAGTAACTCTGACAGACGAGAGGATAGCAGAATTGACCAAGTCCTTCAATCAGACCAGTATAGCGGCTGTAGAAGTGGAAGATTTATCTCTAGAGGAAGTGGACGATGTCCAGCCAGAGTGGGTTCCTCCTGTTCAATTGAAAAGTATGTACTGTAAAAAGGGTATATCTGGCATGCCTGGAATCTTGTCAAATTATTAATTATTTCAGGACTTAGTTGTGTTAATTAGTCAATTCATTTATTTTAATTTATAATGTAAACACAAAGTTGTATTCTTATTAGTACAAATTATGTTTGAGACATGCTGACAACATGCACAACTTTAGTCTTCAACACGGAGCCTTGGCTCACACTCACCAGCAAGCTTATTAAACTTATTACATATGAAAATTTACAGACTCCACCAGGAGGAAACGAGAACAGCCAAACATTGTAAAGGTATTTTCATACGTTTGAACAATAAAAATACTGTATTTATCCTATGAGAATCAAGATATTTCCTTTATGTCATACTCTATGCTCATTTTAACATGGGTAGGCATTAAATTTGTCCATATTTTACATCTCCCTAATGCTGATACATGTATATAGAGCATGACATGAAGGAAATATTCCTTGCTAATGCTCAGTGTAAAATTTAATGGAGCCTGCTAGATATTTTCTTCATATCCTGATTTTAATCTGACATTAAGACAGGTAAGATAAGGTAACGAAAGGTAATAGTCAGTAACAATTGAGCATCTGTTTAACTTTTTGCAAAATTTATTTCGTTCTGAAGCTTATACAAAAAGCCACAATTGTCCAGTGAATACTTTTCATATCAAACATCAGCACTCAGAGATCCTTTTTCTTTGATTTTTGATAGCTTCAAAGTTCAATATCTTGCATAAAATACGTTAAATTGAGAATGGAAATGTGGAATGTGTCAAAGAGACAACAACCCGACCAAATAGTAAAAAGCAACCGTAGGCCACCAATGGGTCTTCAACAGAGTGAGAAAATCCCTCACCTGAAAGTGTGCTTCAGCTGGCCCCTAAAAAAAATGTGTACTAGTTCAGTGATAATGGAGGCCATACTAAATTCCAAACTAAAATTAAAGATGATGTTTTCTTCATTACAGGAGGAAGACAAGGAGTGTTTGATTTAGAGGAGATTGTAACAGTGCTAAGGGCAGGGAATGCCAGAGACATTTGTGTGATTAAGATGCCTGACACGTTACAGATGTCTGATTATATGGTGATAGCTACAGGGATATCATTTAGACATTGTAGGTCAATGACAAAAGATATCCAATTCATTGTAAGTTGTTACCGTAGTGATATCATTTAGACATTGTAGGTCAATGACAAAAGATATCCAATTCATTGTAAGTTGTTGCCATAGGGATATCCTTCAGACATTGTAGGTCAATGACAAAAGATATCCAATTCATTGTAAGTTGTTGCCGTAGTGATATCATTTAGACTTTGTAGGTCAATGTCAAAAGATATCCAATTCATTGTAAGTTGTTGCCATAGAAATATCATTTAGACATTGTAGGTCAATGACAAAAGATATCCAATTCATTGTAAGTTGTTACCATAGAGATATCCTTCAGACATTGTAGGTCAATGACAAATGATATCCAATTCATTGTAAGTTGTTGCCATAGGAATATCATTTAGACATTGTAGGTCAATGATAAAAGATATCCAATTCATTGTAAGTTGTTGCCATAGGGATATCCTTCAGACATTGTAGGTCAATGACAAAAGATATCCAATTCATTGTAAGTTGTTGCCATAGGAATATCATTTAGACATTGTAGGTCAATGACATAAGATATCCAATTCATTGTAAGTTGTTGCCATAGGGATATCCTTCAGACATTGTAGGTCAATGACAAAAGATATCCAATTCATTGTAAGTTGTTACCATAGTGATATCATTTAGACATTGTAGGTCAATGACATAAGATATCCAATTCATTGTAAGTTGTTGCCATAGGGATATCATTTAGACATTGTAGGTCAATGACAAAAGATATCCAATTCATTGTAAGTTGTTACCATTGAGATATCCTTCAGACATTGTAGGTCAATGACAAATGATATCCAATTCATTGTAAGTTGTTGCCATAGGAATATCATTTAGACATTGTAGGTCAATGACAAAAGATATCCAATTCATTGTAAGTTGTTGTCATAGGGATATCCTTCAGACATTGTAGGTCAATGACAAAAGATATCCAATTCATTGTAAGTTGTTGCCATAGGAATATCATTTAGACATTGTAGGTCAATGACATAAGATATCCAATTCATTGTAAGTTGTTGCCATAGGGATATCCTTCAGACATTGTAGGTCAATGACAAAAGATATCCAATTCATTGTAAGTTGTTACCATAGTGATATCATTTAGACATTGTAGGTCAATGACATAAGATATCCAATTCATTGTAAGTTGTTGCCATAGGGATATCATTAAGACATTGTAGGTCAATGTCAAATGATATCCAATTCATTGTAAGTTGTTGCCGTAGTGATATCATTTAGACTTTGTAGGTCAATGTCAAAAGATATCCAATTTATTGTAAGTTGTTACCATAGTGATATCATTTAGACATTGTAGGTCAATGACATAAGATATCCAATTCATTGTAAGTTGTTGCCATGGGGATATCCTTCAGACATTGTAGGTCAATGACAAAAGATATCCAATTCATTGTAAGTTGTTGCTGTAGTGATATCATTTAGACTTTGTAGGTCAATGTCAAAAGATATCCAATTTATTGTAAGTTGTTACCATAGTGATATCATTTAGACATTGTAGGTCAATGACATAAGATATCCAATTCATTGTAAGTTGTTGCCATGGGGATATCCTTCAGACATTGTCAGTCAATGACAAAAGATATCCAATTCATTGTAAGTTGTCACTTTCCAATATACTAGTAGTTAACTTTTGGATTAAAATGTATCTTTCTACTAATCTAATGATGGACTTCTTATCATCGTGTCAAAGACACTTTTAGCAGATTGTCTTTACAGTGGCAATAATTGCTAAATGTGTAAAACTACAGGTCACTGTTTAGCCTTCAACAATAAACAAAGCTTAAATTGTATTGGGCCAAAAATAAAATATTGTTTGTTTCCCCTCACACGACCTACCCGGTAAAATCACCGCGACCCGAAAAATTTTATCGGCCATTCTTGTCCACTATTTATTTTTTTGTTATGTTGGTTATTGGTGTTATCTTTCCGATGCTGTAGTCAACGAGGGTTGGTTTTTGGTGATACCTTTATGATGCTGTAGTCAACGAGCGTTTTAAATCAAGGCATTTTTGCAAGGAAGCGTCTACGTGATTCGGAATCAAGGAAACAAAGCCACAGGGTGCAATCAACAGTTTTTTTCTATGACGTCACATTTTGAGGGACCATGCATAAGTGACCCTTAGTTGTGGACTGATTAATAAAGATACTTGTATAAAACTAGATATCACTGGAATCAGAATGTTCTCTAGTTTATAATGAAATAAAAAAATTGTGTACTTTAAAAAATATATTAAAAATATTCCATCCAATGAACATGGGGGGAAAAGGGTCTAATTTGAACATAAAAAACTTGAAACCAGGTCATGTGCACACCCATGAAGATATGATCCATGCACATTTTACATAATCAAAACTGTATGAAATTTGTAGGTTTTTACCTGGCCTTTCAAAAAAATCTTGTTTCAGGGTATGGTTTCCTGCTCCGAAAAGTGCTACAATGGCTGCAAATAAGTTTTAAATTTTCACTGCCAAAAAAAAACAGGATGTTTACAGTGTTGTCTCCCCTCAAAACATGTAAAGTTAATATAATTTTTAAAATTATTTCAATCATTCAACCTGTTTTAATTGAAAGCTAATTAACTTATTTTTACAATCAAATAAAAAAAACATGATACTTTTTCCTTAATTGAGTAAATAAACAGTTTTCCTCCATGGTTATTTTTAGTCGGAGAATAACCCCTAGTTTTTTTTTATACGAAACTGTTTATAGCACCCACACGATTTGTGTGCAAGGGTGATCTTTTTTGAAAATAAAAAAAACCTGAAGCATCTTTCAACCTGCTGAGTGCATCTTAATTTGTTTTGTATCTAACCTCTGTTCCTGAATCGTGCTTTAAAATCCATCTACTTACTTTGTCTTTGAACAGGTTGGGCACAAGTCAGGAAATGTGGGATACATGTATTCCCTGCTTTCAGGGAACGTCCCTGTTTTCTGGTGTAAAAAAACAACCAGTTTAAATGGGATTTCCTTTTTCAATTTATGGCATGAACATTACAAAAGGGCACGTTTTAACGTTATAACTGCATCCGTAGAATTCGTAAATACTTATTAAAAGTATTTTAGGAAATACAAAATATGAATATAAAGTGAAGCCATGTTTCTTCTAGAACTCGAAAAAAACATACAAATCTTTGTTTAGGAATCAATTGACCAAGCTGCATGATCCAGGTGTAACTGAACATAACTAAATTAATATGTTCACTTCTATTGAAAATTTTTATTCATTGAATTTTAATTCCCAAGTGATTAACATACATGTATCTTTTTGTCTGATCAAGGTATGAATTGGTGAACAAAGGAATTGTTTTGTTGTGAGTTATGCATCAAAGTTGACTTGAAATAAACTTCATATGATGAAGACATAATCTTTCAATCAGTTTAATTGAGGTCTGGAGCTGGCATGTCAGTTAACTGCTAGTAGTCTGTTGTTATTTATGTATTATTGTCATTTTATTTATTTTCTTTTGTTACATCTTTTGACATCAGACTCGGACTTCTCTTGAACTGAATTTTAATGTGCGTATTGTTATTCTTTTACTTTTCTACATTGGCTAGAGGTATAGGGGGAGGGTTGAGATCTCATAAACATGTTTAACCCCGCCGCAATTTTGCGCCTGTCCCAAGTCAGGAGCCTCTGGCCTTTGTTAGTCTTGTATGATTTTAAATTTTAGTTTCTTGTGTATAATTCGGTGTTCAGTATGACGTCCATTATCACTGTACTATTATGCATATTTTAGGGGCCAGCTGAAGGACACCTACGGGTGCGGGAATTCTCGCTACATTGAAGACCCATTGGTTGCCTTCGGCTGTTGTTTGCTCTATGGTCGGGTGGTTGTCGCTTTGACATATTCACCATTTCCTTTCTCAATTTTATTGATTTTTTAACTAAAAAACCGCTTGCTATCATTAAGCATTGTTATCACAAGTAGAAAATGCGCTTTTGTAGATTTCATTACATTAAATGAATAGGAAAAAAGGAGGTCCCTGTATACTGTTTTGTTTTAATAACACCAGCAAACTGGAGTGTACACTGAATTAGAATACAGGGAATACCCCATTTTTCTTGACTTGAGCCTTACCTGTTGAATTTTATACAAATTCAATATAGAAAACCATATCAAGGAATAAAATAAAATAATTTGCCTACCTACCTACCCATACCCTAACAACCTCAGTCGGGTGAGGGGAAACAAAGATATTTTTAATGTTGGCCTTGTCAATTATTTGTTAAGAGACTTCAAAAGATAATGATGGGATATTTAAACTCAATATTACAAACTGACGAAGCCGTGACCAAAAAATGAATAAACCACCATACACCATATTCAACCATCACCATTATCTCAAGCATTACTAAGGAAAACAACTAGTGTTAATTCAGAAACTATTGGGAGGTTTTTATTATTGCCAAAAATGTGACAGAGTTTTAAACGCAATAATTTAATTAAGCATTTTGAAATATTTTATATGAATTAAACAGAATTTTCTCAAAATTGTAAGAATTAAAATCACATTTAATATTAAAAAAAGAAGATACGGTATGATTGCCAATGAGACAACTCTCCACTAGAGAACAAAATAACACAGCAATTCTTAAACATAATGATAAAATGATAAAATCACAATAATGAATGCACCCAATAATTTCTGAATTTACAGTAGTCCAATTAATTATAGAACTGAAATTTATTTGATATCTGGATTTTTTTCAAATACATCTAACTTAATCCTTTGTTTTTCTATTTTTTAGCACAAGAGGAAAAAATCTAATAAAGATTCTATGTTGAAAGTTGAAGGTCTTGATTCAGAAAACTGGCTGGCTTTTGATTTAGGTATGTATTAGACTGATTAGGCTGATATTCCATTTTCTTGTCTGTCAGTTTAATGTTCTTACATACAATACACACATGTATGAAATTAAAAAATTATGGTAATACCACCCGCAAGGCTAGTATGCTTGGATCTATTTACTACAAAATTTAAACATTTATTATGATTGGTGGATGCAGACTCACTTTTGTTGTGCCAGAGTTATGGGACATTTAACAGTCATATTTGACCCAATATTTATATACCTTTAAGATGTAATTTGGTGAAGAAAAAAAATAAGACTTCAAAATTAATACTTGCAAAATTGCTAAAAGTTTTGCCAAATACAGCTAATGTAATCTATGCCTTAGGTAGAAAAGCCTTAGTTTTTCAAAAAAATCTAAAATTTGTAAACAGTAAATTTATAAATATAACCATATCAATGACAATTCATGTCAGCACAAAAAGTGCTGACTACTGGGCTTGTGATACCCTCGGGAAATAAATATATTTTTGAGGTACACTATTTATGTATCAAACTAAAAACCATCAGATCTCACGAATTGTTGACACCTGTTTCATACTGTGGATTCATTTATTTCCGAGGGTTCCAATTTTTGTGGATTAAGGAAAACTTACATGGTCGCGGATATTTATTTTCGTGGTTTAGCCGAAGTCTGCATACAAGCTTATAGAAAACTTGAACATTTAATTTCATGGTTCACCTGTACCTACAAAATCTACGAAAATTGGTATCCAACAAATACAAAGGAATCCACATTACTATTTTAATTATTCTTGGAAAAGTTTTCTTCAAACTTTAAACTGTTGTTTCAGTTAGTGGGAAAAAATTTGAATTATCTCCCTTTCAATTAATTTTTTTGTACAATTTGCCTAGAAAGAGTTATGGCTATTAAAGGTTAACATTATCATTGAGTGGTATTGAAATAAAGATTATCACTGTTCCCACTCAATTTGCCTTCAGAATGAGATGCATTCTTGGTAATATTTTAAAAAGGATACTAGAACAACATGGAGACTGGCTTACAACTTTCCAGACATTTAGAAATTCCAACAATGACATGAGATTGTTTTCACTTTGGTGTACAAACTGTAAACTTACTTATGGTCTTTTATATTCTGTGAGGGCAAACTGTTAATCTCATTGTATTCATATTCAGAGTTAACTTTTATGAATTGACTTTTAGTATTTACTTATTCAGGAATAGAATACAGAGTTAGCTGTATTTGGAAAAATATTTCAGAATTTTGATCCTCAATGTTCTTCATCTTCATACTTTATTTAGCCTTTTTCTTAATTTTTTCATATGCAGGGGCATCAAACCATTTTTAAAAGGGGGGTTCCACACCCAGGATAAATAGGGAGTTCCATTTATATGTCCCCATTCAAATGCATTGATCTAAAAAAAAAAAGAAGGGGAGTCCAACCCCTGGAACCCCCCCCCCCTCTGGATCCGCAACTGATGTGTCACTGATAAGTCTTTTCAAGATAACTCACATGTTTTGTGTACAAAATGTTTGTCCTTGTATCTATGATGAGTTTATTCACAAATATAATTGTTTTATAGGTAACATAATTCTGCATCTGTTTACCCCAGAGACGAGAGAACTGTATGATTTAGAGAGTTTATGGACGGTGGGAGAGAAATATGATGACAAATGTCAGGAGATAGAAGATGAATTTGGTCTACAACAAACTGACCTCGATTGGCTCAAGCAACTGGACGTAGAAATGACACATGACAGAAAAACTTCTTAATACAACATACAGACCAGATTGGCTCAAGCAACTCAAATCTAGAATTGACAGAAAACTTCTTAATCGTGTTAATCTACCAAACAGACTTGGATTTGCAAAATTTTATATCCTCAAGAAAATCTTAATATAAATTTGAAAAAAACTGAGCCTTTTTGTTGATTTTATTCATTAATCTGACATCAAGCATTTTTGTAAACATGATGTTTTGTCTTGCTTGACAGAGTCAATAAGCGAGACAAAGGTATGCTGTTTCAGGCGGCAGCGTCGTCAACAATGTATTAGTTTGTGATTAGGTCTAGTTTATCGTGAACCACTAGTGGTAGGTCAAATATATTTGGTATGCCGTTGTATTAGTATTGGCACATCTCATTACCATGGAGATTATTTGGCCCCGACCCATCAGTCATGGTCTATTGACTTTGAAATTTTTGCTTAGTTTTCATGTATTAGTTCGTGATTAGGTCTATTTATGGGTAACCACTAGTGGTAGGTCAATGATATTTGATATGCAGTTTAAGTTTCTTGTGTACAATTTGGAGTTTAGTATGGCTTCATTATCACTGAACTAGTATATTTGTTAAGTGGCCAGCTGAAGGACGCCTCCAGGTGCGGATTTTTCTCGCTGCAGACCTGTTGGCGACCTTCTGCTGTTGTCTGTTCTATGGTCTGGTTGTTGTCTCTTTGACACATTCCACACTTCCATTCTCAATTTTAGTTGTATTAGCAATATTGGCACATGTCATTTCCATGGAGATTATTTGACCCTGCCCCCTTAGTTATGGTTTATTAACTTTGAAATTTTGCTTAGTTTACATTTATTAGTTTGTGTTTAGGTTTATTTAAAGGGAATCATTTACATGTATGATAAGTCAATGGTATTTAGTATGCATTGGCACATCTCATTTCCATGGAGATTTTTTAGTTATGGTTCATTGACTGAATATTTGCAAAACTTACATGTTTTTAAAAGTGGTGTTTTTTTAATTTCAACATTTGCACAATCCAAATTATAAAAAAGAGAAACATATCTCTGTGATAAGTTTATCAAACAAAAATGTAGTTAAAACAGGGAAAATATATTGCGATAAACAAGATAAAAGCAAGATGTCAGATTAACTCATTATCAGGGCTCAATAATAATGTGTTTCGATTGTCCATTACCAGAGGAAAAAAAGGTTGGACAAGTGAAAAAGAGGAAAGCTTTTTAGTATTCTTAATTTCTCTCTTCATTCGGACATGTAATAAGATAACTATATTTGAATGTGTGTACCTTGTTGAAAATCTATAATACGATACTGTTATCTCCAATTTATTGCATCTAAAAGAAAACAACGCTGAAAGTTACAATCGGGCACACATGTCTTCACTAGCTGCACTCTAACATGTCACACTTACAGAACATCAATTGTACAATGTAAGAGGCGTTATTATGTTAAAATAAAACAATTTTACTAAAAACCTTATATTTGTTATTCAAATAAAATTAAATTCAATGCTTGATTTTACATGAGAACGGTTAATATTATAAAGTATAGAACCTTGAGGAACTCCAAAAGTTACAGTTTTATATTCTGTACACCCCTGATTACACCAAGATAACTAATAATATACTTTTATCAAAACTCAAATTATACAAATGCGATGACCACTCTGTAAAATGGTTTTCATCGTACCTCTCTCAGAGAATGCAAAAAGTTAAGTTAGGAACCACTGAATCAGAATATAAAACTGTAACTTTTGGAGTTCCTCATCAAGGTTCTATACTTGGACCGTTATTGTTCATAATTTATATAAATGACTTACCATTAACCTTAGAATATACCATCACTGAGAATCTGATCTATATGCTGATGATACAACTTTACATTTATCATGTAAATCTATTGTAAATTTAAATATATGTTTGAATAAAGACTTAGACAATGTTATTAAATGGTGTAAAGAAAATGATATGACGATAAATAACAAGAAATCAAAATGTATGCTTGTTGGATCAGACAGAAAACTGGTAAACTGTAATGAATGTTTATGTGTTTTATCACAAGATAATATTGCTTTAGATAATGTTGAAGTTGAAAAACTTCTCGGAATTCATATTGATAAAAACCTATCATGGTCAATTCAAATTGATAAAATATGCAAAACTATTTCAACCAGAATTTTGTAAAGTTGATTTAGTTATGTCTAGATTTTTTAGACCTTGTAGAACCTCGTCATTTGTGACAGTATATAATGAGAATTTAGTATCATCAATTATTTTTGAATTGATATAGTTATAAATTTTCTCAGATTTAACATTTTGTGAGGATTTGATATAAGCTTCTCACCTACTGTGCTAAAATGATCATTTAAGCAATTAGCAATATCATTTTTGTTTATAAGTACTTTTCCTTCGTGTGTTTTTACAATACAATACAATGCTTTTATTTCAAAAACACTCCTGTCACATTGACATGTGAAACAAGAGGTAAATTACAAAATACAATCACATACAATTAAAGAAATAAATAAAACAACTTAGAAATGAAATATATAGAAAATTACTTTACTTTACATTATAATATTATAATATTTTAGTTAACTTTGAAATGAATAAAGACACATTTTTAAGTACGTTAATATTAGTGAATGACAGAAGTCCTTTCATTTTTGCTTCACTCGGATATTTCACATAGTACTCTGAAATATGCTGATTTCTGATATTTTTTACTAATAAAGAATTGCATTCAAATAAATAATGGTATTCATTGTCAATTGCAGTTAAACACAAATTACATGTACTCTCTTCTTTTGGAATGTTATACCATCTTCCCAGCTCTACTGGAATTTTTACATTGCAGCGTCTTAATTTTGAAATGTATTTACGTTCGAATGGTGTTAATTTCAAAAGATAGTTTTCTAAGCCAAAGATTGTTTTAAAAAGTCATTGTTGAATGAATGAATCTTTTAGTTTTTCTGTCAGTACGGTTTTAAGTTGATTTATATCTAATGGTGATTGCTGAGTCCAAACATAGCTTAGTCCGGCATTGTCTAGGATCGATTTAGTATAATCCATCCATTTGAAAGTGCGATCATGTCAATTTCCTGTTTTGTTGTTGAATTCATATCCTTCAAATGCCCCCAAAGAATTTTACAGTTTTTATCGTGATCTATAGCATCCATAAAATATTTTGCTTTTGCAGAACGGATTAATTCACTAGTTTTGTTCCTATATTGTTTTAAACCCCACCCAAATCGGTGTTTGCTGTCCCAGTATTGTTTTCAATCCGGCCACAGTAGGTGTGTGTCTATCCCAGTATTGGTTTAAACCCCACCACAGTCGGTGGTTGTACCAGTATTGCTTTGAACCCAGCCACACTCGGTGGGTGCCTGTCCCAGTATTGATTAAAACCTCGCAACAGTCGGTGAACGTCTGTCCCAGTATTGTTTTAAACCCCACCCCAATCAGTGTGTGTCTGTCCCAGTATTGTTTTAAACCCCGCTACAACCTGTATGTGTCTATCCCAGTATTGTGTTAAACCCCGCTACAGTCGGTGTGTGTGTGTCTGTCCTAGCATTGTTTTAAACACCGCCAGAGCCGATTTATGCCTGTCCTAGAATTGGTGTATTCTTGCCGCAGTCGGTGTGTGTCTTGCCCAGTACTGTGTTAAACCACCCCTCAGTAAATGTGTGTCTGTCCCCGCAACAGTCGGTGTGTGTCTGTCTCAGTATTGTGTTAAACCCCGGAAGAGTCGATGTGTGTCTGTCCTAGTATTGTTGTAAACCCCGCCACAGGAGGTGTGTGCCTGTCCCAGTATTGTTGTATCCCCGCAACAGTAGGTGTGTGTCTGTCCCAGTATTGTGTTAAACCCCGGAAGAGTCGATGTGTGTCTGTCCTTGTATTTTTTTAAACCCCGCCACAGTCGGTATAAGTCTGTCCCAGTATTTTTTTAAACCCTGCCAAATTAGGTGTGTGTCTGTCCTAGTATTGTTTCAAACCCCGCCACAGTCGGTGGGTGTAAGTCTGTCAAAGTATTGTTTAAAACCCTGCCACATTAGATGTGTTTCTGTCCCAATATTGTGTTAAACCCCTCCACAGAAGTTGCGTGTCTGTCCCAGTATTTTTTAAACCCCACCACATATGGTTTAAGTCATACTTGTTTGAACGAAGCCAACAAGTTAAGGTCAATAACGTCATGTCTAATACTAAATGCATAAAAACTGGGGTACCACAAGGTTCTATCCTGGGCCCTTTGTTATTTATTTTATATACCAATGATTTACCACTTAATATAGAACATTCATTAATAGATTTATATGCAGATGATTCTACATTACATTGTAAAGGTAATAATTTACTTCAGTTAACTTCTAACCTTCAAAATGATATTCATGTAATTGAAAACTGGTGTGCGCAAAATTGTATGAAATTAAATGCCAAAAAGTGTAAATCAATGATTGTTGGTTCAAAACAAAGACTTTGTTCAACTAGAAACAGATTAGATATCAATATTTCAAATGAACAAATAGAAAATGTAGATTGTGAAAAACTTCTTGGTTTATATATTGACAAAAACCTAAATTGGAATCAGCAGATAGATAAAATGTCATGTACTATATCAAACAGAATCAATTTATTACAAAAGATAAGAAAATATTTACCTATGCATATACGTATTATCTATTTTAATGCTTATATTCTGCCACTATTTGATTATTGTTGCAATATATGGGGAAGCTGTTGTGAAAGTGGAATAAATAAACTTAATAAGTTATTAAAGAAATCTGCTAGGGTTATAGTAGAAGCTGACATAATGACATCATCCAGTTTATTGTTTAATAGTTTACGCTGGTTAAATGTGGAAAAACGCATTCAATACCAAAAGGCAATACTTGTATTTAAATCATTAAATGGTATGGTTCCTAACTATTTACAAGAAAATTTTCATTTTACTGATAATCAAAATTATAACTTACGTTCAGCTGATGAAAAAGTATTAAATCTTCCAAAACCAAAAACAAATTTTTTAAAGAAAACATTTACATATTCAGGTTCTCAAATATGGAACAGTTTACCAAATGAAATAAAAATGAGTAATACACTTGTATCTTTTAAAACAAAATGTTACAAATTTTTCATCAATTGTGCAAATTAATATGCTTTTTCATTATTATTTAAATACAATTGTATATTGTGTATAATATAACTTTATAATACTCTATGTACTTATAAATATATTATTATTATTTTGAGGACTCTCAGGAAGATTAGTTTTAACTAATGGGATCATCCTCTTGAAATAAAGATTATTTATTTATTTATTTATTTATTTATTTATTAGGTGTGTGTCTGTCCCAGTATTGTTTTAAACCCCGCCGCAGTCGGTGTACGTCTGTCCCAGTACTGTTTTAAACCCCGTCACAGTAGGTGTGTGTCTGTCCCAGTATTGTGTTAAACCCTTCCACAGTAGGTGTGTGTCTGTCCCAGTATTGTTTTGAACCCCGCTATAGTCGGTGTGTGTGTCTGTCCTAGTATTGTAATAAACCCCGCCACAGTCGGTGTGTGTCTGTCCTTTTATTGTTTTAAACCCCGCCACAGTCGGTGTACGTCTCTCCCAGTGTTGTTTTAAACCCCGCCACAGTAGTTGTGTGTCTGTCCCAGTATTGTTTTAAACCCCGCCACATTCGTTGTGTGTCTGTCCCAGTATTGTGTTAAACTCCGCCACAGTAGGTGTGTGTCTGTCCCATTATTGTTTTAAATCCCGCTACAGTCGGTGTGTGTGTCTGTCTTAGTATTGTATAAAACCCCGCCACAGTCGGTGTGTGTCTGTCCTAGCATTGTTTTGAACCCCACCAGAGCCGATGTGTGCCTGTCCCAGTATTGTTGTATCCTCGCCGCATTCGATGTGTGTCTGGCCCAGTACTGTGTTAAACCAGTATTGGTTTTAACCCCGCCACAGTAGGTGTGTGTCTGTCCCAGTATTGTGTTCCCTTCCACAGTCGGTATGTGTCTGTCCTAGAATGGTGCTGAACCCCGCCACAGTCGGTGTGTGTCTGTCCCAGTATTGTGTTAAACCCCGGAAGAGTCGATGTGTGTCAGTCGCAGTATTGTGTAAAACCCCGCCACAGTCGGTGTGTGTCTGTCTCAGTAATGTTTAAAACCCTGCCACAGTAGGTGTGCGTCTGTCCGAGTATTGTTTTAAAACCCGCCTCATGCGGTGTGTGTCTGTCCCAGTATTGTGTTTAACCCCGCCACAGAAGGTGTGTGTCCGTTCCAGTATTGTTTTCAACCCCGCCACAGTAGTGTGTGTCTGTCCCATTATTGTTGTAAACCCCGCCAAAGGAGGTGTGTGTCTGTCCCAGTATTGTGTTAAACCCCGCCACAGTAGGTGCGTGTCTGTCCCAGTATTGTTTTAAACCCCGCCACAGTAGGTGTGTGTCTGTCCCAGTACTGTTTTAAACCCCGCCACAGTCGGTGTACGTCTGTCCCAGTATTGTTTAAACCCCGCCACAGTCGGTGTACGTCTGTCCCAGTATTAATTTTAAACCCCGCCACAGTAGGTGTGTGTCTGTCCCAGTGTTGTTTTAAACCCCGTCACAGTAGTTGTTTGTCTGTCCCAGTATTGTTTTAAACCCCGCCACATTCGTTGTGTGTCTGTCCCAGTATTGTGTTAAACTCCGCCACAGTAGGTGTGTGTCTGTCCCATTATTGTTTTAAACCCCGCTACAGTCGGTGTGTGTGTCTGTCTTAGTATTGTATAAAACTCCGCCACAGTCGGTGTGTGTCTGTCCTAGCATTGTTTTGAACCCCACCAGAGCCGATGTGTGCCTGTCCCAGTATTGTTGTATCCTCGCCGCATTCGATGTTTGTCTGGCCCAGTTCTGTGTTAAACCACGCCTCAGTAGGTGTATGTCTGTCCCAGTATTGGTTTTAACCCCGCCACAGTAGGTGTGTGTCTGTCCCAGTATTGTGTTCCCTTCCACAGTCGGTATGTGTCTGTCCTAGAATGGTGCTGAACCCCGCCACAGTCAGTGTGTGTCTGTCCCAGTATTGTGTTAAACCCCAGAAGAGTCGATGTGTGTCTGTCCCAGTATTGTGTAAAACCCCGCCACAGTAGTTGTGTGTCTGTCCCAGTATTGTTGTAAACCCCGCCACATGAGGTGTATGTCTGTCCCAGTATTGGTTTTAACCCCACCACAGTAGGTGTGTGTCTGTCCTAGTATTGTGTTCTCTTCCACAGTCAGTATGTGTCTGTCCTAGAATGGTGCTGAACCCCGCCATAGTCGGTGTGTGTCTGTCCAAGTATTGTGTTAAATTCCGGAAGAGTCGATGTGTGTCAGTCCCAGTATTGTGTAAAACCCCGCCACAGTCGGTGTGTGTCTGTCTCAGTAATGTTTAAAACCCTGCCTCAGTAGGTGTGCGTCTGTCCCAGTATTGTTTTAAACCCCGCCAAAGGAGGTGTGTTTGTCGCAGTATTGTGTTAAACCCCGCCACCATCGTTGTGTGTCTGTCCCAGTATTGTGTTAAACCCCGCCACAGAAGGTGTGTGTCCGTTCCAGTATTGTTTTCAACCCCGCCACAGTAGTTGTGTGTCTGTCCCAGTATTGTTGTAAACCCCGTCACAGGAGGTGTGTGTCTGTCCCAGTATTGTGTTAAACCCCGCCACAGTAGGTGCGTGTCTGTCCCAGTGTTGTTTTAAACCCCGCCACAGTAGGTGTGTGTCTGTCCCAGTATTGTTTTAAACCCCGCCACAGTCGGTGTACGTCTGTCCCAGTATTGTTTTAAACCCCGTCACAGTAGGTGTGTGTCTCTCCTAGTATTGTGTTAAACCCGCAACAGTGCGTGTGTGTCTGTCCAAGTATTGTTTTAAACCCCGCCACAGTAGGTGTGTGTCTGTCCCAGTATTGTTTTAAACCCCGCTACAGTCGGTGTGTGTCTGTCCGAGTATTGTGTTAAACTCCGCCACATTCGTTGTGTGTCTGTCCCAGTATTGTGTTAAACCCCGCCACATTAGGTGTGTGTCTGTCCCAGTATTGTTTTAAACCCCGGAAGAGTCGATGTGTGTCTGTCCCAGTATTGTGTAAAACCCCGCCAAAGTAGTTGTGTGTCTGTCCCAGTATTGTTGTAAACCCCGCCACATGAGGTGTATGTCTGTCCCAGTATTGGTTTTAACCCCGCCACAGTAGGTGTGTGTCTGTCCTAGTATTGTGTTCTCTTCCACAGTCAGTATGTGTCTGTCCTAGAATGGTGCTGAACCCCGCCACAGTCGATGTGTGTCTGTCCCAGTATTGTGTAAAACCCCGCCACAGTTGGTGTGTGTCTGTCTCAGTAATGTTTAAAACCCTGCCACAGTAGGTGTGCGTCTGTCCCAGTATTGTTTTAAACCCCGTCTCATGCGGTGTGTGTCTGTCGCAGTATTGTGTTAAACCCCGCCAACATCGTTGTGCGTCTGTCCCAGTATTGTGTTAAACCTTGCCACAGAAGGTGTGTGTCCGTTCCAGTATTGTTTTCAACCCCGCCACAGTAGTTGTGTGTTTGTCCCAGTATTGTTGTAAACCCCATCACAGGAGGTGTGTGTCTGTCCCAGTATTGTGTTAAACCCCGCCACAGTAGGTGCGTGTCTGTCCTAGTGTTGTTTTAAACCCCGCCACAGTAGGTGTGTGTCTGTCCCAGTATTGTTTTAAACCCCGCCACAGTCAGTGTACGTCTGTCCCAGTATTGTTTTAAACCCCGTCACAGTAGGTGTGTGTCTCTCCTAGTATTGTGTTAAACCCGCAACAGTGGGTGTGTGTTTGTCCAAGTATTGTTTTAAAGCCCGCCACAGTAGGTGTGTGTCTGTCCCAGTATTGTTTTAAACCCCGCTACAGTCGGTGTGTGTCTGTCCAAGTATTGTGTTAAACCCCGCTACATTCGTTGTGTGTCTGTCCCAGTATTGTGTTAAACCCCGCCACATTAGGTGTGTGTCTGTCCCAGTATTGTTTTGAACTCCGCCACAGTAGTTGTAGTAGTTGTATGTCTGTCCGAGTATTGATTTAAACCTCGCCACAGCAGGGTTGCGTTCAATATCGTAGCAGCTACGTAGTGCTACGTAAATTTTGACTATTGAACGTGTAGCTATAGACTAGTTGTAAAATAGATACGTAGCGGCTACGTAGCTGCTACGATATTGAACTCAACCCATCTGTATTGACAGTCTCATACAAAGGCTATATTTGTTATATTATTAATTTCCGACCATGTTTGTATCAAAATCGTCATTTAGGTTTGTTGGAACTTTATAGATATAACATAGTTTCCTTGACAATAATTTCATTTACTTTTTTTTTGACATCTTATGTATTTGAAGATTTTTTTTCGTCAAATAATCGATCACGGATATCATTTGTTTCAAAACGTTAAACAATATCCTGAATTTCATTACATGACGTCACAAAGTATATCGGTTTTTAGATATTCTAAAAATAACCGTGCAATATGCTTTTTGTCGGTCAATATGCTTTTTGCTATCCGCCGTTTTCTCTCTACCTTCGAAAATATAGTTTAACATGTGACTGTCCCTAAACGAATCAAATTTGTTAAAAAATACGAATTAATAATATAAGGTGCATATAATTCAGTGGTGGTCATTTGTTGGTGTATCTCATATTTGTTTTTGTTCGATATTTTGCACATTAATCAGGCCGTCAATTTTCTCTTTTGAAGTCGGGATAGGTTTTGTTCATTGTTGAAGACTGTACGCTGACTCATTGTTTTAAACTACTATGGCGGCATTTATAATAATAATAATAATAATAATAATAAATTCTTTATTTAAAGAGGGTAACTCAATTAGAACTAATTTTCTCAAACAAAATACATGCATACAGTTAACATTCATACATTCATTCATTAAAATACAATATATAATACAATATGTTTTACTAGTATATACACAATTCAATTATTCAAATATACAAATGGTAATAATATACAATTACTGTCTTTTGGTGAGGTAAATGTGTAGTTTTATTGACTTTTGAAAAACTGATATTCACTGAGGCCAACGCCCGAAGTGAATATCAGTTTTTCAAAAGTCAATTAAACCACATATTTACCGAAACAAAAGACAGTTATTGTTTATTCCATATTCCGAGAGAAATGTATGTAATGGCAATTATTGACCAAAACCAATTGTATGGACGTCAAGTTGGTTACCTATTCCCTATTCCCTATTCGTTACCTATTCCCTATTCCCTATTCGTTACCTATTCCCTATTCCCTATTCGTTACCTATTCGTTACCTATTCCCTATTCCCTATTCGTTACCTATTCGTTACCTATTCCCTATTCCCTATTCGTTACCTATTCGAAAAATGTTTGGAGACTTATTGTTTTTGCTCAGTTATTATTTTTATTATTATTCTTCTTCTTCTTCCTCTTCTTCCCCTTCTTCTTTCGCCACTTTAAAAATGAACTTGTCCGCAGCATTTCTCCAAAACTACTTGTCAGATTTACTTAGGGTTTCATAAAATGTTAGACTAATATGTCTAGGTGAGCCATCAATCGTTCATTTGTGCATTGGGGTCTATTAAGGGGTATTTTGAGGGGCATAAAGAAGGGAGGGGTTTACTATAATAGAGCCCTATGGGATTTTATTTTCTAAAATTTTCAAATGAATATAACTTGAAAACTGTAAGTGATAGATACATGCAGTCTTCAGAAATGATTAAAGGACAATAAAACAAATCACATGAAATATAGGAGAGTCCCTTGGGGTCATCCCTACCCCCTTCAATTCGAGAATATGCTTTTAACTTGTAAACGGTCCAGATCCCCACCCCTAAACCATATATATTCTTGTATGGGACAATAAAACTAATCAAATGAAATTAAATAAAAGTTCCTGGGGGTCACCCCCACACCGTTCAATTTGAGAATGTACTATTATCTTGTAAACGGTTCAGATCCCCACCCCTAAACCATATATATTCTTGAAAAGGACGATAAAACAAATCAAATGAAATTAAATGGAAGTTCCTGGGGGTCATCCCCACCCCGTTCAATTTTAGAATGTGCTATTATCTTGTAAACGGTCCAGATCCCCACCCCTAAACCATATATATTCTTGTAGGGGACAATAAAAATAATCAAATGAAATTAAATGGAAGTTCCTGGGGGTCACCCCACCCCGTTCAATTTGAGAATGTACTATTATCTTGTAAATGGTCCAGATCCCCACCCTAAACCATATATTGTCTTGTAGGGGACAATAAAACAAATAAAATGAAATAAAAGGAAAGTCCCTAGGGGTCAACACCCCCTCTTGTTTGAAAACTTATAAACGGTCAACATCCCCACCCCTAAACTATATATATTCTTGTAAGGGACAATAAAACTAATCAAATGAAATTAAATGGAAGTTCCTTGGGGTCACCCCTACCCCGTTTAATTTGAGAATGTACTATTATCTTGTAAATGGTCCAGATCCCCACCCCTAAACCATATATTGTCTTGTAGTGGACAATAAAACAAATGAAATAAAATAAAAGGAAAGTCCCTAGGGGGTCACCCCACCCCCTCTTGTTTGAAAACTTGTAAACGGTCAACATCCCCACCCCTAAACTATATATATTCTTGTAAGGGACAATAAAACTAATCAAATGAAATTAAATGGAAGTTCCTTGGGGTCAACCCCACCCCGTTCAATTTGAGAATGTACTATTATCTTGTAAATGGTCCAGATCCTCACCCCTCAACCATATATGTTCTTGTAGGGGACATTAAAACAAACAAAATGAGATAAAAGGGAAGTCCTGAGGGGGTCATCCCACCCCCTCTTGTTTGAAAACTTGTAAACGGTCAACATCCCCACCCTAAACCATATATATTCTTGTAGGGGACAATAAAACATATAAAATGAAATGTAGGTAAAGTCCCTGGGGTCACCACCACCCCCTCCTGTTTGAATACTTGTAAATGGTGGAGATCCCCACCAGTAAGCGATATATATTCTTGTATGGGACAAAAAATCAAATCAAATGAACATGGGACCATATGAATAGCGAGTTATGGGAGCTTTATTTGGGAGACTTCGTAACAGCATCCTGTTACAATTACTTCTAGTTGTTTATACTTTTATATCTGGTAATAGTTCTAAATTTGTTGAGGTAAAATGATCTTTTTATGACCTATTTATATGTGTTTGTGCTCAACCGATCCTTTTACTTTATGTTCGATACTCATTTGTTCCTTATTTGATTTTTATACGTTCTACCTTTTAACTGCTTTATGTCCGTATGTTTGAAGATGAATCTTGGTTCGAAGGGATGAAATCACCGTGTTAGCGCTTGCATAAAAAAAAGAAGTGGTATGATTGCCAATGAGACAACAACCCACAATAGACCAAAATGACACAGAAACTATCAACTATAGGTCAATGTACGGCCTTCAACAATGAGCATAGCCCAAACCGTGTAGTCACCTATAAAAGGCCCAGATATGACAATTTTAAACAATTCAAACAACAAAACTAACGGCCGTATGTCATATACAAAAAAATAAACGGAAAACAAATATGTAACACAAAAACAAACGATAACTACTTAATTTCAGGCTCTTGTCTAGTGACAGGCACATACTAACATAATGTGGTGGGGTTAAACATGTTAGCAGGGTGTACATCGTTTCGGAGCATGCTATTACCTTGTTTAATTCGTTCCATCAGTCAACACTCGCTTATAATTCGCTTATAATACGTGTATCATACGTTGCATCTTTTAAAACATGATTTTCAATTGTTTTGTTGTCTCTGGTGGTAGATTTGGGTTCTTAGAGGTGATATAACTCTATAAGCGCATATGTACCCGTTCCAGCGCTCGGATAATACCCTGTTAAATATTCGTTACTTATTCGCTTTTAATACGTTTGTTGTACGTTGCACCTTTTAGAAAAGGATTTTCAATTGTGTTCATATCTCTGGTGGTAATAATGTGTTCTTATAGATGAAATATCCCTATTAGCGCGTATGTACTCGTTCCAGCGCTCGGATAATACCTTGTTACTTTTTCGTTCCTTATTCGCTTTTAATGCGCGGGGTAAGGGAGCTACCATTTGATTTTTATGGGGGGGGGGGGGGGGGGGGGGGGCTAGGATGAAAAATTGTGTCCTGCCTTTTTTTTTAGTTGTAATCTCTGTCCTGCCCTTTTTATTTTTCAGGCTATTCGGTCCTGCCTTTTTTTTCCTGAGCTTATCCTGACAATTGTCATCCTGCCTTTTGTTTTGCCAAGTTACTCATCCTGCCTTTTTTTTTTACTCAAAATCCTGTCCTGCCTTTTTTTTTCAAATTTTATCCTAGCCCTCCCATAAAAATCAAATGGTAGCTCCCTAAGTATACGTTGCACCTTGAAATAAATCGTTTTTTAATTGTGTTCATGTCTCTTGGGGTAACAATGTGTTCTTAGAGAAGAAATGACCCTATTAGAGCGCATGTACCCGTTCCAGAGCTCGGTTAATACCCTGTTACCTATTCGTTACCTATTCGTTACCTATTCACTTATCATACGTTTGTTGTACGTTGTACCTTTTAGAAAACGATTTTCACTTGTGTTCATGTCTCTGGTGGTAACAATGTGTAATTAGAGATGAAATGACCCTATTAGCGTGCATGTACCCGTTCCAGCGCTCGGTTAATACCCTGTTACCTATTTGTTACCTTTTCGTTACTTATTCGCTTTTAATACATACGTTTGTTGTACGTTGCACCTTTAAGAAACGGATTTTCAATAGTGTTCATATCTCTTGTGGTAATAATGTGTTTTTAGAGATGAAATACCCCTATTAGCGCATAATACCCGGTTACTTATTCGTTCCTTATTCGCTTTTAATGCGCAGGGTATACGCTGCACCTTGAAATAAATCGTTTTTTAATTGTGTTCGTGTCTCTAGTGGTAACAATGTGTTCTTAGAGATGAAATGACCCTATTAGCGCGCGTGTACCCGTTCCAGCGCTCGGTTAATACCCTGTTACCTATTCGTTACCTATTCGTTACCTATTCACTGTTAAAACGTTTGTTGTACGTTGCACCTTTTAGAAAAGAATTTTCACTTGTGTTCATGTCTCTGGTTGTAACAATGTGTAATTAGAGATGAAATGACCCTATTAGCGTGCATGTACCCGTTCCAGCGCTCGGTTAATACCCTGTTACCTATTCGTTACCTATTCGTTACTTATTCGCTTTTAATACGTTTGTTGTACGTTGCACCTTTAAGAAACGAATTTTCAATTGTGTTCATATCTCTTATGGTAATAATGTGTTCTTATAGATAAAATACCCCTATTAGCGCATATTACCCGTTCCAGCGCTCGGATAATACCCGGTTACTTATTCGTTCCTTATTCGATTTTAACACGCAGGGTATACGTTGCACCTTGAAATAAATCGTTTTTTAATTGTGTTCGTGTCTCTGGTGGTAACAATGTGTTCTTAGAGATAAAATGACCCTATTAGCGTGCATGTACCCGTTCCAGCGCTCGGTAAATACCCTGTTACCTATTCGTTACCTATTCACTTATAATACATTTGTTGTACGTTGCACCTTTTAGAAAAGGATTTTCAATTGTGTTCATGTCTCTGGTGGTAACAATGTGTTTTTAGAGATGAAATGACTCTATTAGCGCATATGTACCCGTTCCAGCGCTCGGATAATAGCCTGTTAAATAAAAAGAATTTTAAATTGTGTTCATATCTCTTGTGGTAATAATGTGTTCTTATAGATGAAATACCCCTATAAGCGCATATTACCCGTTCCAGCGCTTGGATAATACCCGGTTACTTATTCGTTCCTTATTCGCTTTTAATGCGCAGGGTATACGTTGCACCTTGAAATAAATCGTTTTTTAATTGTGTTTTTGTCTCTGGTGGTAACAATGTGTTCTTAGAGATGAAATGACCCTATTAGCGCGCGTGTACCCGTTCCAGCGCTCGGTTAATACCCTGTTACCTATTCGTTACCTATTCACTTATAATACGTTTGTTGTACGTTGCACCTTTTAGAAAAGGATTTTCAATTGTGTCCATGTCTCTAGTGGTAACAATGTGTTCTTAGAGATGAAATGACCCTATTACCGCGCATGTACCCGTTCCAGCGCTCGGTTAATACCCTGTTACCTATTCGTTACCTATTCGTTACCTATTCACTTATAATACGTTTGTTGTACGTTGCACCTTTTAGAAAAGGATTTTCAATTGTGTTCATGTCACTGGTGGTAACAATGTGTTCTTAGAGATAAAATGACCCTATTAGCACATATGTACCCGTTCCAGCGCTCGGTTAATACCCTGTTACCTATTCGTTACCTATTCGTTACTTCTTCGCTTTAAATACGTTAGTTGTACGTTGCACCTTTAAGAAAAGGATTTTCACTTGTGTTCATGTCTCTGGTGGTAACAATGTGTAATAAGAGATGAAATTACCCTACTAGCGCGCATGTACTCGTTCCAGCGCTCGGTTAATACCCTGTTACCTATTCGTTACCTATTCACTGTTAATACGTTTGTTGTACGTTGCACCTTTTAGAAAAGAATTTTCACTTGTGTTCATGTTTCTGGTGGTAACAATGTGTAATTAGAGATGAAATGACCCTATTAGCGTGCATGTACCCGTTCCAGCACTCGGTTAATACCCTGTTCCCTATTCGTTACCTATTCGTTACTTATTAGCTTTTAATACGTTTGTTGTACGTTGCACCTTTAAGAAACGGATTTTCAATTGTGTTCATATCTCTTATGGTAATAATGTGTTCTTATAGATAAAATACCCCTATTAGCGCATATTACCCGTTCCAGCGCTCGGATAATACCCGGTTACTTATTCGTTCCTTATTCGATTTTAACGCTCAGGTTTATACGTTGCACCTTGAAATAAATCGTTTTTTAATTGTGTTCGTGTCTCTGGTGGTAACAATGTGTTCTTAGAGATAAAATACCCTATTAGCGTGCATGTTCCCGTTCCAGCGCTCGGTAAATACCCTGTTACCTATTCGTTACCTATTCACTTATAATATATTTGTTGTACGTTGCACCTTTTAGAAAAGGATTTTCAATTGTGTTCATGTCTCTGGTGGTAACAATGTGTTTTTAGAGATGAAATGACCATATTAGCGCATACGTACCCGTTCCAGCACTCGGATAATAGCCTGTAAAATATTCGTTACCTATTCGTTACCTTTTCACTTATAATACGTTTGTTGTACGTTGCACCTTTTAGAAAAGGATTTATAATTGTGTTCATGTCAGTGGTGGTAACAATGTGTTCTTAGAGATAAAATGACCCTATTAGCACATATGTACCCGTTCCAGCGCTCGGTTAATACCCTGTTACCTATTCGTTACCTATTCGTTACTTATTCGCTTTAAATACGTTTGTTGTACGTTGCACCTTTAAGAAAAGGATTTTCACTTGTGTTCATGTCTCTGGTGGTAACAATGTGTAATTAGAGATGAAATTACCCTACTAGCGCGCATGTACTCGTTCGAGCGCTCGGTTAATACCCTGTTACCTATTCGTTACCTATTCGTTACCTATTCACTGTTAATACGTTTGTTGTACGTTGCACCTTTTAGAAAAGAATTTTCACTTGTGTTCATGTCTTTGGTGGTAACAATGTGTAATTAGAGATGAAATGACCCTATTAGCGTGCATGCACCCGTTCCAGCGCTCAGTTAATACCCTGTTACCTATTCGTTACTTATTCGCTTTTAATACGTTTGTTGTACGTTGCACCTTTAAGAAACGGATTTTCAATTGTGTTCATATCTCTTATGGTAATAATGTGTTCTTATAGAAAAAATACCCCTATTAGCGCATATTACCCGTTCCAGCGCTCGGATAATACCCGGTTACTTATTCGTTCCTTATTCGATTTTAACGCGCAGGGTATACGTTGCACCTTGAAATAAATCGTTTTTTAATTGTGTTTGTGTCTCTGGTGGTAACAATGTGTTCTTAGAGATAAAATGACCCTATTAGCGTGCATGTACCCGTTCCAGCGCTCGGTAAATACCCTGTTACCTATTCGTTACCTATTCACTTATAATACATTTGTTGTACGTTGCACCTTTTAGAAAAGGATTTTCAATTGTGTTCATGTCTCTGGTGGTAACAATGTGTTTTTAGAGATGAAATGACCCTATTAGCGCATATGTACCCGTTCCAGCGCTCGGATAATAGCCTGTTAAATATTCGTTACTTATTCGCTTTTAATACGTTTGTTGTACTTTGCACCTTTTGGAAAAGAATTTTCAATTGTGTTCATATCTCTTGTGGTAATAATATGTTCTTATAGATGAAATACCCCTATAAGCGCATATTACCCGTTCCAGCGCTCGGATAATACCCGGTTACTTATTCGTTCCTTATTCGCTTTTAATGCGCAGGGTATACGTTGCACCTTGAAATAAATCGTTTTTTAATTGTGTTTTTGTCTCTGGTGGTAACAATGTCTTCTTAGAGATGAAATGACCCTTTTAGCGCGCGTGTACCCGTTCCAGCGCTCGGTTAATACCCTGTTACCTATTCGTTACCTATTCACTTATAATACGTTTGTTGTACGTTGCACCTTTTAGAAAAGGATTTTCAATTGTGTCCATGTCTCTAGTGGTAACAATGTGTTCTTAGAGATGAAATTATCCTATTACCGCGCATGTACCCGTTCCAGCGCTCGGTTAATACCCTGTTACCTATTCGTTACCTATTCGTTACCTATTCACTTATAATACGTTTGTTGTACGTTGCACCTTTAAGAAACGGATTTTCAATTGTGTTCATATCTCTTATGGTAATAATGTGTTCTTATAGAAAAAATACCCCTATTAGCGCATATTACCCGTACCAGCGCTCGGATAATACCCGGTTACTTATTCGTTCCTTATTCGATTTTAACGCGCAGGGTATACGTTGCACCTTGAAATAAATCGTTTTTTAATTGTGTTCGTGTCTCTGGTGGTAACAATGTGTTCTTAGAGATAAAATGACCCTATTAGCGTGCATGTACCCGTTCCAGCGCTCGGTAAATACCCTGTTACCTATTCGTTACCTATATACACTTATAATACATTTGTTGTACGTTGCACCTTTTAGAAAAGGATTTTCAATTGTGTTCATGTCTCTGGTGGTAACAATGTGTTTTTAGAGATGAAATGACCCTATTAGCGCATATGTACCCGTTCCAGCGCTCGGATAATAGCCTGTTAAATATTCGTTACTTATTCGCTTTTAATACGTTTGTTGTACGTTGCACCTTTTAGAAAAGAATTTTCAATTGTGTTCATATCTCTTGTGGTAATAATGTGTTCTTATAGATGAAATACCCCTATAAGCGCATATTACCCGTTCCAGCGCTCGGATAATACCCGGTTACTTATTCGTTCCTTATTCGATTTTAACGCTCAGGTTTATACGTTGCACCTTGAAATAAATCGTTTTTTAATTGTGTTCGTGTCTCTGGTGGTAACAATGTGTTCTTAGAGATAAAATACCCTATTAGCGTGCATGTTCCCGTTCCAGCGCTCGGTAAATACCCTGTTACCTATTCGTTACCTATTCACTTATAATATATTTGTTGTACGTTGCACCTTTTAGAAAAGGATTTTCAATTGTGTTCATGTCTCTGGTGGTAACAATGTGTTTTTAGAGATGAAATGACCCTATTAGCGCATATGTACCCGTTCCAGCACTCGGATAATAGCCTGTAAAATATTCGTTACCTATTCGTTACCTTTTCACTTATAATACGTTTGTTGTACGTTGCACCTTTTAGAAAAGGATTTTCAATTGTGTTCATGTCAGTGGTGGTAACAATGTGTTCTTAGAGATAAAATGACCCTATTAGCACATATGTACCCGTTCCAGCGCTCGGTTAATACCCTGTTACCTATTCGTTACCTATTCGTTACTTATTCGCTTTAAATACGTTTGTTGTACGTTGCACCTTTAAGAAAAGGATTTTCACTTGTGTTCATGTCTCTGGTGGTAACAATGTGTAATTAGAGATGAAATTACCCTACTAGCGCGCATGTACTCGTTCGAGCGCTCGGTTAATACCCTGTTACCTATTCGTTACCTATTCGTTACCTATTCACTGTTAATACGTTTGTTGTACGTTGCACCTTTTAGAAAACAATTTTCACTTGTGTTCATGTCTTTGGTGGTAACAATGTGTAATTAGAGATGAAATGACCCTATTAGCGTGCATGCACCCGTTCCAGCGCTCAGTTAATACCCTGTTACCTATTCGTTACTTATTCGCTTTTAATACGTTTGTTGTACGTTGCACCTTTAAGAAACGGATTTTCAATTGTGTTCATATCTCTTATGGTAATAATGTGTTCTTATAGAAAAAATACCCCTATTAGCGCATATTACCCGTTCCAGCGCTCGGATAATACCCGGTTACTTATTCGTTCCTTATTCGATTTTAACGCGCAGGGTATACGTTGCACCTTGAAATAAATCGTTTTTTAATTGTGTTTGTGTCTCTGGTGGTAACAATGTGTTCTTAGAGATAAAATGACCCTATTAGCGTGCATGTACCCGTTCCAGCGCTCGGTAAATACCCTGTTACCTATTCACTTATAATACATTTGTTGTACGTTGCACCTTTTAGAAAAGGATTTTCAATTGTGTTCATGTCTCTGGTGGTAACAATGTGTTTTTAGAGATGAAATGACCCTATTAGCGCATATGTACCCGTTCCAGCGCTCGGATAATAGCCTGTTAAATATTCGTTACTTATTCGCTTTTAATACGTTTGTTGTACTTTGCACCTTTTGGAAAAGAATTTTCAATTGTGTTCATATCTCTTGTGGTAATAATATGTTCTTATAGATGAAATACCCCTATAAGCGCATATTACCCGTTCCAGCGCTCGGATAATACCCGGTTACTTATTCGTTCCTTATTCGCTTTTAATGCGCAGGGTATACGTTGCACCTTGAAATAAATCGTTTTTTAATTGTGTTTTTGTCTCTGGTGGTAACAATGTCTTCTTAGAGATGAAATGACCCTTTTAGCGCGCGTGTACCCGTTCCAGCGCTCGGTTAATACCCTGTTACCTATTCGTTACCTATTCGTTACCTATTCACTTATAATACGTTTGTTGTACGTTGCACCTTTTAGAAAAGGATTTTCAATTGTGTCCATGTCTCTAGTGGTAACAATGTGTTCTTAGAGATGAAATTATCCTATTACCGCGCATGTACCCGTTCCAGCGCTCGGTTAATACCCTGTTACCTATTCGTTACCTATTCGTTACCTATTCACTTATAATACGTTTGTTGTACGTTGCACCTTTAAGAAACGGATTTTCAATTGTGTTCATATCTCTTATGGTAATAATGTGTTCTTATAGAAAAAATACCCCTATTAGCGCATATTACCCGTACCAGCGCTCGGATAATACCCGGTTACTTATTCGTTCCTTATTCGATTTTAACGCGCAGGGTATACGTTGCACCTTGAAATAAATCGTTTTTTAATTGTGTTCGTGTCTCTGGTGGTAACAATGTGTTCTTAGAGATAAAATGACCCTATTAGCGTGCATGTACCCGTTCCAGCGCTCGGTAAATACCCTGTTACCTATTCGTTACCTATATACACTTATAATACATTTGTTGTACGTTGCACCTTTTAGAAAAGGATTTTCAATTGTGTTCATGTCTCTGGTGGTAACAATGTGTTTTTAGAGATGAAATGACCCTATTAGCGCATATGTACCCGTTCCAGCGCTCGGATAATAGCCTGTTAAATATTCGTTACTTATTCGCTTTTAATACGTTTGTTGTACGTTGCACCTTTTAGAAAAGAATTTTCAATTGTGTTCATATCTCTTGTGGTAATAATGTGTTCTTATAGATGAAATACCCCTATAAGCGCATATTACCCGTTCCAGCGCTCGGATAATACACGGTTACTTATTCGTTCCTTATTCGCTTTTAATGCGCAGGGTATACGTTGCACCTTGAAATAAATCGTTTTTTAATTGTGTGTTTGTCTCTGGTGGTAACAATGTCTTCTTAGAGATGAAATGACCCTTTTAGCGCGCGTGTACCCGTTCCAGCGCTCGGTTAATACCCTGTTACCTATTAGTTACCTATTCGTTACCTATTCACTTATAATACGTTTGTTGTACGTTGCACCTTTTAGAAAAGGATTTTCAATTGTGTCCATGTCTCTAGTGGTAACAATGTGTTCTTAGAGATGAAATTATCCTATTACCGCGCATGTACCCGTTCCAGCGCTCGGTTAATACCCTGTTACCTATTCGTTACCTATTCACTTATAATACGTTTGTTGTACGTTGCACCTTTTAGAAAAGGATTTTCAATTGTGTTCATGTCACTGGTGGTAACAGTGTGTTCTTAGAGATAAAATGACCCTATTAGCACATATGTACCCGTTCCAGCGCTCGGTTAATACCCTGTTACCTATTCGTTACCTATTCGTTACTTATTCGCTTTAAATACGTTTGTTGTACGTTGCACCTTTAAGAAAAGGATTTTCACTTGTGTTCATGTCTCTGGTGGTAACAATGTGTAATTAGAGATGAAATTACCCTACTAGCGCGCATGTACTCGTTCCAGCGCTCGGTTAATACCCTGTTACCTATTCGTTACCTATTCACTTATAATACGTTTGTTGTACGTTGCACCTTTTAGAAAAGGATTTTCAATTATGTTCATGTCTCTGGTGGTAACAATGACTTCTCAGAGATAAAATGACTCCATTAGGGTGCATGTACCCGTTCCAGCGCGCGGATAATACCCTGTTACTTATTCGTTCCTTATTCGCTTTTAATGCGCGGGAAAAGTATACGTTGCACCTTGAAATAAATCGTTTTTTAATTGTGTTCATGTCTCTGGTGGTAACAATATGTTGTTAGAGACGAAATGACCCTATTAGAGCGCATGTACCCGTTCCAGCGCTCGGTTAATACCCTGTTACCTAATCGTTACCTATTCGTTACCTATTCACTTATCATACGTTTGTTGTACGTTGCACCTTTTAGAAAAGGATTTTCAATTGTGTCCATTTCTCTGGTGGTAACAATGTGTTCTAAGAGATGAAATGACCCTATTAGCGCGCATGTACCCGTTTCATCGCTCGGTTAATACCCTGTTACCTATTCGTTACCTATTCACTTATAATACGTTTGTTGTACGTTGCACCTTTTAGAAAAGGATACAGAACTACACTTGTGTTCATGTCTCTGGTGGTAACAATGTGTAATTAGAGATGACATGACCCTATTAGCGTGCATGTACCCGTTCCAGCGCTCGGTTAATACCCTGTTACCTATTTGTTACCTATTCACTTATAATACGTTTGTTGTACGTTGCACCTTTTAGAAAAGGATTTTCAATTGTGTTCATGTCTCTGGTGGTAACAATGTCTTCTCAGAGATAAAATGACTCTATTAGCGTGCATGTACCCGTTCCATTGCGCGGATAATACCCTGTTACTTATTCGTTCTTTATTTGCTTTTAATACGCGGGGTAAGTACACGTTGCACCTTGAAATAAATCGTTTTTTAATTGTGTTCATGTCTCTGGTGGTAACAATATGTTCTTAGAGACGAAATGACCCTATTAGAGCGCATGTACCCGTTCCAGCGCTCGGTTAATACCCTGTTACCTATTCGTTACCTATTCGTTACCTATTCACTTATAATACGTTTGTTGTACGTTGCACCTTTTAGAAAAAGGATTTTCAATTGTGTCCATGTCTCTGGTGGTAACAATGTGTTCTAAGAGATGAAATGACCCTTTTAGCGCGCATGTACCCGTTCCAGCGCTCGGTTAATACCCTGTTACCTATTCGTTACCTTTTCGTTACTTATTCGCTTATAATACGTTTGTTGTACGTTGCACCTTTTAGAAAAAGGATTTTCATTTGTGTTCATGTCTCCGGTGGTAACAATGTGTTCTTAGAGATGAAATAACCCTTTTAGCGCGTATGTACCCGTTCCCTCGCTCGGATATTACCTTGTTATTTATTCGTTACTTCTTATTTCAAGGTGCAACGCATAGCACGCGTATTTAAAGCGAATAAGGAACGAATAAGTAACAGGGTATCAGTCGAGCGCTGAAACGGGTACATATGTTCGATTAAGGTTATTTCACCTCTAAGAACCGACAGTTACCACCAGAGACACACACATATTTCTTTTTAAAGTGCAACGCATTACACACGTTTTAAAAGCGAATAAGGAACGAATAAGTAACAGGGTATCAGTCGAGCGCTGAAACGGGTACATATGTTCGATTAAGGTTATTTCACCTCTAAGAACCGACAGTTACCACCAGAGACACACAAATATTTCTTTTTAAAGTGCAACGCATTACACACGTTTTAAAAGCGAATAAGGAACGAATAAGTAACAGGGTATCAGTCGAGCGCTGAAACGGGTACATATGTTCTATTAGGGTTATTCCACCAAAGACACAAACATATTTCTTTTTTTAAAGTGCAACGCATAACACACGTTTTATTTTTTAATTTAAACATATTTATGTATAGTGGATTGGGAAACAAGATTTGCAACTTATATGTACCCCTTTCCACTTTTCGGGTGCGAGTGCTGCCTTGTAGCGGCATCAGCCTACTCTTTTTCGAAATCTACAAGGGTGTCTTCAACGTGCAGGAGATATGGCTCTCTCTTAACACGGGTCAGCCATTTATCGTCCCCTTCCGACGGGCTATCATCGTTTCCTGAAGACCATAGTCGCAAATGGTGTCAAGGGAGAGCCGAAAATTGAGTTTCTGAAATTTTCATCCCGAACGGGAATCGAACCAGGAACCATTGTGTTAGTAGTCCGATGCACTAACCGCTACAACACGTTTTATAAGCGAATAAGAAACGAATAAGTAACAGGGTATCAGTGTTGCGCTGAAACGGGTACATATGCGCTAATAGGGTTTTTTCACTTCAGAGAACACACAATTACCGCCAGAGACATAAAAGCAATAGATAATCGATTTATTCCAAGGTTCAACGTATACCACGCGTATTAAAAGCGAATAAGGAACGAATAAGTAACAGGGTATCAGTCGAGCGCTGAAACGGGTACATATGTTCTATTAGGGTTATTTCACCTCTAAGAACCGACAGTTACCACCAGAGACACAAACATATTTCTTTTTAAAGTGCAACGCATAACACACGTTTTAAAAGCGAATAAGGAACGAATAAGTAACAGGGTATCAGTGTAGCGGTGAAATGGGTACATATGCGCTAATAGGTTTTTTCAACTCAGAGAACACATAATTACCACCAGAGACATGAAAGCAATCGATAATCGTTTTATTTCAAGGTGCAACGTATACCACGCGTATTGAAAGCGGTTAAGGAACGAATGAGTTACAGGGTATAAACCGAGCGCTGGAACGGGAACATACACGCTAATAGGGTTATTTCATCTCCAAGAACACATAGTTACCGCCAGAGACAAGAACACAACTGAAAATCATTTTCTAAAATGTTCATTTTTATACAAGCGCTCACCTCTTCGAACCAAGAACCAGATCTTCAGACATACGAATATAAAACATTTAAAAGGTAGAACGTATAAAAATCAAATAATAAACAAATAAGTATCTAACATAAAGCAACAGGATCGGTTGAGCACAAACACATATAAATAGGTCATAAGAAGGTCATTTTACCTCAACAAATTTAGATCTATAACAAGAGATAAGAATATAAACAAGAGTGCACACGCTGAAATATCTCGCCTTCTTTACTAATCATTGATATTATGTTGATAGTCTTAAGTATAAAGCTTTATAACAACTGTCACATAGCTTAACATTAACCAAGATAACATAAACCAAATTGAATGAACCATGAAAATGAGGTCAAGGTCAGATGAAACATGCCAGACAGACATGTAGAGCTAACAATGCTTTCATACAACAAATATAGTTGACCTCTTACTTATAGTTTAAGAAAAAAAGACCAAACACAAAAACTTAACACTGAGCAATGAACCGTGAAAATGAGGTCGAGGTCAAATAAAACCTGCGCGACTGACATACAGATCATATGATATTTCCATACACCAAATATAGTTGACTTATAGCATATAGAATAAGATAAAAAGACCAAAACTCAAAAACTTAACTTTGACCACTCAACCATGAAAATGAGGTCAAGGTCAGATGACATCTGCACGCTAGACTTGTACACCTTACAATCATTCCATACAACAAATATAGTAGATCTATTATGTAAAGTATGAGAAAAAGAGACCAAAACACAAAAACATAACTATAACCACTGAACCGTGAAAATAAGGTCAAGGTCAGATGACACCTGCCAGTTGGACATGGACACCTTACAGTCCTTCCATACACCAAATATACTTGCCCTATTGCTTATAGTATATGAGATATGGACTTGACCACCAAAACCTAACCTTGTTCACTGATCCATGAAATGAGGTCGAGGTTAAGTGAAAACTGTCTGACGGGCATGGGGACCTAACAAGGTACGCACATACCAAATATAATTATCCTATTACTTAAAATAAGACAGAATTCAACATTACAAAAAATCTTAACTTTATTTTCAAGTGGTCACTGAACCATGAAAATGAGGTCAAGGACATTTGACATGTGACTGACAGAAACTTCTTAACATGAGGCATCCATATACAAAGTATGAAGCATCCAGTTCTTCCACCTTCTAAAATATAAAGTTTTTAAAAAGTTAGCTAACACCGCCGCCGCCGAATCACTATCCCTATGTCGAGCTTTCTGCAACAAAAGCTGCAGGCTCGACAAAAATTAAAAAGGGTGAGGATATCAAAAATTAAATAAGTAACGAATAGGTAACGAATAGGGAATAGAGAATAAATAACGAATAGGTAACGCATAGGGAATAGGGAATAAGTAACGAATAGGTAACAAATAGGGAATAGGGAATAAGTTACGAATAGGTAACGCATAGGGAATAGGGAATAAGTAACGAATAGGTAAAAAATAAGTAACAGGGTATTAACCGAGCGCTGGAACGGGTAGATGCAGGCTAATAGGGTCATTTTATCTCTAAACACAATGCTACCACCAGAGACATGGACACAATTGAAAATCCTTTTCTAAAAGGTGTAACGTACAACAAACGTATTATAAGTGAATAGGTAACGAATAGGTAACGAATAGGTAACAGGGTATTAATCGAGCGCTGGAACGGGTACATGCGCTCTAATAGGGTCATTTCGTCTTTAATAACATTTTGTTACCACCAGAGACATGAACACAATTGAAAAACGATTTATTTCAAGGTGCAACGTATACTTACCCCGCGCATTAAAAGCGAATAAGGAACGAATAATAACAGGGTATTAACCGAGCGCTGGAACGGGTACATGCACGCTAATAGGGTCATTTCATCTCTAATTGCACTTTGTTACCACCAGAGACATGAACACAATTGAAAATCCTTTTCTAAAAGGTGCAACGTACAACAAACGTATTATAAGTGAATAGGTAACGAATAGGTAACAGGGTATTAACCGAGAGCTGGAACGGGTACATGCGCTCTAATAGGGTCATTTCGTCTTTAAGAACATATTGTTACCACCAGAAACATGAACACAATTAAAAAACGATTTATTTCAAGGTGCAACGTATACTTACCCCGCGCATTAAAAGCGAATAAGGAACGAATAAGTAACAGGGTATTATCCGCGCGCTGGAACGGGTACATGGACGCTAATAGAGTCATTTTATCTCTGAGAAGACATTGTTACCACTAGAGACATGGACACAATTGAAAATCCTTTTCTAAAAGGTGCAACGTTCAACAAACGTATAATAAGTGAATAGGTAACGAATAGGTAACGAATAGGTAACAGGGTATTAACTGAGCTCTGGAACTGGTACATGCACGCTAATAGAGTCATTTCATCTCTGAGAAGACATTGTTACCACTAGAGACATGGACACAATTGAAAATGCTTTTCTAAAAGGTGCAACGTACAACAAACGTATTATAAGTGAATAGGTAACGAATAGGTAACGAATAGGTAACAGGGTATTAACCGAGCGCTGGAACGGGTACATGCGCGCTAATAAGGTCATTTCATCTCTAAGAACACATTGTTACCACCAGAGACATGGACACAATTGAAAATCCTTTTCTAAAAGGTGCAACGTACAACAAACGTATTATAAGTGAATAGATAACGAATAGGTAACAGGGTATTAACCGAGCGCTGGAACGGGTACATGCACGCTAATAGAGTAATTTCATCTCTAATTACACATTGTTACTACCAGAGACATGAACACAATTGAAAATCCTTTTCTAAAAGATGCAACGTACAACAAACGTATTATAAGTGAATAGGTAACGAATAGGTAACGAATAGGTAACAGGGTATTAACCGAGCACTGGAACGAGTACATGCGCGCTAATAGGGTCATTTCATCTCTAATTACACATTGTTACCACCAAAGACATGAACACAAGTGAAAATCCTTTTCTTAAAGGTGCAACGTACAACAAACGTATTCAAAGCGAATAAGCAACGAATAGGTAACGAATAGGTAACAGGGTATTAACCGAGCGCTGGAACGGGTACATGCGCGCCAATAAGGTCATTTAATCTCTAAAACACATTGTTACCACCAGAGACATGAACACAAGTGAAAATCCTTTTCTAAAAGGTCAAACATACCAGAAATGTATTATAAGTGAATAGGTAACGAATAGGTAACAGGGTATTAACCGAGCGCTGGAACGGGTACATGCACGCTAATAGGGTCATTTCATCTCTAATTACACATTGTTACTACCAGAGACATGAACACAATTGAAAATCCTTTTCTAAAAGGTGCAACGTACAACAAACGTATTATAAGTGAATAGGTAACGAATAGGTAACAGGGTATTAACCGAGCGCTGGAACGAGTACATGCGTGCTAATAGGGTTATTTCATCTCTAATTACACATTGTTACCACCAGAGACATAAACACAAGTGAAAATCCTTTTCTTAAAGGTGCAACGTACAACAAACGTATTTAAAGCGAATAAGTAACGAATAAGTAATGAATATGTAACAGGGTATAAACCGAGCGCTGGAACGGGTACATATGCGCTAATAGGGTCATTTCATCTCTAAGAAGACATGTTCCCACCAGAGACATTAACACAATTGAAAATCATTTCTAAAAGGTGCAACGTACAACAAACGTATTATAAGTGAATAGGTAACGAATAGATAACGAATAGGTAACGAATAGGTAACAAATAGGTGCCAGGGTATTAACCGAGCGCTGGAACGGGTACACGCGCGCTAATAGGGTCATTTCATCTCTAAGAAGACATTGTTACCACCAGAGACACGAACACAAATAAAAAAACGATTTATTTCAAGGTGCAACGTATACCCTGCGCATTAAAAGCGAATAAGGAACGAATAAGTAACCGGTTATTATCCGAGCGCTGAAAGGGTAATATGCGCTAATACGAGTATTTAATCTATAAGAACACATTATTACCACAAGAGATATGAACACAATTGAAAATCCGTTTCTTAAAGGTGCAACGTACAACAAACGTATTAAAAGCGAATAAGTAACGAATAGGTAACAGGGTATTAACCGAGCGCTGGAACGGGTACATGCACGCTAATAGGGTCATTTCATCTCTTATTACACATTGTTACCACCAGAGACATGAACACAAGTGAAAATCCTTTTCTAAAAGGTGCAACGTACAACAAACGTATTATAAGTGAATAAGTAACGAATAGGTAACGAATAGGTAACAGGGTATTAACCGAGCTCTGTAACGGGTACATGCGCTCTAATAGGGTCATTTCTTCTCTAAGAACACATTGTTACCACCAGAGACATGGACACAATTGAAAATCCTTTTCTAAAAGGTGCAAGGTACAACAAACGTATTATAAGTGAATAGGTAACGAATAGGTAACGAATAGGTAACAGGGTATTAACCGAGCTCTGTAACGGGTACATGCGCTCTAATAGGGTCATTTCTTCTCTAAGAACACATTGTTACCACCAGAGACATGGACACAATTGAAAATCCTTTTCTAAAAGGTGCAAGGTACAACAAACGTATTATAAGTGAATAGGTAACGAATAGGTAACGAATAGGTAACGAATAGGTAACAGGGTATTAACCGAGCTCTGGAACGGGTACATGCGCTCTAATAGGGTCATTTCTTCTCTAAGAACACATTGTTACCACGAGAGACATGGACACAATTGAAAATCCTTTTCTAAAAGGTGCAACAAACGTATTATAAGTGAATAGGTAACGAATAGGTAACAGGGTATTAACCGAGCGCTGGAACGGGTACATGCACGCTCATAGGGTCAATTTATCTCTAATTACACATTGTTACTACAAGAGACATGAACACAATTGAAAATCCTTTTCTTAAAGGTGCAACGTGCAACAAACGTATTATAAGTGAATAGGTAACGAATAGGTAACGAATAGGTAACTGGGTATTAACCGAGCGCTGGAACGGGTACATGCACTCTAATAGGGTCATGTCATCTCTAATTACACATTGTTACCACCAGAGACATGAACACAAGTGAAAATCCTTTTCTAAAAGGTGCAACGTACAACAAACGTATTATAAGTGAATAGGTAACGAATAGGTAACGAATAGGTAACAGGGTATTAACCGAGCTCTGGAACGGGTACATGCGCTCTAATAGGGTCATTTCTTCTCTAAGAACACATTGTTACCACCAAAGACATGGACACAATTGAAAATCCTTTTCTAAAAGGTGCAACATACAACAAACGTATTATAAGTGAATAGGTAACGAATAGGTAACAGGGTATTAACCGAGCGCTGGAACGGATACATGCACGCTCATAGGGTCAATTTATCTCTAATTACACATTGTTACTACCAGAGACATGAACACAATTGAAAATCCTTTTCTAAAAGGTGCAACGTGCAACAAACGTATTATAAGTGAATAGGTAACGAATAGGTAACAGGGTATTAACCGAGCGCTGGAACGAGTACATGCGCGCTAATAGGGTCATTTCATCTCAAATTACACATTGTTACTGCCAGAGACATGAACACAAGTGAATTTCCTTTTCTTAAAGGTGCAACGTACAACAAACGTATTTAAAGCGAATAAGTAACGAATAGGTAATGAATAGGCAACAGGGTATTAACCGAGCGCTAGAACGGGTACATATGCGCTAATATGGTCATTTCATCTCTAAGACCACATTGTTACCACCAGAGACATAAACACAAGTGAAAATCCTTTTCTAAAAGGTGCAACGTACAACAAACGTATTATAAGTGACTAGGTAACGAATAGGTAACAGGGTATTAACCGAGCGCTGGAACGGGTACATGAGCGCTAATAAGGTCATTTCATCTCTAAGAACACATTGTTACCACCAGAGACATAGACACAATTGAAAATCCTTTTCTAAAAGGTGCAACGTACAACAAACGTATTATACGTGAATAGGTAACGAATAGGTAACGAATAGGTAACGAATAGGTAACAGGGTTTTAACCGAGCGCTGGAACGGGTACATGCACGCTAATAGGATCATGTCATCTCTAATTACACATTGTTACCACCAGAGACATGAACACAATTGAAAATCTTTTTCTTAAAGGTGCAACGTACAACAAACGTATTATAAGTGAATAGGTAACGAATTATGTAACGAATAGGTAACAGGGTATTAACCGAGCGCTGGAACGGGTACACGCACGCTAATAGGGTCATTTCATCTCTAAGAAGACATTGTTACCACCAGAGACACGAACACAATTAAAAAAAACGATTTATTTCAAGGTGCAACGTATACCCTGCGCATTAAAAGCGAATAAGGAACAAATAAGTAACCGGGTATTATCCGAGCGCTGGAACGGGTAATATGCGCTAATAGGGGTATTCCATCTGTAAGAACACATTATTACCACAAGAGATATGAACACAATTGAAAATCCGTTTCTTAAAGGTGCAACGTATAACAAACGTATTAAAAGCGAATAAGTAACGAATAGGTAACAGGGTATTAACCGAGCGCTGGAACGGGTACATGCACGCTAATAGGGTCATTTCATCTCTAATTACACATTGTTACCACCCGAGACATGAACACAAGTGAAAATCCTTTTCTAAAATGTGCAAAGTACAACAAACGTATTATAAGTGAATAGGTAACGAATAGGTAACGAATAGGTAGCAGGGTATTAACCGAGCTCTGGAACGAACGAGTACATGCGCTCTAATAGGGTCATTTCTTCTCTAAGAACACATTGTTACCCCAAGAGACATGAACACAATTAAAAAACGATTTATTTCAAGGTGCAACGTATACTTACCCCTCGCATTAAAAGCGAATAAGTAACGAATAAGTAACAGGGTATTATCCGAGCGCTGGAACGGGTACATACGCGCTAATAGGTATATTTCATCTATAAGAACACATTATTACCACCAGAGATATGAACACAATTGAAAATCCTTTTCTAAAAGGTTCAACGTACAACAAACGTATTAAAAGCGAATAAGTAACGAATATTCAACAGGGTATTATCCGAGCGCTGGAACGGGTACATATGCGCTTATAGAGTTATATCACCTCTAAGAACCCAAATCTACCACCAGAGACAACAAAACAATTGAAAATCATGTTTTAAAAGGTGCAACGTATGATACACGTATTATAAGCGAATTATAAGCGAGTGATGGAACGAATTAAACAAGGTAATAGCATGCTCCGAAACGATGTACACCCTGCTAACATGTTTAACCCCACCACATTATGTTAGTATGTGCCTGTCCCTAGACAAGAGCCTGAAATTAAGTAGTTATCGTTTGTTTTTGTGTTACATATTTGTTCCGTTTATTTTTTTGTATATGAAATACGGCCGTTAGTTTTGTTGTTTGAATTGTTTGAAATTGTCATTTCTGGGCCTTTTATAGGTGACTACACGGTTTGGGCTATGCTCATTGTTGAAGGCCGTACATTGACCTATAGTTGATATTTTCTGTGTCATTTTGGTCTATTGTGGGTTGTTGTCTCATTGGCAATCATTCCACATCTTTTTTTGATGCAAGCGCTAACACGGTGATTTCATCCCTTCGAACCAAGATCCATCTTCAAACATACGGACATAAAGCAGTTAAAAGGTAGAACGTATAAAAATCAAATAAGGAACAAATGAGTATCGAACATAAAGTAAAAGGATCGGTTGAGCACAAACACATATAAAAAGGTCATAAAAAGATCATTTTACCTCAACAAATTTAGAACAATTACCAGATATAAGAGTATAAACAACAAGAAGTAATTGTAACAGGATGCTGTTACGAAGTCTCCCAAATAAAGCTCCCATAACTCGCTATTCATATGGTCCCATGTTCATTTGATTTGATTTTTTGTCCCATACAAGAATATATATGGCTTACTTGTGGGGATCTCCACCATTTACAAGTATTCAAACAGGAGGGGGTGGTGGTGACCCCCAGGGACTTTACTTACATTTCATTTTATTTGTTTTATTGTCCCCTACAAGAATATATATGGTTTAGGGGTGGGGATCTGGACCGTTTACAAGTTTTCAAACAAGAGGGGGTGGGATGACCCCCTCAGGACTTCCTTTTTATCTCATTTTATTTGTTTTATTGTCCCCTACAAGAACATATATGGTTTAGGGGTGGGGATCTGGACCATTTACAAGATAATAGTACATTCTCAAATTGAACGGGGTGGGGTTGACCCCAAGGAACTTCCATTGAATTTCATTTGATTAGTTTTATTGTCCCTTACAAGAATATATATAGTTTAGGGGTGGGGATGTTGACCGTTTACAAGTTTTCAAACAAGAGGGGGTGGGCTGACCCCTAAGGACTTTCCTTTTATTTCATTTCATTTGTTTTATTGTCCCCTACAAGAATATATATGGTTTAGGGGTGGGGATCTGGACCATTTACAAGATAATAGTTCATTCTCAAATTGAACGGGGTGCGGGTGACCCCCAGGAACTTCCATTTAATTTCATTTGATTAGTTGTATTGTCCCTTACAAGAATATATATAGTTTAGGGGTGGGGATGTTGACCGTTTATAAGTTTTCAAACAAGAGGGGGTGGGGTGACCCCCTAGGGACTTTCCTTTTATTTCATTTCATTTGTTTTATTGTCCCCTACAAGACAATATATGGTTTAGGGGTGGGGATCTGGACCATTTACAAGATAATAGTACATTCTCAAATTGAACGGGGTGGGGGTGACCCCCAGGAACTTCCATTTAATTTCATTTGATTATTTTTATTGTCCCCTACAAGAATATATATGGTTTAGGGGTGGGGATCTGGACCGTTTACAAGATAATAGCACATTCTAAAATTGAACGGGATGGGGATGACCCCCAGGGACTTCCATTTAATTTAATTTGATTTGTTTTATCGTCCTTTTCAAGAATATATATGGTTTAGGGTTGGGGATCTGAACCGTTTACAAGATAATAGTACATTCTCAAATTGAACGGGGTGGGAGTGACCCCCAGGAACTTTTATATAATTTCATTTGATTAGTTTTATTGTCCCATACAAGAATATATATGGTTTAGGGGTGGGGATCTGGACCGTTTACAAGTTAAAAGCATATTCTCGAATTGAAGGGGGTAGGGATGACCCCCAGGGACTCCACTATATTTCATGTGATTTGTTTTATTGTCCTTTAATCATTTCTGAAGACTGCATGTATCTATCACTTACAGTTTTCAAGTTATATTCATTTGAAAATTTTAGAAAATAAAATCCCATAGGGTTCTATAGTAAACCCCTCCCTTTTTTCTGCCCCCCAAAATACCCCTTAATAGACCCCAATGCACAAATGAACGATTGATGGCTCACCTAGACATATTAGTCTAACATTTTATGAAACCCTAAGTAAATCTGACAAGTAGTTTTGGAGAAATGCTGCGGACAAGTTCATTTTAAAGTGGCGGAAGAAGAAAAGGAAGAAGAGGAAGAAGAGGAAGAAGAAGAATAATAAAAATAATAAGAACTGAGCAAAAACAATAAGTCCCAAACTTTGTTCGAATAGGTAACGAATAGGGAATAGGGAATAGGTAACGAATAGGTAACGAATAGGGAATAGGGAATATGTAACGAATAGGGAATATGGAATAGGTAACGAATAGGTAACGAATAGGGAATAGGGAATAAGTAACGAATAGGTAACGAATAGGGAATAGGGAATACTGTAAACCAACTTATTTTCGCGGATACTTTATTTCGCGTTTTGCCTTATCTAGTCAACTTCGCGACTATTTAATTTCGCGATATTCTTATTTACTAGAGTTGTTTAAATAAGGAAAGATCCAAGTTATACATATTCGCGACGATTTAAATTCGCGTCATTTTTCTAATCGCGAAAGTCGCGAAAATAAATCGCTCGCGAAATTAAGTTGGTTTACAGTAGGTAACGAATAGGTAACGAATAGGGAATAGGGAATAGGTAACGAATAGGTAACGAATAGGGAATAGGGAATAGGTAACGAATAGGTAACGAATAGGGAATAGGGAATAGGTAACGAATAGGTAACGAATAGGGAATAGGGAATAGGTAACGAATAGGTGACGAATAGGGAATAGGGAATAGGTAACGAATAGGGAATAGGGAATAGGTAACCAACTTGACGTCCATACCAATTGTACATCAATCGTTTTTTTACCAAAATAGTGCAGGTAAAAGCACGCGACGTTATGCGCGGTGAATATCCTTTTTCCGCAGGTGAATAAAGTCTTTCACGTTAACTGCGGTCCTACTATACGTACATGCGCAGAAACGCTTCCGGACGGCAACCATTTGTTATTTCTGTTTACATTAGTTACGTTCGTTATGGTCTTCAATTGTGTCGTGTTTCAGTGTTCAAACCGGCAAAGTACGTCAGATAAAGAGAATCGTTGTAGTTTTTTCCGTTTCCCTAAGGACATAAGGAAGAGGAAAGCATGGGTAATAGCAGTAAACAGGGCAGACTGGGCTCCAAACGAGTACAGTAGGATTTGTTCTGCACATTTCGTCGACGGATGGCACAGTGACGACCCAAGTGATATGAATTACAGGCCAACAATATTTTCATATAAAGAAAAAGACCCCTCTGTGTCTGAGCTAGATCGAAATGTCAGACTTGCCAGTAGAAATTTGTTGCAGGTGATTAAATGTTGTCAAATACCTCCTTAATTGTCAGTGTTATAGTAATAAATTTCCAAAACATATTTCAGTGATACTGTTGGCTTTTTTCAAAACTATTCCTTCCCATTTGTATTGGGAAATTAGGGTCATTTTAATCAAATTGGGAAATTCAGAATAAACTATGAATTTGACTGGAACTTCAATTTACAGACCCCCTTTCCAGAGATAAACCCTCAGTTGAAATAAGACCCCTTATTGTCAGTGATGATTCACAAAGACCCTAAAATTTGCACATATAGTACTTTTAATATGAAAAATGTGTAAATGAGTGTTTTTCAGTTTGTATTCATGCATAATTACTACTGAGACTGCTCTGTTTGGAAAAAAAAATGTCTTTTTGTTAATAATTTTAAGCCATTTTTTCATATTGAGATTCTTCTCCAGGGTAAAAATCCTCTATTCTCCAGTAATTTAAGGCAAACAATATCACTGTTATATATGTTATACCTCAATTTTTATGAATTATAACTTCAAAGAAAAACTGTCGTGGTAGCCATAAGCCACCTGAAGAGTTCCTCTGGCAAGGACGAAACAGTTTCATTAACATTGATTAAAGGATATTTATAAATTTAAAGTTGTCCTAAAAAATCTTGCACTGTCTATTCTATTCCATATGCATATGTAAAAACAATTTAGTGATTTTTTTAATTAAACACACCCACATCATTTTAAACAAAGACAAATATAGAAAATTTTCTTTTTCTGATTTTGAGTATTTTCACACAAAAGTTTCTAAAAGTTTAGAAACATTAAATTTATAATAAAATTATTGACCCAGTTTTCAGTTAGTTTAGCTTTTTCACTTTGCCAATAATCAATGCTTGGAACAGTCTATTTCCAATAACTGCTTTCCATAATACTTTATCCTCTATATTCTATATCCTCAGAGCATATTTTAACAAGGCCAATTGTGTGTAGAAATATTATAAGACCTAATTGGTTATTCTTCAAGACCATATTTCATAATTTTTTTTGGTAATTTTTGTTTTAAGACAAATGACCTATACCAGAGAGATGATATGTACATATATTTTTTTCTCATGACAAATCTAGAATGTTAAAGAACAGAAATTAAAAGTCCAGCAAACAGAGAAGGCATGCCTTAGCAGCTCAGTAATGATGCATTCCTCTTATGCTACAGCTGGACAAGATGTGGAAATGGAGGAGTTACAGGAACCTCCTGTGTATAATCAGCTGGACAAAAGTTTGTCAGACACAAGCATGTTGCTTACATCTAGTGTTGGTAAGCAATTGCATGACCCTCATTGAAATAAAAGAAAGCACCTTTTTAAAAAGAAAAAAAAACAGATCTCTATGCTTTTACCCACTGTAAGGTCCAATTGAATTCTCCCTCTCAATGCTCATCCAAATTTCAAACATTTCTTTACTACATGTAAGATCCTTGGTATAATAATTAAAACAAAACTCTAGGTATAGGTTTGGTTGCTCTCAGTAACTTTTCTACTTAGTAACGTTTAATAACATTATAAACCAACATATTATAACACAAATATTTATAAAGTACAAACACTATTGTCCAATTTTCAAGGAACTAGGTAAATTTGTTGAAGAAATTCAACTATGCGGCAAATTCAAGTTAATTTATATACACCCAAAAAAATACCAAGCCTTTATTGTTCTATATTTTCTCTTTAAAAAACTCTCTATAGAACCTGATATTGAGTGGTGACTTACATTAAAAAAATAATTACCTTTCCATCTTTCAGTATATATTTTTATAAATTGTAAACGAATCTTTATTATTTTTTAAAAGTTGCTGAAATGCCAATTTTGAAATTCAGGGTCCCAGTGTGATACAGATCCATTATTACAGGAAAACATGGTGCTGAGGAAAGAAAATGAAGAATTGAGAGCCGCACTGCAACACCATAAATGGACTATAAAAAAAATAGGAGACAATGACCAGAAGACCAGGTTTTATACAGGACTACCTAAATTTGTAGTGTTCATGTGGCTCTTCAAGTAAGATCTTAATTTTTTTTTTCACAATAGTCTAAACACAAAATTACACTCTCTGAAATGTGTTTTTTTTAAAATCTGTAATATTAACTTTTAATTAATACAAGTATTGCATGAAGTTTACATAGAGTAAATGTTTTCTTACCATGAAAAATTGCAATTGGGTTTACGAAAAAAGATGAAACACACTGAAACAAGAGAACTAATACATTTTATAAAATACAGTAACATTTCTTTAATCATATTCTCCCACACTAAGTTTCAATCAGTTCACATGAATCCAATAAATTGTATATACATGTAGTTAATTACCAGTTGGAGAAAAATCATACTTGTTACAATGTACCAGTATAAATTACCACAGGACAAATGATCACAAACTGAGGTGCCATTTTTATAAATACATATAAATCAACATATATTTAGCAAAATTTATAAATAAGTTCAGTTTTAATCATCCAAAAAAAATTAAATGTTTATAAGTCACTGTTCGTCACTCGTGTAAATCTTTTTACTGAATTTGTAGTAGTACTCCTACATGTGAAAATTGTAAGATACTATCTTTCGAACAGAATTTTCCTTAAATGCAGTAAGATATGGTCAATTACTATTTCAGTTATCTGAAACCAAAGGCAGAGAGAATGCAGTACTGGACTGGTTCAGACACCTATCAGAAGCAAGATAGACAACGCACATCAACCAACTGCATTGATTTAATTGATCAGTTTTTTGCAGTCTTAATGAGACTTAGATTAGGACTTTTCGTTAGAGATATAGCCGAAAGGTTCAAAATTTCAGAATCAACATTTTCAAAATATTTTTCTTCATGGCTATCATTATTGTATGAGGAGCTTAAAGTCATTAACCCATTTCCAAGCAGAGAAATAGTTGACCGTACCATGCCAGATGCTTTTAAGACCAGATATCCCAAAACAAGGGTTATTATAGACTGTACAGAAATTTTTTTACAACGTTCTGCTAGTCTTGTTAACCAAAGCCTTACATATTCTAACTATAAAAATCATAATACTGTGAAATTTTTAGTTGGAATTACTCCATCTGGTGTTATATCTTTTGTTTCAGAAGGTTGGGGTGGTAGAGTTTCTGACAGGCAGATAACTCTTGAATCTGGTATACTGGATTTGTTGGATGAGAATGACTCTGTAATGGCTGACAAAGGCTTTACTATAAAAGATTTATTAGACAAAAAGAATTGTACACTAAATATGCCACCCTTTAAAGGTATTTCTGCTCAGTTTACAACTGAACAGGTTTTTGAAACACAAGAAATTGCAAAGTTAAGAATTCATGTAGAAAGAAGTATTGGAAGAGTGAAAAATTTTCACATTTTTGATGGTGTTATGCCTTTATCTATTGCACCACAATCTACACAAATTTTTAAAGTGTGTTGTTGGTTAACAAATTTTGATGAACCCCTAGTCAAGTAATAGGCTATAAGTCTTACTCTTTGATAACTAAAATGTTACACAAAGTTTACTTAATATAAGAATTTAAAGGTCTAAATTTGCATTTTCAAAAGTTTTCAGCAAATAAAAAGAATCAATGATGATGGTCAGTTATTTCCTGATTGCAATCCTGATTCTGTTTTTCAATAATTATTACCCTTGTTTACTCTTCTCAGCCTGTTTGCCAATTCTGTAATAAAATATTCATTTCCTTGAGTTACTTCCCTTAGGACATATTATTTTATTTACCATGAGATAGCAGAAATATTTATCTTCATGTTATGTTTGAGATCTTATAAATAATACAGTTTTAAAAATATTGTTAATCAAGTTAATCTTTTAATAAGCTAAAAAGTTTGATGTTAATACTTGTTTCTTTATTTTTTTAAACTGATGACAAATTGGCAAATGGACTATTGAAGATATGTTTAAATTGCATTGTGTCTGTCAAAGTTATATGTGCTTCTGATTTAACTCATAATATTTTCATGCTAAGCTCAATAATATTGTAAATTATAAAAAATAATTCTTGTTCAATGGTCTTTTTATTGCAGTGCAATTTCCACTTCAAAATAATTTTAAGTAGTACATTTAGGGTAAACGCAAACATCAAATCCTTGGTTTCATGATGGATAATTTTTGAATGAAAGAAATTATACATATTTCATTTATTTTATCATTATTAGAACGAAAACTTAGAATTAAAAAGAAAATAAATTAATGGTCATATAGCTCATTAAAATTTGCTTGTTCATGCTGAATATACAAATCATATATTATCTCCCTTAGATATAATCTCAAAAAAATACTAAATTTCCACATAAACATTTTATTTTAAAGGATTTCAGCATTTTAAAAATTAGAAAAAATGGTTACACAAATGCAACAATCATTATCTTGATGACATTTTTAAAAAAAATCAATTTGTTGATGTTATGCAATTATACCCTCAAGTTGCCTTAACTATTATATTTATTCTTAAAATTGTAATTATGTGTTTACTGATAAAAGCATGGAAAAATGTTATCCATATAGAATTTAACAAGTTTCTGTAGCATGTTTTGTACAAATTCAGCATTAAAGTACACCCTGTCAATGCAAATGTTGTTTTCTTTTGCTGCTGTCCACAGAACAAAGTCACACCAAGGAAGTTCTTTAATTGCCATTTCACCTTGGACCTGTGCATAATACTTGTGAAGTGGGTTCAATGTTGGGCCATCAGGTGTAGAAACCAAACAAAAACTAGGGTCATTCATCCCCAGAATCATGTCAATTTCCAATGTGTTGACTTTCACTCCCTTCAGAGAAAATGGACATTTAATCTCTAGGAGACCAACACTGTCTCCTTCAATCACTCTGCCATCACTAGTTGCTCCTAGAAATGAGTAGATATTGTTTAAAGTTAACCCTGCTGTCTCTACTTTGAACTCATCATGAATGCATTGCTTCAGTTCTGTATACTGGGCCCTTGCCCTGTCCTCATTGTCTACTCCCCACTGAATAGCAACAGGAAGTGATGAATACCTGCAAAACAGAAATGTACATAAAGATTTTTATCACTACAACTTTGCAAAGATAATCATGGACTTTCATTGGACAAAACAATAATAGTTTCTTTATTGACTGGTCAATAACCCTTTGTCCAAATTAGTAATCCATATGAATTGACTGATAGTATTGATTTTCTGTCAATTATGTGGTTATTGTGATATTTATACATGAATAACTATTACAGAAATATGAATGTTTGAATGTCACACTAAATTAAAATCAAAATCCTGTATTATTTTGCATTCATTTTATCAACTAGTCTATATTGTCATATAGTTTACCAAGACATTCTGTTAAAAATTCAAATGTTCTGTACTTATCTGCTTATAAGTATTTAAATTACATTCATCACTTTAAGTAGTACTGTTGTTTACATCAAATTAAAAAAAAAAATCTGTTGTTAATTATTTCCTGATAGAGAGTTGTCTCATTGATAATTGTACATTTTTTATGTAGAAATTTCTGCAATTTAAATTTGAATACCTATCAAGGGAGGATCCCTCAGTTATTTGTCTTATAAGAGAATTTGGACTTCTTCCTGCAGCAATAACATCACCAAACATGGAACTTGTTATCCTTCCTTTATGAAGATCTCTCCATACTGTGCTCCCTCTCTGCAACCTTGTATTTCTCTCTATATAATCAACCAGCTCTGTTTCTATTGATGGTGGTGGTACTGTTTTAAAAGTATTATATAAAGTATAAGATAGGGTGTTTGCTCAAACATTTAATCATAAAGTAGAAGAATTTTTTTTTCACATGAAGGTTATTTAGCTTGTGAGCATACTGAAAGGAGATTTATATTTTATATTGTAAAAAAAGTGCACACACTTATATATTTTTGAAGCAAAAGTATCATTGCAGTGAGTCCAGCATGCATAGTGGGGGATCTAACCATTATGAAAGGGGTCCAAACCCAGGATAAATGTGGGGTTCTTACAATATGTACAATAATTCAAATGTGTTGTTTGGACACCCATCCCTTTCTGCATCTACCAGTGATTAATATTTACATGTATTTGTGATTATATAATATTGTATTTATAAAACATATTGGCATGAATTCCTTGCAATCAAATAATTTTCCTCACTAATTTGAGTTTATCTTGGATAAATATTTTTAGAATCATGCTAATAGCCATTTAAATAAAATGTGTTAATATAATTACAGTTGTTTTCTGTGTATAGCATTTCTTTCATCTTTCTTTCCATTGGGTCAACCCAAGTATCCATCTCCACTTCTTGGTGTACATCAGGAGTAGATTCAGGAATATTCCATAAATGAGACATGCCTTTTTAAATAAAATTTCAAAAATTAATTATTTGTTTAATAAAGACAAAACAAATTTTGCAAAAATTTGTACACCTAATATTTGCTTTGCAATAATAAGCCCTTTGAAATTATACACTTCAATGTAGTTCAATGTTTTTTTCATATTTACCTATAAGATAAATAGATGGTTATTCAAAATAAAATAATATCTTAGTGTCATTAAAAATTATTTGATTGCAGAGAAATCTAAAATGTTGAGGGTTCAACATAATGAGATGTATATTTCCATTAATTCTAATTATCTCCCCTTTACTTCAATAGAAAAACCCATAATTTACAAAGTAAACTGATTCATAATACTATTGATTTTTATTTAATAAAAAAATGTGCTAAATTTAAGAAAGGAAAGAAAGCTTACTTATGGGAATATTTTGGGTAATGTGGAAATTGAGCAATTCAGTGAGAATTAGGCGCATGCATATATGTATCAAACATAACAGAAGAAGCAATATATTGTGGTATGATTTGTCACCTTTATAAAAATGAGTTAAAGCATTGACACTGATTGTGTTTCAATACTTTTATATCCAATTACTTTATTATATTATTTTTTTTAAAACTGTTTTTTTTTTAATATAATGCTGATTACTATACTATACCTGTATTAGGAAAAACATTCTTTAGTTCCATTAAATGTTGTAATGTTAAGTCCAGATTTACTGTACGGTCAGCTGTATGGCGTGGGTCAAAAGACTGGAATGTGGTATTACCAGCCTCAGATGTACCTGCAATTCCTTCCTCAGATGAAGAAGCCAACTTTGGTTTCTTTGATGCCATGTAACATAATGGTCTTGGTTGAACATCTTTCCTCGGAACATTCCATGTACAGGATTTAGAGGTACAGCTCTCTGCCTCTGTTATTCCGACTTTAGCTCGGCTCAATGCAAACAAGAGACTGCCAATATGGCTACATGACTGTGCTAACCTAAAAATTAAAAAATAATATATTAGAAGACATATTGTTGATAAAAATAAACATTTTAGTTACAAATTATATAACAAATAAATGGAGCATAGATTTCTACTGTACTAATTTTCATTAGTTTATTATTTTTTAATTATAAATGTAGGGGTTAAATCCTGATGTCTAAATGATATAAGATTTAAGAAGAAAATTACAATGACAGTGTTTAAGGTAAAATGTGGTATCTGATTTAAAATTAGTTTTCTCTACAGCCCTAATAAAGAAAATATGGGGTAGGGCAAAATTCAATGAAAATCAGAACCAAAATGAATTTTTTCCCCCCACCTAAGCATTAAGTTTGTAAACGTTTACACCTAGATCTTAAATATAAGGCAGCTCACTTTTAAAAGAAATTGTTAGTGGAACAAGGGTTAACTTTGAATTGTTCATAAGCACAACATAATCAATTGTGGAATTTGTTTAAGAAAAATCTTTTTATTTTAAAATATTATAATACTTTTTACTAATAGTTACCCTATAGGACACTGACAGTATCCATATTGCACCATAAAATCCCCACTATCTGTTTTCAAAGTGCATATATACACCTGGTATCTTTGTTTCTTCATGGATGCTTGGCACATTGCTCTGATATAAATTGTCTGTTCATTGATCTGAAATCACAAAGAAAGATTTAAGTTTTGTATAAATTATTTGCTTATTAACAGTATTTTCTTTCTTCATAAATAGAATTTATTTTCTTTTAAAAAGTGATGTTTGTCTATACAATTGAAAATATATACAAAGTATAATTGTTTTGTGTTAAACTGTTACTTTCTGCCAGAATACTCATCTGGATGCTTTTAATGGCAACCACAAAAATTTCTAAGTATAAATCTTATAGTCTAAATTAAAGGAGTTGCTGTTAATATTTCATTTGATATTTTTTTTGCAGACTGATGTTCTTATTATTAACTACCACATTTAAAAATGATGCAAGTTTTCCTGACCAGAAATACAAAAAAAATTACATATAAATCCTATATATGATATTGAGCTGTGCAAATTGAAAATCTAGTCAATGTATTCTTTACCGAAAAATATTACATATCAAAATAATTAGTTTTTATAATTAAGTTTCTTATTGAATTATGATTTTTAATGATCATGGGCATACATATAAATTATAATGTTTTTGGTGTCTTTATTTTCATTTAATTAACTAGTGCTACCTCTATATATCATTTTAATTTAGTGTGCCTGTCAAATTCAAGTCTGTTATCTTAAATATTCTGGGTTTCATTACCTGTGCCATTCCTACTTCTTGGATATCACCAGCATCATAATGTTTGACTGCCTTGTCTAGCCCCTTGAAATTTTGAGTTGTTGTCCCTGAATACGTAGGTCTTGTTACCATAAAATCATAAATATGTGCAAATTTGATTATTGGAAATTTGGTTTGGTCACAGATGGTGTAAGTCACTCTATTGAAGGGTGGGAGGTTTTCATTTTGTTCACTGGGAATCGTCACATCACCCACTAGGACTGCCTGCTTGATAATCGGTGTTAAAGTAGATGAAGGAACTTGTTCTGTCAGTATATCCGAAATTATCCTTTCTTTTTTCTTCTTTTCCACTTCAATATTATGCTCCGCGGCAAGGATCTTTAAAGAACTGAGATTTAACTTATTTAAACTTTCCCGGGTCGCCATGTTGGTATCTAGTGTAAACAAGTTGCCGTCCGGAAGCGTTTATGCGCATGCTCGGGATTTATCGTGAAAGGGCTTATATGCTTATTTATTCAAAATCCCATTCATATAGAAAAACCTACTAAAGTTTCATCAATATGGAATAAATGGCAATATTTGATAAAGTTTTGTAACAGGAAAACAAATTATTTGACTTGCATATAACTTTCAAGAAAATGATTATAACAATGTTTCTTGAATGATTCCACATTACGACATTTTTTTATTCGACTGGTAAATTATTCCATACTTGCAGAATAGTGAAAAGATTTTTTTATAAAAATTTGTATTTGGTCTTGAAACAAAAAGATCATTATTAGAGACAGATCTTAAGTTGTGGTGTTGCACACCATCAATATTTGCCATTGCTAAGTAATCAGGTGTTAACTTAGTCCATTTACAATTTTATACATTAGAACTGATATTTGGTATTTTATTCTTTTGGTAAAAGATGGCCATTTTAAAGATGAAAACATGAAATTAAATGGAATAGAAATATCGCATTCCAGTAAAACTCTTGCTACTCTTTTTCGAAGTTTTATGATTCTACCTGAATCTTTTTGTAATAAATTTCCCCAAACTGAACTACAATAGTCTATATATGGTAGAATATATGCATTATACAATAGTTGCCTTGTGCCTATTGGCAAATATACTTTAACTTTATATAAAAGCGGTGTTTTAGATGATCTTAGATGAGATAATCTTACATATACGATCAACATGATCTTCCCAGCTTACATTTTCATCAATGTCAATTCCAAGTAATTTGAAAGAATGGACATGCTCAATACATGTTTCGTTGACGGTAATACATAATTATGATAGTTGTGTAAGTTTTTGATTTGAACTCAATTTTATACACTTCGTTTTTTGTGCATTGATTTTCATACTGTTATTGTTACACCAAGATTGTATAGCATTTAAATCATTTTGCAATATGCTGTTTATTTTTTCAATGTTTTTTATCATGAAAATGCAATGTTGAATCATTAGCATATAAATCCATGACGTTGGATTGTTAAACATGAAGTGGTAAATCATTTATATGTATTAAAAATAACAGAGGACCTAAAATAGAACCTCGAGGCACTCCATACTTTACAAACGATTTATCAGATTTAATGTTAGCATATTGGACTTCTTGTTGTCTTTCAGACTAATATGATTTTATCCAATCTATCATATATATATATGTTTTCCGATATGATAAAATGTTAACTTTTCTAAAAGTATGGTATGGTTAATAAGGTCAAAAAGCCTTACTGAAATCTAAAAAAAAAACAGTACCAACTATCTCTCCGTTATCTAAATATTTTAACCATTCGCCAATTGTTTAGTTAGCGCTGTTTGGCACAAATGACCTTGTCTGAAACCTGACTGGGTGATATGTAACATTTTTTTATTGTTTAGGAATTCATATAACTGTGTACATACATGTCTCTCGAAAATTTTAGATATATGGTATTTAAAATAGAAATTGGAGAATATCTCTTGGTCCTCCTTTATGTATAGCAGTTCTTCTTGCACAAGTTTTAATTTTTGCGGAAAACAATTTGAAGTTATACTTTTGTTTATTAAAAAAAATAATGATGGCGATTTTATTTCTACACTTAGCTTTAAAAATTTGGGACCAATTCCATCTAAACCTGCGGATTTATTAATATTAAGATGTTTTAGTTGAGAACACACCTCTCCAACAGAAATGAGTTTTAAATTAAAATTTTCAGTTCTCTTTAATTTTTTACTAGTAAAATTTTGTAGCATAGAAAAGTCCATGTAACGGGTTGTCTATTGGTCATTCTTATGGTACCACATCTTCTTATTGTATATATGCACGACAGATTTTTTTAACAAGTTTTGAATTAAAACAAAAATTGCCTCTAGCATCACCTAGGACATTTATTGTCGGCTGCAGTAAAATTTGTACCGTCACTTTATGTTCTTACTAATTGATACGGTAAACAGAATAAAAAAACAATCTGGTGTTTTGAGCGTTCCTTATCATGGTAATTGCAGAAAACAGCTTCGCGACGCAACGATTTTTGTAAGTTACAGGTCAACTAGAGTTTTTTTTTTTTTTTTTTTATTATTAATTTCATGTTTTAGTTATTAAAATGGTCATTTTCACTCATAAAACTGTTAACTCTGTCATACTTTTGTATTCTTGTCCCAAGTGAGAATCCTGTACTTCTATGGATTTCGTTGCTTGCTGTTTACCATTATCGTTTTTCGATTACTGTTTTAAAGCATAAATCATGCATGCCAGTTTATTTTCCCTATTGAATTATTTCACATTTTGTCATGCCGGGACCTGCAATAACTTATAATTTACTGATTGTTTGAAGTTTGGTTCATTGTTGAAGTTCATACTGGGCATACATTTCTTTAATCCTTATCCTTTTGCCTGCAGTGTATTGTTGGTGCCAGTATTCAAACCACTTTTTAATTTTTCGGTCACAATTATTCAGTTTTGAAATTACTTTTCCGTTTCGTTATAAATCCTTAGCCGATAACAGAAACATATTTTGTATACTGCTTGATCATCACACATGCGCTTACGATTGAAAGGACACGAGAAATCGGTATGCCCAAAAAATGTGTCCTTGTGCGTCAAAACTCATTTTGAGTCTATGCGTCTATACGTTAACGAACCATTATGCGTTTGGTGCCACATGTGTACCATGAGCCATTTTATATAGATACAGGGCGTGTATCATGCTACCTGTTCTTTAACGAACCATTTTGCGTTGGATGCCACATGTATACCAAGAGACATTTTATATAGATACAGGGCGAGAACCATGCTATTTGTTCGTTAACGAACAACTATGCGTTTGGTGCCACGTGTGTACCAAGAGACATTTTATATAGATACTCGGCGAGAATCATGCTATCTGTTCTTTAACGAACCATTATGCGTTGGATGCCACATATGTACCAAGAGACATTTTATATAGATACAGGGCGTGAATCATGCTATCTGTTCGTTATCGAACCATTATGCGTTTGGTGCCACGTGTGTACCAAGAGACATTATATATATAGATACTTGGTGAGAAGCATGATGTCTGTTCTTTAACGAACCATTATGCGTTGGATGACACATGTGTACCAAGAGACCTTTTATATAGATACAGGCCGAGAACCACGCTATATGTTCGTTAACGAACCATTAAGCGTTCGGTGCCACGTCTCTACCAAAAGACATTTTATATAGATACTGGGCGAGAATAATGCTATCTGTTCTTTAACGAACCATTATGCGTTGGATGCCACATGTGTACCGAGATACATATTGTATAGATACAGGACGATAACCACGCTATCTGTTCGTTAACGAACTAGTGTGTGTCGGGTGCCACATGTGTACCAAGAGACATATTATATAGATACAGGACGAGAACCACGCTATCTGTCTGTTAACGAACAACTATGTGTTGGATGCCACATGTGTACCAAGAAGACATATCATATAGATACAGGGAAAGCATCATTCTATCTGTGCGTTAACGAACCATTGAGCGGTGCATGGATGCCACATGTGGAACATGATCTGCCTATACTTTCGTTTTTTTGATTTGTGGGCTCGATTTTCTTTCGGCGGGATTTAGTATTACACTACGATGTTACATTTGTGCGAGAGCTACAACACTATAATGTAACTTTTCTTTATCAATTTTTCACTTAACAATCCTCTCGTACCCACTCCAGCCAGCAGTTACACATCATTAGTATATATGAATATAATATATTCACGTCTGCATTATAAATTAATAGATACAAGATAATGTGCATGCATAATTATACGCTAACTGAATAAATAAAATCACAAAATCACTATCAGTCTATTTGTCAAATATAATTCTAGTTCTACAAGCGCACTCGTTAGTTTAAAAAGAAATCACCACCTTTAGATGATAAATATTTCTCTATTCTTGAATTTTTTCACTATTTTTTACCATTTTTTAAGTTTATTTTTTGCCCTTTATTCTGCAAAGTTTGCCTATAATTATTCTCTATTATATATTCTGTAAATCCAATCCAAACAGTCATAGTTGATGGGGGTGATTGGAACTTTTTTGGTGGTATTTTCGTGTCTCTTTTCATCGACATGGTCCAGTGATAACATCCGGGGTATTTTCGTGTCTCTTTTCATCGACATGGTCCAGTAATAACATCCGGGGTATTTTCGTGTCTCTTTTCATCGACATGGTCCAGTGATAACATCCGGGGTATTTTCGTGTGTCTTTTCGTCGACATGGTCCAGTGATAACATCCGGGGTATTTTCGTGTCTCTTTTCGTCGACATGGTCCAGTGATAACATCCGGGGTATTTTCGTGTCTCTTTTCATCGACATGGTCCAGTGATAACATCCGGGGTATTTTCGTGTCTCTTTTCATCGACATGGTCCAGTGATAACATCCGGGGTATTTTCGTGTCTCTTTTCGTCGACATGGTCCAGTGATAACATCCGGGGTATTTTCGTGTCTCTTTTCATCGACATGGTCCAGTGATAACATCCGGGGTATTTTCGTGTCTCTTTTCATCGACATGGTCCAGTGATAACATCCGGGGTATTTTCGTGTCTCTTTTCATCGACATGGTCCAGTGATAACATCCGGGAGTATTTTCGTGTTTCTTTTCGTCGACATGGTCCAGTGATAACATCCGGGGGTATTTTCGTGTCTCTTTTCATCGACATGGTCCAGTGATAACATCCGGGGTATTTTCGTGTCTCTTTTCATCGACATGGTCCAGTGATAACATCCGGGAGTATTTTCGTGTCTCTTTTCGTCGACATGGTCCAGTGATAACATCCGGGGTATTTTCGTGTCTCTTTTCATCGACATGGTCCAGTGATAACATCCGGGGTATTTTCGTGTCTCTTTTCATCGACATGGTCCAGTGATAACATCCGGGGTATTTTCGTGTCTCTTTTCATCGACATGGTCCAGTGATAACATCCGGGGTATTTTCGTGTCTCTTTTCGTCGACATGGTCCAGTGATAACATCCGGGGGTATTTTCGTGTCTCTTTTCATCAACATGGTCCAGTGATAACATACTAACTTATTGATGAAAAGATTACATATTTATTACTTGCAACATATAAATAGCTAAATCTGGTATTAATATATTATACTTTGAATAATCGTGTTTCTACAGTATACCAGGTAACAGGTGTTTTCGCATGCTTGAAGGAGAGTAAAACATGTACAGGTATATTGTACGTTAACCTGTGTTATGACTAGCTCGGTAAGTACCTTTAAATCATCATCTTATATACATTTTGTATTTTTTTTTGGGGGGGGGGATTTTTCTTTTTGATTTTCTGAGATTCGCAAAGAGGATTTTTAACGATCTTTTCATTTTCTGAGTTTATTATGGAGGATTTTTCACAACCTTTTGATTTTCTGAGGGTGACGAGGAAGATTTTTGATGACGGAGGACCACCTATAAATTTCCTTAGGGTGGCGAGGAAGATTTTTCACGACGGAAGTCTGTCAGACAATCTCTTTCTTAGGGTGGCAAGAAAGATTTTTGACGACGAAAGACTACCTTTTGATTTTCGAAGGGTGGCATTGAGGATTTTTGATGACGGAAGACCACCCTTTGATTTTCTGAGGGTGGCAAGGAAGATTTGTATGTCGCCCACTGCAATTCAGCAATTTAACTTTGCTATTATAAATACAAAATTCTAATTTAAACACACCTATTTAATGATTGCAATTAATGAATCAGAACTGTTATCAATGGTATAGATTATTTTTATAGTTCTTATTATATAGCCTTTTTCACCGTTTTCAAATGCTCAAGATATCTTATAAAGATAAGTTTTATTTTCCAAATTATATAATTGATATCTCATACAGTATTTTACATGGCATACATATAATAAACTTTAACTATTCAAATAAAGTCATACAGGAATTATAGGTTAAGTAAACACGTATTTAAGAGTTGCTACTCTGGAAATGTGGCAAACTTATTTTTTTTCTCTCACTTGATTTTATAATATTTTGCTGGAAGTGTATAAATATAAATGATTGTTTAGCTGCAACAGGCACCAAGGAACCATGCTCTAGGATTGTGAGCTTAAAAGCTCTAACAATCCTCCTCGTATCTGATGCAGAAAACAATAGTTCATGTGTATTCACAGCAAGTAAAATATACTGCAGTAATCGGTATTGAGAATAGTGTAGGTTTCCTATACTGCAACAGCCACCAAGTGTGGTACTCAAGGAGATGTGTTATTTACACCGTCCTCCTCGTGTCTGAAGCAGACAAGAAAGCCACATAATTAACAAATTATTCGAAATAGATTTACATGCAGCAGTGAGAATTGACTTATCTTCTGTGTTCATAATCCATATCAGTTTATCTCTTGCGTTAAGAGTTAAAAAGTTAGGGCAACTTTTAGTTATCTCTTGAAATAGATGATTGCGGTCATCATTAAATTTAACACATTGGAATTTTTTTTCATATTAGCTTTGAAGCTATTAAATTTTAGTAATGGTAAAGATATATGATTGATGTCTGGGATCATTTCAAGAATTGACATCATAGAGCCATACCAAGATTTTTTTTGAATGAGAAAGAGTCTATGATATGTTACAAAAGTGTCTGTAAGAAGAGAAAATTTGGAATCAAGATTTCCAAGCGATACCAGTAATTTAACATGGAGTTAATCATATCATAATATAATGGGAATCGCCCTAGCTCAGATAAAACTCCAAAATTCGTGGATTTTTTATGAACACCTAAAACAAGTTTACAAAATTTGATATGTGGTCGCTCACATTTTAAACTGGAATAGATTTTATCAAATGGTAAAGTTCCATTTCTGAATCTTTCTGATAATGGATTAAAAGTTCCCCATATTTCAGACCTATGTATTAAGTGATAACAAATTCTCGCACAATTTATAATAAGCCTTCAATGACTTTTTATACAGTTCATTCTGAGCATATGAAAATGACCCTGATGCACTATTTAAAGTAAACCAAGATAATTATTAACACACATTATAAATACTTCAGAGTTTCTGCTATCTTGTATGAATCTTGACGTAGAATTTTGTTTATCAGGTCAAGATCTATCTGGCCTGAAATTTTCAGATGAATAACCTGTTGTTAGGTTTCTGCCCCTGCATTGGTAATTTAAAGAAAATTTTGCTGTTTTTGGTTATTATCTTGAATATTATTATAGATAGAGATAAACTGTAAAAAGCAATAATGTTCAGTAAAGTAAGATCTACAAATAAGTCAACATGACCAAAATAGCCAGTTGACCCCTTAAGGAGTTATTGTCCTTTATAGTCAATTTTTAACCATAAATCTTCACCTTTGAAGCTACTTGAACAAATTTAACCAAACTTGTCCACAATTATCATTAGGGTAAATAGTATTAGAATTGTGTCCGATTACCCTGCCGGCAAAGCAAGATGGCAGGTATGGCTAAAAACAGAACAGAGGGGATAAATGCAGTTTTTGTCTCATATCTCTGAAACCAAAGCATTTCGAGCAAATCTTATGAGGATAAAATTGTTCGTTTGGTCAAGATCTATCTGCTCTGCACATAAACCAAGGTGACCGACACAGGCTCTTTAGAGCCTCTAGTTTTGTTCCATCATCAGACATGCAACCTTTCTGCACTACATATTAATATTTATTTCTCATATTAAACCTTTTCGTACTCGCCATAGCATTAACACAACACTCGCCCTATCAATTACATAATATTATTATGAATACGATATATTTGTGTCAGGGTTTATTATTTAAATAATGTCTGTAATATTTCTTCGGTCTATGAAGAAATAACTTTAAAAATGTGTTTCACAGCTAATAACTCGCTGAACGGGTTATTCAAATGAGAGCACACATTTTGGAAGCTATTTCAAATAGACAGAAAGAATATAACAGTCAATCCTTATAATTTAATTCTAAATTCCATTTCGTAAATCTTAAATCATGAAAACACACCGATGACGTAACGGTCACACGACAAAATCATGTTTAAGTGCGGATAAATAAAAAAAAATTCAACCAACGAGAAGACGTGTTACAATAGTTACATCAGAAATTAAATTAGTATTTCAATGCACAGACTTGAATGAGTAACACATCTATAATACTAAAATTACGAGGTCCAATTTGTCAGCCGTCATCACGTAAAACCGATGAATCAAAGAATTCAACTTTATATATATCTAATATACTACAATGGTGTTGATTAAAAATTACATCACTCTAGGCCCATTGTCTTGTCTTGTCTTGTATGAATATCCTGCCTTTGAAAGGCACACCTCTGGTTTCAGAGTAGAATAAATTGGTGTATATAACACCCACAAATGTTTCTCACACTTTTTAAAATCTAAAACAAAATAAGTTAGACTTTAAATAATCACGCCTTTGACTGAGTGGTTGCAAGTAACCCTTTCTTTTTATTCGTCGGTAATGTTAATAATAGTGTATTACGTCTAATATGCAACGCAAAGCAAAGTTTTCTACTAATGTACTCTACAAGATGAAGAAAGTCTGTACATCCACATTTACATTGACAATTACAGAGCAAGGCACTAGCATCCAATATTAGTTGTGTACTAATCTCTAGCATTTCTAATGATCTACATTTAACGCATAGCTCGCTATTTTTAAGAATGTGCGAAAGTTCAAGCATGTGATGATTTCTAGCAGAAGCTAAAGCAGGACATGAATGAATAAAATGAAATAATGTTTCAGAGTCCTCCTCACACAAGAGACATGTTGGGTTGATGTCAATCTGGTTAAAAGCTGCCCTGTTACTTTGGAGAATATATGTTCCTGTAAGGAGTCGTAGTTTGATGGGGAGACGTTTGATGTCTTTTGCAGAAGTCTGGATACTAGCCAGAGCATTGTGAAGATGACCAGTATTATAATAAGCTGTAGAAATATATGAAATACTCTTGTAATAGACAGACATGGTCACCACATGATCAACCCAGTAGGTGTCAATCGCTTTCCTGATAAGGTTTTTCCATTTTAATTTTGAGGGTGGTTCATCTAAAATGTTAAAAATTGATGGTAGGCTGTATTTAATTAATAAAGCTCTAATTTTTGTGAACCAGCTGTCCTTTACATCAGTTGAGATAAGAATTTGTCTTTCTGCAACTTGTCTTTCTATAGAGTTCTCCTGTCTTGAAATATTTGCAAAGGTTCCTAAAGCTAGTTTATGCATCTTGCTGATTACTGGAATGGTACCCGACAGTATATATACGGCCATGTCTGTTGTATTAATTGGGATTGATAAAATTTGTTTGATGCTTTTTCGATAGAAGACTTCAATTGGTTCCATTTGAGTAGAGTTTGGCAGTAGTATTTCTAAGCCATAAATGAGAACTGGCAACACGTAAACCTGGAATAATTGCAGGCATGCTACGGGATTAAGACCATTCTTGCCATGCATGCCAGTTCCCATCAGGCTGTACATTGTTCTCCTTGCTTTGTTGATGTTTTCCTGGATATGGATAGGAATGGTTTGCCGTGGGTTATTACTATGAGTTATTCCTAAATGTACAGCTGTTTCAACATTTTGAATGGGTGTATCATTTAATATGAAGTTAAAATTATCCTCTATTTTTGGTTTCCCAGTTTTAATAATTTTACATTTTGTAGGCTGTAATGAATACTTCTCCTGTCGACTGTAATTCTCCACAGTCGACAAAAGGGTTTGCATATTGGAAGGGTCATTCACTACCAGTGTAACATCATCTGCACAGGTTGGGATAGGACAATGAATGTGTCCAATATAGGATCCCAGTGCACTGTCCTCTACTTGGTTTAGAACATCATTTATATAAAGTTTATATAATTCTGTGCTTAGTATTCCTCCCTGCCTAACTCCCTGCTTAATATCGAATGGTTCAGAGACCAGATTTTCCCATCGAACTGATGTCTGAGCACCAACACTTAGATCATGCAAGAGCAGCCATAATGAACCGGAAATACCGGCTAGATATAACTTCCTATATAAACTACTATGGTTTACGACGTCAAAAGCAGATTTTGCATCGAGCAATGCTACATATAAAGGGGTTTTTCTGTATACTGCATCGATAATGACTTCATTAAGTAGAAGAGCGCAAAATAATGGTGATATTTTAGATGTGAATCCTCTCTGAAATTGGTTTTGGATGGCAGCGATTATTTGCCACAGGTGTTCCTTAAGGAGTATTGATGAGAATTGTTTTCCACGTAATTAATATTGCCAACAATTAAGAAGTTCCGGATCGAGTCCGACACCGATACCAATAGTATATTCACCTGTTACCTATTACCTTATCTGTATGTTTCGCATCTGACAGGCGCACCACCAAACAGTGTATTTAGAATTTTGCTGTAAACTGTTGAGTAAAAAATACTCCACTCCAGGCCCTTTTGTTTTCCAAATTATTAATATTACCAATAAGTGAAGGTTCCAGGTCGACGGGTTTAAACAGAAAGATTTTGAAAGCAGAGAAAACTGTGCACCTTATACATGTTATAATCGGCATGACTTTATCAGATGACAATACCAATACTAAAATAAGGCATACGCATAGTTATATATCAGTCACGGACCCGCGATATCACGGGTGTGTTCTAGTACATACTAAATTAACCAAATAAGCTGCAGCCTTTATGTCAAATCATAATCAGACAAATGGCAAAACATATCGACCCAGTGGTTGTAAATAAGGAGTGAATTCAAACCAAGTAAGAGGAACAAACAAGGTCCCTAATTTATCAAACAGTTTTTTGACTTAAGGACAGGGTTTCATTACTCTTTGTTATTTGTGCATTAAAAGTTTGATCTAAGGACATGGTAACAGTACTCTTTGTTATTTGTACATTCAACATTTAAGCTAAGGATAGGGTACAGTACTCTTTGTTATTTGTACATTCAACGTTTAAGCTAAGGATAGGGTACAGTACTCTTTGTTATTTGTACATTCAACGTTTAAGCTAAGGATAGGGTACAGTACTCTTTGTTATTTGTACATTCAACATTAAAGCTAAGGATAGGGTACAGTACTCTTTGTTATTTGTACATTCAACGTTTAAGCTAAGGATAGGGTACAGTACTCTTTGTTATTTGTACATTCAACGTGTAAGCTAAGAATAGGGTACAGTACTCTTTGTTATTTGTGTATTCAACGTTTAAGCTAAGGATAGGGTACAGTACTCTTTGTTATTTGTACATTCAACGTTTAAGCTAAGGATAGGGTACAGTACTCTTTGTTATTTGTACATTCAACATTAAAGCTAAGGATAGGGTACAGTACTCTTTGTTATTTGTACATTCAACGTTTAAGCTAAGGATAGGGTACAGTACTCTTTGTTATTTGTACATTCAACGTGTAAGCTAAGAATAGGGTACAGTACTCTTTGTTATTTGTACATTCAACGTTTAAGCTAAGGATAGGGTACAGTACTCTTTGTTATTTGTACATTCAACGTTTAAGCTAAGGATAGGGTACAGTTCTCTTTGTTATTTGTACATTCAACATTAAAGCTAAGGATAGGGTACAGTACTCTTTGTTATTTGTATATTCAACGTTTAAGCTAAGGCTAGGGTACAGTACTCTTTGTTATTTGTACATTCAACGTTCAAGCTAAGGATAGGGTACAGTACTCTTTGTTATTTGTACATTCAACATTAAAGCTAAGGATAGGGTACAGTACTCTTTGTTATTTGTACATTCAACGTGTAAGCTAAGAATAGGGTACAGTACTCTTTGTTATTTGTGTATTCAACGTTTAAGCTAAGGATAGGGTACAGTACTCTTTGTTATTTGTACATTCAACGTTTAAGCTAAGGATAGGGTACAGTACTCCCTGTTATTTGTACATTCAACGTTTAAGCTAAGGATAGGGTACAATACTCTTTGTTATTTGTACATTCAACGTTTAAGCTAAGGATAGGGTACAGTACTCTTTGTTATTTGTACATTCAACGTTTAAGCTAAGGATAGGGTACAGTACTCTTTGTTATTTGTACATTCAACGTTTAAGCTAAGAATAGGGTACAGTACTCCCTGTTATTTGTACATTCAACGTTTAAGCTAAGGATAGGGTACAATACTCTTTGTTATTTGTACATTCAACGTTTAAGCTAAGGATAGGGTACAGTACTCTTTGTTATTTGTACATTCAACGTGTAAGCTAAGAATAGGGTACAGTACTCTTTGTTATTTGTGTATTCAACGTTTAAGCTAAGGATAGGGTACAGTACTCTTTGTTATTTGTACATTCAACGTTTAAGCTAAGGATAGGGTACAGTACTCTTTGTTATTTGTACATTCAACGTTTAAGCTAAGGATAGGGTACATTACTCTTTGTTATTTGTACATTCAACATTTAAGCTAAGGATAGGGTACAGTACTCTTTGTTATTTGTACATTCAACGTTAAAGCTAAGGAAAGGGTACAGTACTCTTTGTTATTTGTACATTCAACGTTTAAGCTAAGGATAGGGTACAGTACTCTTTGTTATTTGTACAGTCAACATTAAAGCTAAGGATAGGGTACAGTACTCTTTGTTATTTGTACATTCAACATTTAAGCTAAGGATAGGGTACAGTACTCTTTGTTATTTGTACAGTCAACATTAAAGCTAAGGATAGGGTACAGTACTCTTTGTTATTTGTACATTCAACATTTAAGCTAAGGACATGGTAACAGTACTCTTTGTTATTTGTACATTCAACGTTTAAGCTAAGGATAGGGTACAGTACTCTGTGTTATTTGTACATTCAACGATTAAGCTAAGGATAGGATACATTACTCTTTGTTATTTGTACATTCAACGTTTAAGCTAAGGATAGGGTACAGTACTATTTGTTATTTGTACATTCAACGTTTAAGCTAAGGATAGGGTACAGTACTCTTTGTTATTTGTACATTCAACATTTAAGCTAAGGATAGGGTACAGTACTCTTTGTTATTTGTACATTCAACGTTAAAACTAAGGATAGGGTACAGTACTCTTTGTTATTTGTACATTCAACGTTTAAGCTAAGGATAGGGTACAGTACTCTTTGTTATTTGTACATTCAACATTTAAGCTAAGGATAGGGTACAGTATTCTTTGTTATTTGTACATTCAACGTTTAAGCTAAGGATAGGGTACAGTACTCTTTGTTATTTGTACATTCAACGTTTAAGCTAAGAATAGGGTACAGTATTCTTTGTTATTTGTACATTCAACGTTTAAGCTAAGGATAGGGTACAGTACTCTTTGTTATTTGTACATTCAACGTTTAAGCTAAGAATAGGGTACAGTACTTTTTGTTACTTGTACATTCAACATTAAAGCTAAGGATAGGGTACCAGTAATCTTTGTTATTTGTACATTCAACGTTTAAGCTAAGGATAGGATACAGTACTCTTTGTTATTTGTACATTCAACATTTAAGCTAAGGATAGGGTACCAGTACTCTTTGTTATTTGTACATTCAACGTTTAAGCTAAGAATAGGGTACAATACTCTTTGTTATTTGTACATTCAACAATTAAGCTAAGGATAGGTTACAGTACTCTTTGTTATTTGTACATTCAACGTTAAAGCTAAGGATAGGGTACAGTACTCTTTGTTATTTGTACATTCAACGTTTAAGCTAAGGATAGGGTACAGTACTCTGTGTTATTTGTACATTCAACGTTTAAGCTAAGGATAGGGTACATTACTCTTTGTTATTTGTACATTCAATGTTTAAGCTAAGGATAGGGTACAGTACTCTGTGTTATTTGTACATTCAACGTTTAAGCTAAGGATAGGGTACATTACTCTTTGTTATTTGTACATTCAACGTTTAAGCTAAAAATAGGGTACAGTAATCTTTGTTATTTGTACATTCAACGTTTAAGCTAAGGATAGGGTACAGTACTCTGTGTTATTTGTACATTCAACGTTTAAGCTAAGGATAGGGTACATTACTCTTTGTTATTTGTACATTCAACGTTTAAGCTAAAAATAGGGTACAGTAATCTTTGTTATTTGTACATTCAACGTTTAAGCTAAGGATAGGGTACAGTACTCTGTGTTATTTGTACATTCAACATTTAAGCTAAGGATAGGGTACCAGTACTATTTGTTATTTGTACATTCAACGTTTAAGCTAAAGGATAGGGTACCAGTACTCTTTGTTATTTGTACATTCAGCGTTTAAGCTAAGGATAGGGTACAGTACTCTTTGTTATTTGTACATTCAACATTAAAGCTAAGGATAGGGTACAGTACTCTTTGTTATTTGTACATTCAACGTTTAAGCTAAGGATAGGGTACAGTACTCTGTGTTATTTGTACATTCAACGTTTAAGCTAAGGATAGGGTACCAGTACTCTTTGTTATTTGTACATTCAACGTTTAAGATAAGGATAGGGTACAGTACTCTGTGTTATTTGTACATTCAACGTTTAAGCTAAGGATAGGGTACCAGTACTCTTTGTTATTTGTACATTCAACGTTTAAGCTAAGGATAGGGTACCAGTAATCTTTGTTATTTGTACATTCAACGTTTAAGCTAAGGATAGGGTACAGTACTCTGTGTTATTTGTACATTCAACGTTTAAGCTAAGGATAGGGTACAGTATTCTTTGTTATTTGTACATTCAACGTTTAAGCTAAGGATAGGGTACCAGTACTCTTTGTTATTTGTACATTCAACGTTTAAGCTAAGGATAGGGTACAGTACTCTTTGTTATTTGTACATTCAACGTTTAAGCTAAGGATAGGGTACAGTACTCTTTGTTATTTGTACATTCAACGTTTAAGCTAAGGATAGGGTACAGTACTCTTTGTTATTTGTACATTCAACATTTAAGCTAAGGATAGGGTACAATACTCTTTGTTATTTGTACATTCAACGTTTAAGCTAAGGATAGGGTACAGTACTCTTTGTTATTTGTACATTCAACGTTAAGCTAAGGATAGGATACAGTACTCTTTGTTATTTGTACATTCAACGTTTAAGCTAAGGATAGGATACAGTACTCTTTGTTATTTGTACATTCAACGTTTAAGCTAAGGATAGGGTACAGTACTCTTTGTTATTTGTACATTCAACGTTTAAGCTAAGGATAGGGTACCAGTACTCTTTGTTATTTGTACATTCAACGTTTAAGCTAAGGATAGGGTACAGTACTCTTTGTTATTTGTACATTCAACATTAAAGCTAAGGATAGGGTACAGTACTCTTTGTTATTTGTACATTCAACGTTTAAGCTAAGGATAGGGTACAGTACTCTTTGTTATTTGTACATTCAACGTTGAAGCTAAGGATAGGGAACAGTACTCTTTGTTATTTGTACATTCAACGTTTAAGCTAAGGATAGGTACAGTACTCTTTGTTATTTGTACATTCAACGTTTAAGCTAAGGATAGGGAACAGTACTCTTTGTTATTTGTACATTCAACGTTTAAGCTAAGGATAGGGTACAGTACTCTTTGTTATTTGTACATTCAACGTTGAAGCTAAGGATAGGTTACAGTACTCTTTGTTATTTGTACATTTAACGTATAAGCTAAGGATAGGGTACAGTACTCTTTGTTATTTGTACATTCAACGTTCAAGCTAAGGATAGGGTACAGTACTCTTTGTTATTTGTACATTCAACGTTTAAGCTAAAGGATAGGGTACAGTACTCTTTGTTATTTGTACATTCAACGTTTAAGCTAAGGATAGGGTACAGTACTCTTTGTTATTTGTATATTCAACGTTTAAGCTAAGGATAGGGTACAGTACTCTTTGTTATTTGTACATTCAACATTTAAGCTAAGGATAGGGTACAGTACTCTTTGTTATTTGTACATTCAACGTTTAAGCTAAAGGATAGGGTACAGTACTCTTTGTTATTTGTATATTCAACGTTTAAGCTAAGGATAGGGTACAGTACTCTTTGTTATTTGTACATTCAACGTTTAAGCTAAGGATAGGGAACAGTACTCTTTGTTATTTGTACATTCAACGTTTAAGCTAAGGATAGGGTACAGTACTCTTTGTTATTTGTACATACAAAGTTTAAGCTAAGGATAGGGTACAATACTCTTTGTTATTTGTACATTCAACGTTTAAGCTAAGGATAGAGTACAATACTCTTTGTTATTTGTACATTTAACGTTTAAGCTAAGGATAGGGTACAATACTCTTTGTCATTTGTACATTCAACGTTTAAGCTAAGGATAGGGTACAGTACTCTTTGTCATTTGTACATTCAACATTTAAGCTAAGGATAGGGTACCAGTACTCTTTGTTATTTGTACATTCAACGTTTAAGCTAAGGATAGGGTACCAGTACTCTCTGTTATTTGTACATACAACGTCTAAGCTAAGGATAGGGTACCAGTACTCTCTGTTATTTGTACATTCAACATTAAAGCTAAGGATAGGGTACAGTACTCTTTGTTATTTGTACATTCAACGTTTAAGCTAAGGATAGGGTACAGTACTCTTTGTTATTTGTACATTCAACATTTAAGCTAAGGATAGGGTACAGTACTCTTTGTTATTTGTACATTCAACATTTAAGCTAAGGATAGGGTACAGTACTCTTTGTTATTTGTACATTCAACATTAAAGCTAAGGATAGGGTACAGTACTCTTTGTTATTTGTACATTCAACGTTTAAGCTAAGGATAGGGTACAATACTCTTTGTTATTTGTACATTCAACGTTTAAGCTAAGAATAGGGTACAGTACTTTTTGTTACTTGTACATTCAACATTAAAGTTAAGGATAGGGTAAAGTACTCTTTATTATTTGTACATTCAACATTAAAGCTAAGGATAGGGTACAGTACTCTTTGTTATTTGTACATTCGACGTTTAAGCTAAGGATAGGGTACAGTACTCTTTGTTATTTGTACATTCAACATTTAAGCTAAGAATAGGGTACAGTACTCTTTGTTATTTGTACATTCAACATTTAAGCTAAGGATAGGGTACAGTACTCTTTGTTATTTGTACATTCAACATTAAAGCTAAGGATAGGGTACAGTACTCTTTGTTATTTGTACATTCAACGTTTAAGCTAAGGATAGGGTACAATACTCTTTGTTATTTGTACATTCAACGTTTAAGCTAAGAATAGGGTACAGTACTTTTTGTTACTTGTACATTCAACATTAAAGTTAAGGATAGGGTAAAGTACTCTTTATTATTTGTACATTCAACATTAAAGCTAAGGATAGGGTACAGTACTCTTTGTTATTTGTACATTCGACGTTTAAGCTAAGGATAGGGTACAGTACTCTTTGTTATTTGTACATTCAACATTTAAGCTAAGGATAGGGTACAATACTCTTTGTTATTTGTACATTCAACGTTTAAGCTAAGGATATGGTACCAGTACTCTTTGTTATTTGTACATTCAACGTTTAAGCTAAGGATAGGGTACAGTACTCTTTGTTATTTGTACATTCAACGTTTAAGCTAAAGATAGGCTACAGTACTCTTTGTTATTTGTACATTCAACGTTTAAGCTAAGGATAGGGTACCAGTACTCTTTGTTATTTGTACATTCAACGTTTAAGCTAAGGATAGGGTATAGTACTCTTTGTTATTTGTACATTCAACGTTCAAGCTAAGGATAGGGTACAGTACTCTTTGTTATTTGTACATTCAACATTAAAGTTAAGGATAGGTTACAGTACTCTTTGTTATTTGTACATTCAACGTTTAAGTTAAGGATAGGGTAAAGTACTCTTTGTTATTTGTACATTCAACGTTTAAGCTAAGGATAGGGTACAGTACTCTTTGTTATTTGTACATTAAACGTTGAAGCTAAGGATAGGGTACAGTACTCTTTGTTATTTGTATATTCAACGTTTAAGCTAAGAATAGGGTACAGTAATCTTTGTTATTTGTACATTCAACGTTTAAGTTAAGGATAGGGTACAGTACTCTTTGTTATTTGTACATTCAACGTTTAAGCTAAGGATATGGTACAGTACTCTTTGTTATTTGTACATTCAACGTTTAAGCTAAGGATAGGGTACCAGTTCTCTTTGTTATTTGTATATTCAACGTTTAAGCTAAGAATAGGGTACAGTAATCTTTGTTATTTGTACATTCAACGTTTAAGTTAAGGATAGGGTACAGTACTCTTTGTTATTTGTACATTCAACGTTTAAGCTAAGGATATGGTACAGTACTCTTTGTTATTTGTACATTCAACGTTTAAGTTAAGGATAGGGTACAGTACTCTTTGTTATTTGTACATTCAACATTTAAGCTAAGGATAGGGTACAATACTCTTTGTTATTTGTACATTCAACGTTTAAGCTAAGGATAGGGTACAGTACTCTTTGTTATTTGTACATTCAACGTTTAAGTTAAGGATAGGGTACAGTACTCTTTGTTATTTGTACATTCAACGTTTAAGCTAAGGATAGGGTACAGTACTCTTTGTTATTTGTACATTCAACGTTTAAGCTAAGGATAGGGTACCAGTTCTCTTTGTTATTTGTACATTCAACGTTTAAGCTAAGGATAGGGTACAATACTCTTTGTTATTGTACATTCAACATTTAAGCTAAGGATAGGGTACAGTACTCTTTGTTATTTGTACATTCAACGTTCAAGCTAAGGATAGGGTACAGTACTCTTTGTTATTTGTACATTCAACGTTTAAGCTAAGGATAGGGTACAGTACGCTTTGTTATTTGTACATTCAACGTTTAAGCTAAGGATAGGGTACAGTACTCTTTGTTATTTGTACATTCAACGTTTAAGCTAAGGATAGAGTACACTACTCTTTGTTATTTGTACATTCAACGTTTAAGCTAAGCATAGGGTACAATACTCTTTGTTATTTGTACATTCAACGTTTAAGCTAAGGATAGGGTACAGTACTATTTGTTATTTGTACATTCAACGTTTAAGCTAAAGGATAGGGTACAGTACTCTTTGTTATTTGTACATTCAACGTTTAAGCTAAAGATAGGGTACAATACTCTTTGCTATTTGTACATTCAACGTTTAAGCTAAGCATAGGGTACAATACTCTTTGTTATTTGTACATTCAACGTTTAAGCTAAGGATAGGGTACAGTACTCTTTGTTATTTGTACATTCAACGTTTAAGCTAAAGATAGGGTACAGTACTCTTTGTTATTTGTACATTCAACATTTAAGCTAAGGATAGGGTACAGTACTATTTGTTATTTGTACATTCAACGTTTAAGCTAAAGGATAGGGTACAGTACTCTTTGTTATTTGTACATTCAACGTTTAAGCTAAGGATAGGGTACAGTACTCTTTGTTATTTGTACAGTCAACATTAAAGCTAAGGATAGGGTACAGTACTCTTTGTTATTTGTACATTCAACGTTTAAGCTAAAGGATAGGGTACAGTACTCTTTGTTATTTGTACATTCAACGTTTAAGCTAAAGATAGGGTACAATACTCTTTGTTATTTGTACATTCAACGTTTAAGCTAAGCATAGGGTACAATACTCTTTGTTATTTGTACATTCAACGTTTAAGCTAAGAATAGGGTACAGTACTCTTTGTTATTTGTACATTCAACGTTTAAGCTAAGGATAGGGTACAGTACTCTTTGTTATTTGTACATTCAACGTTTAAGCTTAAGGATAGGTTACAGTACTCTTTGTTATTTGTACATTCAACGTTGAAGCTAAGAATAGGGTACAGTACTCTTTGTTATTTGTACATTCAACGTTTAAGCTAAGAATAGGGTACAGTACTCTTTGTTATTTGTACATTCAACGTTTAAGCTAAGGATAGGGTACAGTACTCTTTGTTATTTGTACATTCAACGTTTAAGCTTAAGGATAGGTTACAGTACTCTTTGTTATTTGTACATTCAACGTTCAAGCTAAGGATAGGGTACAGTACTCTTTGTTATTTGTACATTCAACGTTTAAGCTAAGGATAGGGTACAGTACGCTTTGTTATTTGTACATTCAACGTTTAAGCTAAGGATAGGGTACAGTACTCTTTGTTATTTGTACATTCAACGTTTAAGCTAAGGATAGAGTACACTACTCTTTGTTATTTGTACATTCAACGTTTAAGCTAAGCATAGGGTACAATACTCTTTGTTATTTGTACATTCAACGTTTAAGCTAAGGATAGGGTACAGTACTATTTGTTATTTGTACATTCAACGTTTAAGCTAAAGGATAGGGTACAGTACTCTTTGTTATTTGTACATTCAACGTTTAAGCTAAAGATAGGGTACAATACTCTTTGTTATTTGTACATTCAACGTTTAAGCTAAGCATAGGGTACAATACTCTTTGTTATTTGTACATTCAACGTTTAAGCTAAGGATAGGGTACAGTACTCTTTGTTATTTGTACATTCAACGTTTAAGCTAAAGATAGGGTACAGTACTCTTTGTTATTTGTACATTCAACATTTAAGCTAAGGATAGGGTACAGTACTATTTGTTATTTGTACATTCAACGTTTAAGCTAAAGGATAGGGTACAGTACTCTTTGTTATTTGTACATTCAACGTTTAAGCTAAAGATAGGGTACAATACTCTTTGTTATTTGTACATTCAACGTTTAAGCTAAGCATAGGGTACAATACTCTTTGTTATTTGTACATTCAACGTTTAAGCTAAGGATAGGGTACAGTACTCTTTGTTATTTGTACATTCAACATTTAAGCTAAAGATAGGGTACAGTACTCTTTGTTATTTGTACATCCAACATTAAAGCTAAGAATAGGGTACAGTACTCTTTGTTATTTGTACATTCAACGTTTAAGCTAAGAATAGGGTACAGTACTTTTTGTTATTTGTACATTCAACGTTTAAGCTAAGAATAGGGTACAGTACTCTTTGTTATTTGTACATTCAACGTTTAAGCTTAAGGATAGGGTACAGTACTCTTTGTTATTTGTACATTCAACGTTGAAGCTAAGGATAGGGTACAGTACTCTTTGTTATTTGTACATCCAACATTAAAGCTAAGAATAGGGTACAGTACTCTTTGTTATTTGTACATTCAACGTTTAAGCTAAGGATAGGGTACAGTACTCTTTGTTATTTGTACATTCAACGTTTAAGCTAAGGATAGGGTACAGTACTCTTTGTTATTTGTACATTCAACGTTTAAGCTTAAGGATAGGTACAGTCTCTTTGTTATTTGTACATTCGAGATTTAAGCTAAGGATAGGGTAAAGTACTCTTTGTTATTTGAACATTCAACGTTTAAGCTAAGGATAGGGTACAGAACTCTTTATTATTTGTACATTCAACGTTTAAGCTAAGGATAGGTACAGTCTCTTTGTTATTTGTACATTCGAGATTTAAGCTAAGGATAGGGTAAATTACTTTTTGTTATTTGTACATTCAAATTAGTTCAGTGTTTGTTGTATGTATGTACTAGTCTCAACTCTCATGTTTTACCTATATGTGACAATAAAGAATAATGATTCATAATCGATGAAAATACGTAAACATCGTCCATGCAAAGGTTATACTAAAGTGTGTCATAAATCTGAATATTTAACAGATTTAAATACATCTAATGAAGCAGAATTTGAAAAAGAAATAAAACACAGCTTTTAGAAATCGTATGATATTATATATGAGGCCAAATAAAATAACATGTGTGTTTCCTATTACATTTTTGAAAAAAAATAGGGGGCAAATACCTGTAGGCTGGGATTTTTTTTTTTATTTTACATTTTTTTTTACAGTCTTTGGAAGAGAAGTTCTGACTTTAAGGGTGCTTATTGAAAACTGAACAAATAACTTTAAGGTTGGCTTTTTCTAAGCTTTAATAGGGTAAGTACAAAAATAGGAAACACATATTTAGTTATTTGTCCTGAATGAATTAGTTTTAGTAAGACAGGATATAATATTGGAATATCCAGTTTTTGATAAATATAGCACTTCGTGTATATATATAGACATAAAACTTAAAAAGGTATGTAACTATTTAGTCGAGTTGTTAATGCGTATCTTCTTTTGAGGCTTTCTGTGAATCATATTTTCATATAGTGGATGTTTTAAAAAGTTTTGAACATTTTTTATCCGAGTCTAGACCAGTGTTAGTTCAAGCAGTTCGCCAGAAATAAAGCTACATCAATGAACAGTTATAGTATAATAATGATATAAACAAAATGAAAACATTTTACATTTTGGGGCCGGGTGGTGGTTAGTTTTTTTTGTTTTTGGTTATTTGGGGTTTTTTTTTTTGGGGGGGGGGGGGGGGTGATAAAGACTCAATAGCACCTCGGTTGTATCCGCTGCTGACGATTCAAGACAACACATACAGACGTTTTATTGTATTCCTTATACGTTATAAGTTGCAAAACTTTTGTCTGGCCCAATTGTTATTATTATTTGAACAAATAAAGTGATGTGTAGCTCCTTTTCTGTATAAATTTCGCTCTATCTATAGAAACAACATGCATGACCTCAAACTATTGGTCACCTTTGGTTCATACGTGACCATGCGTCGGCATATAGCGACCGCGTATTCCGTGTTAAAATATAGCGACCGTACATTCCACGTCGGAATAAGTCGATTTTACATTAACGTCGAAATAGGGCGACCGTGATCGTGCATTTCAACATCAAGCATACAATTTGTGATGCGAAAACCAACATGAATTACGGACGGACGCGCACAGAAATGATCAATTAATAGTTGTTTGCGTCACGTCCAGTGGCAAGTATTTTATGCATATTCAGGAAGACTAGAAATGAGTAGATGGAAAAGAAGGGCGGATACAATTATTATTTACGGACTCCTAGTTGAATAACTACAATGATTCTTCGTGTTTCTTATTCAACAGGCGCATTTAAATTTGTTGAACATAAACACATACATGTACAAATTATGTAAATAAAGATAAAAGCGTTCAACGTTACAATTTGGTGTCCTTGAAACTGGTATTATACATGTGTATGGGTATGCCTACAGGTACTTGTCCCTGAAATATCTACAGACGTTCGAACGCCTCTGGTTATGTCTGGTAAAATATGTCACGTGTACTCAGATGGCACAAATCATGGGTTGTAAAATAGGAAGTTTTGTGTCTAATAAATACCCCCAGGTGATGGAATTATTGTTTTGACGAAACACCACGTGTATACCAACAAAAATGCAGACTGATTAATATCTTTTAGGTGTGAGAAACAAGATTTGAGAATTTAGTTCTTTTTTTACTTTTTGAATTGAAATGAATAACTAAAAAGGTCTAAAACAACGACGACCTTCAGTCGGTCAAAAAACACTGTAAGAGCTATTCATCCGTTTGTAATATAATAATAAGAAAAACAATTGAGTTAAATATGTTCGTCGATACACAATTTAAATTTGCAATATTAACCTCATTTTAAATTAGAAATGCCTTTAACAGCTATTCGCAATTTGTAATGGTGATTATTTCGTTTTGACTAATATGTGTTATATAATTAAATATTACTTCTATTTAAACTCTTTCGTATTAAAAAAAAGACCATCGATTTCAAGTAAATAATTGTTGATCTCATTACGTCCAGTGCATGGTGAATATTTCATTAATGGTTGCCAATGAGACAACTCTCTACCATAGACAAATGACATTGAATAAGCAACTAAAGGTCACCGTACGGCCTTCAACGAGTTAAACCGGTAACTAAAGGTCACCGTACGGCCTTCAACGAGTTAAACCGGTAACTTTCTGGTCACTTCTTGTCACACAATGCGCTAAACCGGTAACTTTATTTACTCTCATTGACACACAATGCGCTAAACCGGTAACTTTATGGACTCTTATTGTCACACAATGCGCTAAACCGGTAACTTTATGGACTCTTATTGTCACACAATGAGCTATACCGGGAACTTTATTGACTCTTATCTCATAAAATGCGCTAAACCGGGAACTTTATTGACTATTATTGTCACACAATGTGCTTAACCCGGAACTTTATGGACTCTTATTATCACACAATGGGCTAAACCGGGAACTTTATTGACTCTTATTGTCACACAATTGGCTAAAACGGGAACTTTATTGACTCTTATTATCACACTATGCACTAAACCGGGAACTTTATTGACTATTATTGTCACACAATGCTTTAAACCGGGAACTTTATTGACTATTATTATCACAAAATGCGCTAAACCGGGAACTTTATTGACTATTGTTGTCACACAATTGGCTAAAACGGGAACTTTATTGACTCTTATTATCACACTATGCGCTAAACCGGGAACTTTATTGACTATTATTGTCACACAGTAAACCGGGAACTTTATTGACTATTATTATCACAATACGCTAAACCGGGAGCTGTATGGACGCTTATTGTCACACATGGCAGTGAAACGCACACGTTTGTGATGTCTAGTTACAACGTATAGAACTTATAAACAATTTATTTGTTATGTTAACGTGTCACACTTAACTCGTGCTCGCTCATTTTGTAAATGTTGAGGTGACTCATATGGTACTGATCCGCTCACTTAATGTTTACTTTTGACTCATACTCTCTCATTTTGTAAATGTCGATGTGACTCATATGCCACTGATCCGCTCACTTAATGTTTACTTTTAACATGAGGCACTTTTTGACCTGATTTTCCTTGTGTAAACTTGTAACATATTGCACAAGGTCATGTATGACATTGATGTCAATGGACTGTGGACATTATATGTGTACTGATTGATATTATTGTCTTAGAAACAAAATGTTTTATTAGTTGTTATTTGAACTTGCTGTATTTTGTGTCTTTTGTTTTTTTGTAAGTAGCCTTTATTAATCTTTTTTCAATCTTTTCAACAGACTCTTGTAGTTTTTTTTTTATATCGTAATGTTACACAATTGTTTCAGGTCATGGAAGGGTAGACCGTTCAAATATATATAACCTGCCACATGTTTGATGTACCGGTCTCAATTCAAGACCCTGTAGTTCAGAGCCGGTCTCAAGTTTAGAGTCTGTAGTTCGGTGGTTGTCGGTGCAGGGTTTGATGTGCCGGTCTCAAGTTTAGAGCCTGTAGTTTAGTGGTTGTCGGCTCAAGTCTAGAGCCTTTGGTTCAGTGGTTGTCGGCTCAAGTCTAGAGCCTGTAGTTCACTGCCGGTTTCAAGTCTAGAGCCTGTAGTTTAGTGGTTGTTGGTGCATGGTTCGTGTATGTGAGCCGGTCTCAAATCTAGAGCCTCTAGTTCAGTGGTTTCCGGTCTAAAGTCTAGAGCCTGTAGTTCAGTGGTTGTCGGTGCATGGTTCGTGTCTGTGAGTCGGTCTCAAGTCTAGAGCCTATAGTTCAGTGGTTGTCGATGCATGGTTCGTGTCTGTGAGCTGGTCGCAAGTCTAGAGCCTATAGTTCAGTTGTTGTCGGTGCATGGTTCGTGTCTGTGAGCCGGTCTTAAGTCTAGAGCCTATAGTTCAGTTGTTGTCGGTGCATGGTTCGTGTCTGTGAGCCGGTCTTAAGTCTAGAGCCTATAGTTCAGTTGTTGTCAGTGCATGGGTCGTGTCTGTGAGCCATTCTCAAGTTTAAAGCCTATAGTTCATTTGTTGGCGGTGCATGGTTCGTGTCTGTGAGCCGGTCTCAAGTCTATAGCCTTTAGTTCAGTTGTTGTCGGTGCATGGTTCGTGTCTTTGAACCGGTCTCAAGTCTAGAGCCTATAGTTCAGTTGTTGTCGGTGCATGGTTGGTGTCTGTGAGCCGATCTCAAGTCTAGAGCCTTTTGTTCAGTGGTTTCCGGTCTCAAGTCTAGAGCCTGTAGTTCAGTGGTTGCCGGTCTCAAGTCTAGAGCCTGTAGTTCAGTGGTTATCAGCTCAAGTCTAGAGCCTGTAGTTCAGTAGTTGTCGGTGCAGGGCTCGTGTCTGTGAGATTTATTTTGCGTTATTGATTAGGCCAAAAGTGTTCTTGTTTGAATTGTTTATATGTAGGGGAATTGAAAAGTCGATTGTACGGAATCGGGATTTCTCATTGTTGAAGGCCATACACGATGGGCTATAATTTTTTTTATTGGCACTTAATTTATCTCATTGGCAATCATACTACAGCTCCTTATTTTGATACATATTCTTTATTTATGTTTTACATCTGAGACGACAAGTATTTTTTTTAAACAATCTAATAATGTAAAACGGTTAATGAACTAAAACCAAGGACGTTTTTGTCAAATATGTTATCGCGAGGTGAAGGTCATACCAACTTTTATTTATTTGATGCACTTGTAAGAACATTTGTCATGCGTCGAAATGTCCCATTGACAATTTGTACAATATCATGATAATTTTAAGTAGTGAGGCCAATTTTTGTTTCTTTCTGATGTACGTATTATACATATCAATGTTAAGAAAATCAGTCTAGCGCGCCCAGGGTTCAACATTCTAAATCCGATATACTATTTATATAACAATATTTTAAAAGATGAAGAAAAATAGGAGCAACATCTTAAAATAGACGTCAAGCTTGATAACTTAACATTGTTAACGTAAACACACAACCAGGTTCATTCCACCATTTCTGATTTTAAAAAATACCTGTACCAAGCCAGGAATATGACAGTTGTTGTCCATTCGTTTGATTTGTTTTAACATTTGATAAGGGACTTTCCGTTTTGAGTTTAGTATTTTGGGGATTTTACTTTTTTTTTAACAATAGTCTGAACTAAACTAAGTGTAACTGTCTTAAAAGTGGGAGGTCTACCCAGCAAGGATTTCCCCATCATACTCTGAGGAAAAAATCTGTACCGATTTTAGAAAATGACAGTTAACTGTAGTCGTTGTTATGGTTCATAAAGCCGAGTGTTGGAATTTGTCAAATTTTGTCAAATTTTACTTATTTTTAAACTGTGATTTTGGTATTTCTGTAAATACATATTTCTTTATTGATTGCTACTTGAACGTCCACTGTTGAAGGCCTTAGGGGCACATGTTAAAGGGGCACCAGCTTCGATATATATATATATATAAAACATCTAAAATTTTTTTTATTTTTGTTCAATCATTTATGAAAGTGAAATAATGAAACAAGAGGGAAAAAAGGAGGGGCGGGGTCGGTGTGGTCCTTATCCCGAATCCCGGAAAAAAAGAGTTCCCGGATCCCGAAAGGATAAACACTGAGTCTCGATCCCAGTGTCCCGATAAAGCCCCCCCCTCCCCCTCATGAAATAATGTCAACATTGAAAGTGAAACAAAGGTTAATCATCTGATTGACTGATTCGATCAACAAAAACATTCTTATTCAGTTAAAAACGATGATTAACATATATCTTTAATCTATAATATGAAATTAAACAGACCCAAAAAATCTAATTGCAAGAGTTCGAATCCTATTTATATCATTATATATGTATATCGCTTATACATATTATGACGATCGGGGGTCTTCAGCGGTCAAATCGATAGTTAATTAGATAGCGTCTAGACTAAATTACACGCGACAAGTAGCTACATATTTTCGACCATGCTCTGTAAATTGCTATTTTTTAAAAACTTATTATACATGTTATAGTTTGGATAAATATTTTACATGGTTATAAATCAAGTGTGAGAATTTAAGTCAAATCGATGAACATGTACTTGACAGCTTGTGTCCGATGAACATGTACTTGACAGCTTGTGTCCGATGAACATGTACTTGACAGCTTGTGTCCGATGAACATGTACTTGACAGCTTGTGTCCCTTTAATTATTTCATGCATTTTGTTGACTAATACTGACTTCACATCTCTATATGGATTGTACAATAACATCCCGTGGTTTACACAGACCCTTCGATAGGAGGATTGATTGATTGATTGATTCCCCTTTCAGCACTATAATAGATATAGAAAGATGTGGTGTGAGTGCCAATGAGACAACTCTCCATCCAAATAACAATTCATAAAAGTAAACCATTATACGTCAATGTACGGCCTTCAACACTAAGCCTTGGCTCACACCGAATAACAAGCTATATAGTGTAAAACCATTCAAATGGGAAAATCTATATAAAAAACGAGAAACGAGAAACACGTATAACATAAACAAACGACAGCTACTGTACATCAGATTCCTGACTTAGGACAGGTGCAAATATTTGCAGCGGGATTAAACGTTTTAATGGTACCAAAGCTTCTCTCTTTTTCTGAAACAATAGCATAACACAGTCATTCCCCAAAAATGGGTACAATTACAAAATTTCAGTGTCGCCGGCAAATAACCACAAAATGCAAGCTTAACATATGTCACAGATAATCTTTTTCGTGTTCTAAGTGATTAATATGTATACTAAAATAAAATTATATTCTTTTGTGATGTATATCGTAAATATATTTGTGTGATTTTCTATTCAATATACGGAAATCACACGAATTCCGAATGTCGCCAAGAAAATTATATTTGCTTTTTTATTTGACACTATATATTGATGTTTATCCACAAAAATATTTTAGAATCACAAGTTATAATATACACTTTGATTTACCCATTAAACCAATGTCGCCGATAAACGTATAACCTACCGTAACGTATCTTTAGGTACAGTCAAAACATATTTATATGATTGGAAATCATGCCCAATGTGACTTTAAGCAAAGTTGATACATCAAATTTTAAAATCCTGCCTTTAACTTTTATTGCAATGAAACGAAAAATAAAAAAAAAAATCTTCTCTTTCTCTTTTTTTCGATTGTCGCATATAAGAATCCAACCTACGTAACGCGTATTTTGGAACGCACTAACCAAGAACAAATCAAAATGATGATTATTTCATTGAAAGCACCCATAAAGCTTCTCAATAATCAGTTTTGAGAAAGCAACTCAACAATATTATTACATATTTCCATGTATAATGTAAATAAAACTAACCTCCGTTTAAATAACCTCCGTGACGCAGTTATTTACAGTTAAGTTGTGAGACTTTTTTATCAGTATCAACGGCTGCCGACACTGCCGAAAGTCATTTTTGTAGCAGACATCATTTATTATAAAGGAAACAGACAAATAAAATACAGATTTTGAGTAAAAAAATGTTGTTTTGAGAAAGGTATGTTAACTTGTTTTTTCCCTATTATGTGAGCAACATTATAGTTATATCAGCCATTTTCTTAGATTTGAAATAGTCTACAACACAAATTGTGTAATTACGACGACAATCATAACTTACAGCGGTTTATGGCAAACATTTTCAAGATTATTTAGGACTCATCAATGTAACGGAGGTTATGCAAATAAAAAAAATCTAAAGATGCATGTAAACACGATCATACCAATTGAAATTCTTGTACATTGTTATAGATACTAAATCAGTTCATCAATTACCACTAATAAAAATCAAAAGGTGATGTCAATCATAGACGACATCATTGATTTACGTTACGGAGGATAGAAATTTAAGGAAAAAACTCTAACAGGACTTTACTCTTTTTAGATAACGATTTACTAAGAAAAATGTTTAATTCTGTTGTCTTGTTTGTCATTTAATTCCAATAAAATTGAGAAAGGAAATGGTGAATATGTCAAAGCGACAACCACCCGACCATAGAGCAAACAACAGCCGAAGGCAACCAATGGGTCTTCAATGTAGCGAGAATTCCCGCACCCGTAGGTGTCCTTCAGCTGGCCCCTAAAATATGCATAATAGTACAGTGATAATGGACGTCATACTAAACTCCGAATTATACACAAGAAACTAAAATTTAAAATCATACAAGACTAACAAAGGCCAGAGGCTCCTGACTTGGGACAGGCGCAAAATTGCGGCGGGGTTAAACATGTTTATGAGATCTCAACCCTCCCCCTATACCTCTAGCCAATGTAGAAAAGTAAAACAATAACAATACGCATATTAAAATTCAGTTCAAGAGAAGTCCGAGTCTGATGTCAAAAGATGTAACAAAAGAAAATAAATAAAATGACAATAATACATAAATAACAACAGACTACTAGCAGTTAACTGACATGCCAGCTCCAGACCTCAATTAAACTGATTGAAAGATTATGTCTTCATCATATGAATATCAGGTACAATCCCTCCCGTTAGGGGTTTAGTATCATACTATCATAAAATATATGAGAAGAACATAACCCGTGTCATGCCAACAACTGTTTTTTTAGAAATAAATGTGTTTAGTTCCGATGCAAAGACCCTATCAGTGAATCAATGTTAAAGCCAAAATATGCAATCTTTAATGACCTGACAACAGTATCGTAACTATATCCCCTTTTAATAAGTCTATTTAAAGGTTTTGTTAGTTTCTGAGGAGAATACTGACATTTTTGTGCTTTATAAAGAATATTTCCATAAAATTTTGGATGTGAAATACCTGAACGTATAAGATGTCTGCATGTTGAGTTATATTTACGAATTATTTCCTTATACCGGTGATAAAATTTAGTAAATGTTTTGACCAGTTTGTGATATCGAAAACCCTGGTGTAATAATTTTTCAGTAATACATAAATTTCTCTCGCTAAAATCTAATACATTGTTACATACACGAGCGAATCGTACAAGTTGAGATATATAAACACCATAAGATGGTGACAAGGGAACGTCACCATCTAAAAATGGATAATTAACAATAGGAAATGAAAAATCATCTCTTTTATCATAAATTTTTGTATTAAGCTTCCCGTTTATGATATAGATATCAAGATCGAGGAAAGGGCAGTGGTCATTGTTATCATTAGCTTTATTTAAAGTAAGTTCTACAGGATAAATTTCTTTAGTATACATACTGAAGTCGTCATTATTTAGAGCCAATATATCATCCAAATATCTAAAAGTATTGTTAAATTTTTGTATCAAATGTTGTTTTGATGGGTCTTTGCTAATTTTGGTCATAAATTGTAACTCATAACAATACAAAAACAGGTCCGCAATAAGTGGTGCACAGTTAGTCCCCATTGGAATTCCAATAACTTGACGATATACGGAATCTCCAAAGCGAACAAAAATGTTATCAAGTAAAAATTCAAGTGCATAAATAGTATCAAAGCATGTCCAATTGACATAGTTCTTTTGTTTATTGCTACTAAAAAATGATCTAAAAGAGTTTGAACATATGTACTCGCATTCCGACTTTTTAAATGCCCAGTTAATTAGGGATGTGAATTTTTTCTTAATAAGAATATGAGGCAAAGTGGTATATAGGGTAGAAAAATCAAAACTTTGAACAGATTCAAAATCACCAATATATGCATGCAATTTATCAAGTACTTCCAACGAGTTTTTGACACTCCAAAAGTAATTAATTCCACTATTTTCAAAGGCCTTATTTGAACAATTTATTATCAGGTTTTTTATTGTACCAAGTGTACTAGTAAGTAAAACAGACAATTTAGTAGTTGAACAATGGCTGGAAGATGAAATAAATCTATATTTGTAAGGTTTTTTGTGCAGCTTCGGAAGCCAGTACATAGTTGGGACTTTCATTGTGTTTGGTTCTGCTTGTAAAGAAGTAGCTAAAAGTTTATGTTTGTTACAGATGTCGTTTTCTGAAAATGAAGTCAGTTGGAATGTTGGTGAATTGGTGATTTCCTTTTGCAGAACCTCTATATAAAATTTACGTCAAACAATAATGATATTATTAGCAGCTTTATCAGCCGGGACAAAAACAAATTCCTTGGTTAGTTCTGTTAGTTTATTTTTGATACGCGAAATAGGGTTTTTATAGTTTTTGTTGAGGGTAAAATGTTCTTTAAAATGTTGTATTCGAATATCAACTATCTTCATTACTGAATTAAAAAAAGAGTCCAAAGATTTTTTGTCAGCTTTTTCCCGTTTTACCCATTTCAAACAGTAGGCGCGGAGTGAGTCGTTGATGATATTACGACACTCATTCCAGTTAACAGTTGACGGGGGACGATATTTAGGTCCTTTACTGAGGAATGATTTTAACTCTCGGTCGCGAACGATGTTAAGGTCTCCTGTTATAACATGGGAAATTGGTCCATAGGTGTATTCTGAATTACTGCAATTACACGACATAGGTGTATTTTCAGTGATATTTACATCTTTACACAATTGGCTATAATTAAACACATATTTTCGGGTAGATTTCTTGTAAATATAACAAATGAGAGGGAGTTCAGTATTATCAAAATATCCAGGAATTTGGTCTTTAACAGAATGGTCGTTAAAAATACCGGCAATATTTACAAAATCAAAACCTTTATTGACATACTTTATTTTAATAAAATGTTTTTTATGATCTTCAGGGCGATCAATTTTTGGAAACAGTTTAGAATAACAATATGCCATTATAATTTGGACAATTTCATACTTAGGACTGTAATATGAAATTGTGTTGCAATCCTCTAAAATTTTATTTAATTTATTTATAGGTAAAGAACAAAGCTTGGTTAACAGATAATGTCTGCCGTTGTTTTTTGAAATGGAAATTAGGTCCGAAATATTTGTATGGTTGGTCCGAAATTTTCTTTGATTGCGATTTTTTCTGCGTCCATGAGAACGATTTTTACGAACAGTTTTAGAAACTATATCCAAAATGTTAACAGAATCGGTTCTTGATATATTGCCAATTCCCATGATATTATCATTAAGACCGAGAGGGTAGACTGTCTGTAATTTTTTAATCCAATTTAATTCATTTATTTTTCGTGATCGTACAAACTTGGAATGAGATTCACCAGGCTGCTTATTTACTACTTCTAAAGGTTGAACTGTTAAATATTTAATAGGATGACTGTGCTTCTTAAGATGTTGATAAATGATACTTTTGAATTTATTGGGTCTTTTAAAACGATACAGGTGTTCTTGCGTGCGTTTAGATAAATATCGCCCAGTTTCACCTACGTACTGAATACCGCATCCCGGTTTGTTTCATGTGAGTAAATAAATAATACTGTTAGTTTTTCAAGTAATATCAGTTTCAAAATTTAGAGAAAATGTGCGACCATTAAATGTGGACCTTACTGTATTGTTGGTGGAAAGACGGGGACACGTAAGTCATTTTTTGGCATGACACTTATCGATAGAAGGGTAACCACGATTTTTATTGTTAAAAACGTTAGCTATTGTAGTATTTTTAGATAAGCGATTCTGAAGATTGAGACGTGTAGATACCCTTTGAACGAGTTTAGTATTTAATATTTTTCCATTTCTAAGCTTCATATTTGTTTTTTGGTATGTAGATTTATTACAAAGGAGCAAAGACTGGCGTCCAGAATATGAACCATCACACAGTAGATTAAATTGTGTAAAAATGATAAAACTGTTCGGCTCAAGACGTCAAATGCTTATTGTCATAAGTTACCCGACAAATTTAACAAAAGATAGGGTATATCAAGGTAGCGACTGACGTCTGACTAAATAGATGAATGGGGCTGAATATTAAAATACTACTTTTTGATAGATATTCCTAAAGTAATGAACATAGAGAAGTTCTCGCTCGGACACACACTCCATAATCTAGTATAATATAAGAGCATAAACCTTAAGCACGGGGAGGCACTCTACTGTCTCCACACGGCACTAAAGACAATATTTACATTCATTTATATGTTTGCTGTTGGTAAGAACTGGAATTGTCCGTTATGGAGGTTTTAAATGTCGTTACGGAGGATAGAAATTTTCGAAATGAAACTATTTTGACTCCAAAACTTCATAGTTGAGTATAATACATACATTATGGTGTGAAGTAAGATGACATTATCTGTATAGAGCTAATAAAATTAAGTTGAACAGTATTCGGTTTAGGTAAAACATATTTTTGAGTGAAAGTTCATGAATCGTTACGGAGATTTTGACAAGAACAAGTCCATTTGACTAAAAGAAACATATAACTTGATAGAAAACAGTTTTTTAGTTTGTAATGTCAATAACTTGTTTAGAAAAGCTAGCATTAAAGAGTTAAGTGTTACTATGTATCAGCATTCAGATACTGGTTTGATATCAACCTCCGTAACAAAGATGGGGGTGTGGACTAATACAAGCATAAAAAATACATACAAGTGATTCAAAACATAAATAATAGGGTTTTTCCTGGAAAGCTGTATTATGAAACTAAAATATTATACAGCATAACATTTCATTAGTTTAAATTTATTACTAAATAAGTTGTGAAAACTACTTATTTGAATTATTTTTTAAACACTATATTAATTCAGACCTTAAAATTGGTATTTGCTTTCAATATATACAGAATAATACGTATAAATCAGTTTGCTATGGTGGTAAATGTAATCCATTTCACATGAGCCTGGATTTAAATCTTGTGTTTTTCTCTAATGCAATTTTTAAGATGACTTTATACAACACTAACCTCCGATACGTTCATACTTACCTTGTCTTACAAAAAATGCTAAAACTAGAAAACAACTAAAATGGTGTGAGTAAAAATTTAAAAAATGACAGACTAGATATAGACACAGAAGAAAACAACACTCTCTCTCTGCTCAGTTGAAATTTATTTTTTAACAGTGTCTACATTCGAACTGTACCCATTTTTTGGGAATGACTGAACATCACAACATAGGTGATATAAGTCTATTTCGTGTCGTTCAGTTTTAAGCCCTAATATGACTGCAAAAGTTGTACATTCATCAAAGCTATATGCGTACATTTAGATATCTTATATGATTTTATGGAATTTTGCTATTCGAATTATCATATTATAGGTTGTCTGACATGAAGATATCTTTGCAATATATATCCTCTTGCCTTTGTTAGTCTTAATTTTATTTTTTGGTTTCTTTATATATTCGGAGTTTAGTATGACGTCCATTTTCTCTGAACTAGTACATATTTTTGTTTAGGGCAAACTGAAGCACACCCCCAGGTGCGGGATTTTCTCGCTGCATTGAAGACCCATTGGTGGTTTTCGGCTGTTTTCTACTCTTTGGTCGGGTTGCTGTCTATTTGACACATTCCCCGTTTCCATTCTCAATTTTATACAAGATGTTTAATAACCGAGTATTGTTTTTATCAAACTACATGTTGTCATGTTTGAACTAGCGTAAAAAGGGAAAAGCCTGATCAATAATAACATTTTATGAATGGATTTTATACATAACATATGTCGTTTTAAAAGTACTTTATTACTTTGTAACAGTGATATGGTTTTATTTCACTAACACAAAATGAAACAGATGATTTAAAACATTACCGAACATTGAACTAATAACGCAGTGCAGTTAATTTACAAATATTACAGAGAATTTACAGCAAAATAAACATCAGTGGACCACCCACGGACCACTCTTTAATAGTGTTATCTCCAACAGTCTTCTTAAAAATCGTGTTGACCCTTCCGCAGTACCTGTGACCACGCCCAATTGTGATGGGGTTAGTGTTGATCCTTCTGGAGTACCCGCGACCACGCCCAATTGTGATGGGGTTAGTGTTGATCCTTCCGCAGTACCTGCGACCACGCCCATTTGTGATGGGGTTAGTGTTGATCATTTTTTTTTAATCATATTTATATTATTAATAACGACTAATATAGTATTAGTTTGTACGTTTCATTGTGATATACATGTATTCATACGTGTTTTTGTGCTGTATTTCTGTCAAATAGTGTTGTCATTTTAGCGATATTATGAAACATCGCCATATAACAGGGGTTTTGTCTGCCATAAAATTAGACTCAACCCACCTTTGTATGATCTTAAATGTCCTGTACCAAGTCAGGATTATGACAGTTGTAATCAAATAGTTCATTTCTATGTATGTTGGCGTTTGTTTTTGTTACACTCAGTGTTTCTGATGTTCCGCTGTTTTCCTCTTGTAGTTAATGTGTTTTCCGCGGTCTAAATCCTTAATCCGGATTTGTTTTCTCTCAATCGATTTATGACGTTTGAACAGCGGTTTACTACTGTTGCCTTTATTTTTTTTCGTTTTCGTGTTTTTGCCAAGGTTTCGGAACGTTTGTGGCTTGAAACTGTTTTCTACTTATCTAAAGTGCTTTACTTGACCTTGTATTTACAATTGATATGTTTCCCCTTTTAAACACTTGACGTCGGTGAACAGACAATTTAAAAAAAAAAATATTTAAACATATGTCGTGGTTAATTTTTTCCTATAATCCGAAAATCGTTATAATAATCTTTCAAAGTACAATCATGTTAATTGAAAGGAAACAAAAAAAAATCGTTGTATGTGACTTATGTATTCTGGGTAATCTATACTATTAAACGTGAAGACCTCATTTTTGGTGTCGCTTCTCTTCTTTCCAGAATAAATTAATCAACACGCCTCTGTGTCTTATAGGTACAGTGCATAGTCGCATTTGTCATCCATTCATATGATTATTCAGATTGAGTTATTTTAGGAGAAAAACGAGAAAAAAGGCATCCGGATATTGTCCCGTCATTGTACGAAATTTTAAGTCAGATTAGACTTCCGGTTTGCGTTTTTCTGTATACTTTGAACATACATATACTACGAATCTCTGTATACTATATCAATGATCACCATGGATCGATTAGTAATCTTAGAATTGAAAGTAAATACGCTTTATTTATACAGTAATGAATGTTCATAATATACAGATGAGCGCTAAAATTATTCATGTGAACTTTTGATACTTTTTTTGAAATTCTCCAGTCATTAAATCTTTTACAAAATTCATTGATTACATAAAAAAAAGAAGATGTGGTATGATTGCCATGTTAAGACAACTATCCACAAGAGACCAAAATGACACAGATATTAACAACTATAGGTCACCGTACGGCCTTCAACAACGAGCAAAGCCCATACCGCATACTCAGCTTCAAAAGGCCCGAAATTACAATGTAAAACAATGCAAACGAGAAAACTAGCGGCCTTATTTATGTACAAAAAAATGAACGAAAAACAAATATGTAAAACATAAACAAACGACAACCACTGAATTACAGGCTCCTTACTTAAATAAATGTTCATAACTTACTAAATGTATGTTCATATTGAAATTGATAGAAAACCAAAAATTGGGAACTTTGGAAATCAAGGTGGAGGGTAAAAAAACATTTTCCCGTCCCCAATAACCTATAACTTATGATACTTTTGCTGAAATTCTCCAGTCATTCTGTATTTTACAAAATTCTTCCAACAACACTTTACATTCTTTAAACTACGCTCTGAATGCTCGCGATTTCGCGGGTGTGTTCTAGTATCTTTTAAAGCGTACAACAATATAAGGTGAAATTCAACCAATGACCTTCAATAAGGGGTACGACCAATTGCAATACAAGGCATTTGAAACGGTAAATTACATTACAAATGTGTCCTACGAAAAAACACAACACATGAACATGTTGTTGAAAGCAACAAAAGTGACGTTGTAAAAATGCATTATGCAATGCAGTGGTTCACAATATTTGCTGTTACTGAAGTTGAAATGCATAAATTTCATTTTTTTGAAAATTATTTGTAAGAAGTATGTTACCTATAACGACCCCACATACAAATTAGGAACACATTAAATAACATGAATGACAACCAATGTCTAAAATGTGACGGTATCGCTCTTTTGTAAACGAAACGTGTGTCTGGTGTTGAAACAAAACCGGCATCTATTACATTCAAGTTTATTTACAGTTACTGGGACGATGCCAATGCTGATGGGGTTTTAATTTCCCGAGGGTATCATCAGCCCAGTCGTCAGCACTTCTGTGTTGACATGAATTATCATTAATATGGTTATAATTAGAAATAAATTGTTAGCAAAACTTTTTTTGAGTTACTTAGGCTTTTCTACATCAGGTATATATCACCTATGCTGTATTTGGCAAAACATTTAGGAATTGTTGGTTCTACTTTTTAACCTTTGTCTTTTTTCGAGCGTCACTGATCAGTCTTTATTCGAGCGTCACTGATCAGTCTTTATTCGAGTGTCACTGATCAGTCTTCATTCGAGCGTCACTGATCAGTCTTTATTCGAGCGTCACTGATCAGTCTTTATTCGAGCGTCACTGATCAGTCTTTATTCGAGCGTCACTGATCAGTCTTTATTCGAGCGTCACTGATCAGTCTTCATTCGAGCTTCATTTATCAGTCTTTATTCGAGCGTCACTGATCAGACTTTTTCAGACGAAAAGAGTGTCTGGCGCAAATTCAAAAATTTCAATCCTGGTATCTATGATGAGTTTATTTGGATGCAGTTGTCTTTGATTTACAGACAATAATAGATTCACGACAGGAGATATGTATATGCATTTATCATTCTAAAGCTTAAAAGATATAAACGAGAACCATACATTTTTCAAGTTAATATCTCAAAACCATCACCTATTATGGTATAGCTTCTGAATAAAATTGAGAATGAAAATGGGGAATGTGAAAATTGAAATAACAAAAATTCTGAACTCTGAGGAGAAAGTCAATAATCAAATGGCAAAATCAAATGATAAATGACAAATACTAGTAGACAACAACCCGCCCAAAGAGCAGAACACAGCCGAGGGCCACCAATGGGTCTTCAACATAGCGGGAAAAAAACCCCAGGCCCTTTAACAAAAATGTGTATTTGTTTAGTAATAATGGACGTCATGCTAAACTCCGAAATATATAAATGAACTAAAATTAAAAGTCATACAGGGCTGACAATGTCCAGAGGCTCCTGAATTGGGACAGGCGCAAAAATGTGGCAGGGTTAAAGAAGTTTTGTGAGAACGCAACCCTCCCCCTTTACCTCCAGTAAATGTAGAAAAAACAAACACACATGCAGTAATTAACACTATATCATTTATTATAAGATAAAGTACAGTGAACTTTTTCTAATGATATATTCATGTCATTGTACATGTAAACAGATTCGTGTGAATGGATGTTTAAAGAAATGTTGTTATGCATGGCGATTTCGTAGATAAAAAATGAAATAAATTATTCTAAAAATATCAATGAGTATAATCCTATTAAAATACGTTATTTTTTCACTAACACATTTTATTTAAATTTCATTTAAAACGACTGAATTGCTTAATTGAGCATACTATTTCAAAATTCACTTTTATTTTTACCTTTTATTAAACATAGGTGTATATTCTCAACTTTGTAATTAATACATGAATCATTCCGAGACATGCACGTTCAGGCAAACAAGATTTATATTTTTTGTATGTTTAACAGATGTACAAGGTGAATAACATTTTATAGATCAATTACACTGCATTATACAAAATCAATTTGACTAATAAGACGTGGATATAACGAAGAGTAATTAAAAGGTATGGTTGATATTTTATCGCTATCGACTTTTTTTTCCCCAGCTTAGTGTTGAGCTTGACTGTAATGGGAAGTTAGTTTATCCTGACTTTTTTTTACATAAATTGTCATCCTGACTTTTTTTTTTTTGCAAGTGTCATCCTGCCTTTTTTTTTAACTCAAAACTCCTGTCCTGCCTATTTTTTTCAAATTTCATCCTATCCCCCCCCCATAAAAATCAAATGGTAGCTCCCTAACTTATACAATTTAAACATTTTTTGTTACAGTGTTGTTTATTTTCAACTTATGAGATTGAATGTCTCTTAGACAAATTTTCTTAATGACTTATTTTTTTGTAAATAATCTAGAGAAAAAAATCCACAGGAATCAATAAAATCCATTAATTAAATAACCCATTTACCAAGAAAATATAGACAGGTTTTAGCATGGACTCTTTTTGAATTTGTCGCGTTGTTTGCTATATTTGTTTATATCTTTTTCTTTGTTCTAAGATAAACTATTTTTTTTATTGACCATTTTAGGTAATAAAAAAAACAGCATTCAACAGCGACCCAAGGCTCACACCGAAAGGTAAAGGGCCACAACAATGACTAGTGTAAAACAAGTTCAACAGTAAAACCAATGGTCTAATCTATTTAAAAATCGAGAAACACTTCGATACTGACATGTTACTTGGTACAAATACTTAAACATATCTTGGGTAGAATTTGTGGTAAAGAACAAAAATAAGACAACAAAAATACCGAACTTCGAGGAAAATTCTAAATGGAAAATCCCTAAAAAATGGTAAATCAAAAGCTCAATCTCATCAAACGAATGGATAACAACGATCATATTCCTGTTTTGTTTTTGTTTTGTTCACAAGTTAATGTCAAAATAATAAGATTTTATGCGAATGTCATACTAGTGTGAGATATTTAGCTAGCTATGAAACCAGTTTGAATCCACCATTTTCCTCATAAGGAAATGACTTTACCAAGTCAGGAATATGACTGTTGTTTTTCAATCCATCCATTTGATGTGTTTGTGCTTTTGATTTTGCCATTTAAGAGGGACTTTTCTATGTGATTTTTTTTATTGTTTTACTTTTATCGATGACAATAAAACATGTTATATGTCTATATATAGAATTGTCCCCAATGAGGAGCATCTGGCCTTTGTTAGTCTTGTATTATTTTTGATTTTAGTTTCTTGTGTACAATTTGAAGTTTTGTATGGCGTTCATTACCACTGAACTAGTATATATATTTGTTTAGGGGCCAGCTGAAGGACGCCTCCGGGTGCGGGAATTTTTCGCTGCATTGAAGACCTGCATGTTGGTGACCTTCTGCTGTTGTCTGTTCTATGGTCGGGTTGTTGTCCCTTTGACACATTCTCTATTTTATTCTCAATTTTACTATATATAGAATTGTATTAAAGGTTTATAATTCTTTTTTCTGTTTTGACAGGACAATCAATTATGGAAATCAGTGACCAATATGAGTACGTCTTTGATGATATCGAATTTAACCTGTATCAACAATCTAATCTAAAAGAATGTACCGAGGAAAACACCCGACATGTTCCGACAAGTATCGATCGCTTTTCTAAAGCTAAATCACACAAGTCATATTTGCCAAAAAAAGACGAGTCTGTTCATGATATGATTCTTAATTTAGTGTCGACTACATTTTATGACGAAATGGGAATACATGTCCCGGAATCGAAAGGGTTAGTCATCAATGAAACGCCATTGATCGACGAATTGTCAAATAGTGAGTCAGAATCTTTTCTATTATTGACCAATCAAATGTCTTCAACGGATGAACTATCAAACAGTGATTCAAAATCTGATCAATTGGTGCCCAAACATACGACAACAAACAATAAAATTACAAACTCAGACGAAAATGTTGGTGAAATGGACACACATCAATCGTCCCTAATAGATAACTTTTCAGAAAATAATTCAAAATGTAAAGTATTAGTATCTAATCAAAATTCTACAGTAAGTGAACTAAAAAATTGCTTTGAACATTCAGAAGAACAACACACATTTCAATCATTAGTTAACGATACTATACCTGATGTTTCGTCGACTATATCAATTCAACCTCAGACTTTTAGCAATGATATCACAGAAAACAACGTTACAAAAACGAATGAATTAGAATTACACCGAAGTCTATCAGAGGGTTTGAAAAATAATCAACAAAGATCTGAGCAATTTCCCAAGTTTAAGGAGAATTTATCTGATCGAAAAAATCGAGTCAACTTTAACAGATCTGTTTTAGAAGGTATACATGGACTACTTGATTCTGCGTTTAAGGACGAACTGGATGAAGAAAATCGTGACTCTGCGTTAAAGGACGAAATAGTAACAAACACTGAAGTAAATTTTGGAATGCGTAGTAAACAAAATGTTAATCGTGATCAAAACGTAGATTCAATTGCAATATTTAGAGAGTCATTGGGAGATCACCAGAATGAGACATCTAAAATAACTATCGACAAAGTTCAAATTACAGACGGGGCAAATGAGAATAGCGGCCATCGTCAAAACGATATTCAGAAATTGCGGAATATAACAGAAACCGTTATTGACCTGGATTTATACCAAGACGGATGTTTAAATAACATAACTGAAGAGAAGTTACATCAAGATACTAAGCGGAAATCTTCACGTGATGTTACCATAAACGATACAAAGAGAAAACTCGATGATACAAAAAATGCTACGAAGAGAGACGGTATCATTGTTATCGATGAAAATTGTTCCGATGGTCATGTAGAAAAGGGTGGTTTGCACGATAGAGTAAAGGATGCTTCTCAGAAAGATTGTATAAACTGTAGTATCGAACACGTCTGTGTTAGGAATAGCGCCAAGAACTGTTGTTGTCACGATTGTGTCGAGACATGTTGTGTTATCGATAGTTTCGTAGCCGATGATCCCGATAATGATCAAGTTAAAACAAGTGAACATAAAAGAAATTCTATTATTATTAAACTTGATAATGTAAAGGATGGAAAACATTTAGCAGAAAGTGCTGCTAAATCAAAACATGTGCTGAAGTTAGATTACTTGGTTAACGAAAAGAATGGCACTAATGTTAGCAGAGTGAAGTTAAATCAAATTTATAACTCTCAAAGCCTGGTCAATGCAACAAAGCGAAAATATACAGACAATGTATCGGCAACAACATTTGAAAATCGAGTCAATCCTAAAAAAGCAAATAAAGATTCATGCAGTCTAGAAAAGCAAAAAAGAAAAACTATCAATAAAGAAGAGGGCGTTTACTTTGAAAACTGTGGTAAGTTGTCTAAAATCCTATTCTAAAGAAGCATTCGTTTTACTACTTTTATTTTATCCTCTGTCATCCGTCTGTCGTGTAAAATAGAAATAAAAAACAAAATCAATCCGGTGCTATCAAGAACATTTTTCGATCAATAATTGATGTAAAAGTTATGTAAATTAGGAATGATGCATTCTGGATTTACAAAAAAATATCACTTTCTACATTTAGTTTTCGATTCAAACAACTTTTTTTTCGTGTCCTCTACCGATTGTGTCATTTTGACTGAGGGTGAATTCCCATCGTAGCTAATGTGAGTATACATTTTGTCTATTTGTCAAAATCGGGATAAGAACACAATCGCTATACCAGACGACTGGTATCTAACGAGCCAAGGTCGCAACAATGTTGCAAATAATTTGACACACTTCCATATCAGTTAACTAATTGATAATGTTGACTGTTAAATCATGAGGTGTGATGTTAGCTATTCGTTAAACATGTTACTCGATGAGATTAAAGCGACAATATTCAACCGACGTTGAAATTTCGTATATTGATCATAAGGAAGAGACAAACTAGGGTTACACACAAAAACTAATCGCATGAACATTAGCGAAAATGGTGACTTATTATGTCTGTTTGTTTTTTTTCACAAATCATTGTCAATATAATGAAATTGAATTCGACTGTCATACAAGTGAGAGGTTTAGCTAGCACAAAACCAGGTTCAAACCACTATTTAAGGAAAAACCAAATCAGGAATACGATAGTTGTCATACATTCGTTATATGTGTTTGAGCTGTTGATTTTGCCATTTGCTTAGAGTATTTCTGTCAAGAACTTAATATTGTCCGCGAAGTTAGGTAATTTTCTTTCTACTTTGTGCTATGCATGCATCATCTGTCATGGTAATTTATAACTATTTTAGAACAGTTTACAATTCACTAAATAATGGATTATCATTCAAGTGATTGTATTATGATGCTTATTACATGGCATGCCAGTTTATAATAAATTAAAGCAGTTTACAATTCACTCATAATTATTATCACTCATGTGCTTGTATTAGGATACTTATTACATAATTGCTATTTTCGGAATCTTTCCAGATATTTACTTTGTAAAGATTTGGAAATATGACTTATCGATGAAAATACTGACTTGTGGAAAATTTACATGTAAACAAAAGTCAGTGAGCAAAGAGTTAAAGATTATATCACACATTATTTTGGCGGGATTTCAGAAGGCTCACAAGAAATTTGTCGAGCGGTCAGAAACAATTACCAAAATTGAGGTATTTTTTTTATTTATATTGCAATACAAAGATGATTAAACTTTATATAACGTTTATCTTAAAACTGCAAACAACACTTTATAAAGTTCATGCGCCAAAAGCACTTTCATGGATTATTCTTCATTAGAACGCTCAAAACTGCATTTTGAGTACCATGGATTCAGAAAACCGAAAAAAAATGAAGAGCTTCATGTAAAAAACATCGAAAAGTAAAAACACAAAAATACTGAACTCCGAGGAAAAATCAAAAAGGAAAGTCCAAATTTCAAAAGGCAAAATTCAAAGTCCAAACACATCAAACGAATGGATAACAACTGTCACATTCCTGACTTGGTACAGGCATTTACTAATGTCAAATAAAAGCCAAATCCATATAAATCATGTTTGACTGATGGAATAGAAAAGCCTTTTGATTAAAATATAAATTATTCAATAAATGAAGATTTAAAGTCTTCCAGGCAAAATGGATTTGTACAATTCATCATGTTAGCTGAAATAACAATTGCCATTACTCGTCATTGTAAGAAACTAATATTGATAAAAAGTAAAATAAAAATAAAAAAATCTGAGAAAAAATCAAATGAGAAAGTCATTTATCAAATGGCAAAAATCAAAAGCTTAAAAACATTTAACGACTGGATAACAACTGTTAATATCCGACTGGGAACCTCCATTTTATTAAGTAGAAAATAACAGATTAAATGATGGCAAGTTTTGTTTAAATTGTCTCCCTTACAACACATATCAAACAATTGTTCATAAAATGCGATAAGATTAGCTTGATTTGAAATTACACTCGAAAATTTCCTAAAATATAACAACCGACATTTATCAACAGAAATAGTAGTAGCAGCAGCCAATTTCCTGACTTGGTACAGCCTTTTTCAGAAAAGAATGGTTTGTTCTGGTTTTAAAGATAGTAAACTTGTTTGAGATTTGTATATAGTTCCGTTATATTGACACAGTTTGATAAGCAACCAATACAGTCAAATATTGCGACATGAATTAGGACCCAACATTCAGAAATGTGTAAACATACATCACAGACATTCAGAACAATTGAACAAATATTTAAATAAAAATACAAATTATTCTAACAAAGAAGACCACCCGCAGGGTGTAGTAAAAATTTAACTTTAAAGGATATAACGAACTCTGCAGTGTAAATGATGTATTGACTAATATACGAACAGCGTACACATTCATATGATTTAAACCACTTACTGCATTCGTCTCTCAATATAATTGATAACTGGAGAGTACTGTTAGTCCAGTTCATTTTCAATTTTATAAATTGTTCTGTACAAATAAAATTGAGAATGGAAATGGGGAATGTGTCGAAGAGACAACAACCCGACCATAGAACAGACAACAGCAAAAGGTCAGCAACATGTCTTCAATGCAACGAGAAATCCCAGCACCCGGAGGCGTCCTTCAGCTGGCCCTTAAACAAATATATATATACTAGTTCAGTGATAATGAATGTAATACTAAACTCCAAATTGTACACAAGAAACTAAAATTAAAAATAATACAAGACTAACAAAGGCCAAAGGCTCCTGACTTGGGACAGAAGCAATAAAACACATATTAGTTAACACTTCTGTTTTAGCATGAATTATTATCGATATGGCCATAGTAATAACTTAACTAAATTCTAAGATTTGTTTTTGTTTTTTTAAAATAATAACGATTTACTGAAGCAGGAATTAATTATTTAGCCGTATTTGGTAGAACTCTATCAGAATGTTGGGTCGATCTTCACTGCTCTTCAGCGTCTTTCTGTATTTGGCCGTTCCTGCTTTTTCGAATCCAAACGAGCGTCACTGATAATTCTGTTGACAAATCACACGTCTCGCGTACAAACTTATAATCACGATATCTGTAATGAGGTAATGGTTATAATAACAGTATTACAAATATGTTTTAATGATGATATTGGTCGTACTTATAGATGAATTCGACATGTTTTGTTTTATGATCTGTCCTGTTTTTTAAGAAACTAACAATTTTATGTTTATGATTACAGAATCCAGAGCAAATAACCGATGGTAGCTTACGGAACTTATACTCCGAATTCACAACCAATCTTGTTGTCTTCATTGTAGACTTTTCTAATTGCATACGTACTTTTGCATTACTGCCAGATGATTTTAGGAAAATTCAAATCAAACAATGCTTGTTAGAAATGGCCGTTATTTACTATACATATTGGTACTCTGTACGTAAATCCGACATATTCTTTGAAATATACAATCTTGATACATCCATGAAGAATTTTTCTATACATGGAGGAGAAATAGGACATCTAATTTCTAGTATTTTCAGGTCTGCTCTTTCGTTCAAACTGCTGAATTTAACTGACCAAGAAATATGCCTTCTAGCAGCAATGGTCTTGTTATCCCCAGGTATGTTTAAATCATTATCATCTTTTGTTACTATAGAAATATCATAAATGTACAGATCTAAACAAATACTCTTATTCGACATCTAAACTCATAAGTCAGAAACTAACTGACAACGAATGAAAAATACTAAAAAATACAAAAAAATACCAACAATATATAATTACATTAGATGTATGTTTCATTATAATACGTTATTCTGATTGGCTAACTGCTCATCACGTGCTATTCCTGAAACAATTGCATTAGACAATAGAATTTATCATTCATGATGACACGAGGTCCCACAATAAAGTGCACAGGTGAATTAAATGAAAACTTGATAAAAATCGTGTTTTCATGATTCTAGCTACAAAAATGTAATTATAAGTATTGAATGCTGCTTTTTGTAAATTTATTGGGGTGTAAAAGCGTTGACCGCGCTTCATACAAAATGTTCTTCGGTCAACGCTTTTACACCCCAAAAAAATTTACAAAAAGCAGCATTCAATTCTTAAATGAGACACAGCATAAAAACTATAGACTGAGCAACAAAATTCCTCAACAAAACGGGGATAATTTCATAGTGCTCCGGTAGGGTAAGTTCCACATCCGTACAAATGGAAATATATTTTTTTCAAATATTACAATATAAGATAAATGAAATATATAGCAAAAGCTACTAATACATTCACGTAAAAGCATTGCACGAAATCGTTGTCCCAAAATTAAAACAGGTTTTTAAAGTTTTTTAATTAAAAGAAGAGTTGTTGACATCCCTATTTAAATGTTGTAAAGGTATGATATCAGGCTACTGCTTCCATGCATTCAACGTGCAGCAATGTTAGGTTGGTTTAGATTTTTTCCCACCGTGTTAAAGGCATCTCTGTTACTTTGAGATGAAGTACAGCATTACATGCTCGTTTTCTTTGAATTTGGCGTATTTCTTTGCTGTTTGTCTTTCTATGATGTGATGTTCAACTATTGTTTCAGTTAAGGATGTTCGCTACTCTGTTAAAAAATAACAAGCTTTTTAAAAGACTATTATGAATTGATAGTATATAAATAATGAAACTAAAAATGTAGAAAAAAATGGAGGGTCCGTGCGCTCGTTTTAGAGATATAAGCCATTGAAAATTTGGCGGCAAATTATTCTCTCTAGATTTTTCATATATTTATCATTGGCACCTTAGTAAAAGTAACAAGATTTTTATAAAATTTTGAAATATGGCTTTTTAAACTTTATGTAATAAATTATAAAAAGAAAAGTAGGGGTTAGTGGGCAAAATATTTTAATGAAAAAACATGGATAAAACCAGATGATTCCGAAAAACTGGCTAAAAGTCAAAAAATGGAGGAGTAAACATCCTTAAGGATACCCCATATCCTTTGTTCTTCATTATTTAACCTATTACATGTAATTCATTGTTGTTTTGACAGATAGACAAGGAGTACCACAGGACCACGTCAACCATCTCGTCAAACTGGAGGAAATCATTTGTGTTGCATTAAAATGTAACATGGTGTCTCTACATAAAGAATACTCATCTTGTCTGTTTGAAAGAACAATCAGAAAACTCATTGATCTCAGGCTGTTTAGTGATAATCACCTTAAAGACTTTTTACAATCGCCGATTACTGATTGACAAAGTGTTGAATCAATTTTATGTATTGTTATTAAAAACTGTCATAATTCATTTTATTATTGTCAGGTATAAAACCAATGATAACAAATAATGTTTACCATTGGTAGTGTCGTTTACAAATGTTTACAAATTTAATATATGCATCTGATCGGTAGAGAAAATTGTTTAGGAATTCTGGCGAAACACTTTGAATATTGATAAAAACTGAAGCTACAACATATATCGTCGCGTTGAATGAATAGCATCAATGTAATTCCTAAAACTAAGAACACGTTTTTTGATTTTAAAAACCACTGTTGTATATGTTGCCTGCGACATACTATCTGTTCACTTCACACAAAAAGCGAAGAAAAATATGAACAATACAGTGTTATTTTGATATTTGGCTATTACATTTTACTTAAAGATTTTAATTGCAAAACCTCTCTGGGGCTCCCCATGTAAAACATGTCTTTTTGTTTTTATATGAGACAATAAAGCAATTATTCCGTTAGCCTAACTGATCCATTAAGACGAGGGATTAGATTGATGTTTGGTTATTCAGTTATTGGCTTCGTAGTTGTAAATTGATGCATTTTTACAATAACATGGCCTTTAAGCACCTGCGTCTATAATTGTGTAAATTGAATGTTTTATACGACACATAAAACACAAATGGATCGACTCCAAATATGTAAACGTTAGCAGTTAAAGTGAGGGAATTATACTCAAGAGGACGAAAAACATTCAAAACAGTTACATTTCATTTAGGGTAACGAGAGCCTAGGGACACACGACATTCAGGAAATATTTAATATACCATTGGGTAAACTGCATTTTACCCCTATTCCGATATACTTTAATAAACCCATACAACATTATAACTGTAACTTACACTAAAAGAATTTAAATATAAGATATTAATTGACGCAAGATTTGCAACTGTGGTTTTATGTCACTTCTGTACTGACATGAAGTATTATTGATATGGTCATATTTATAAATTGACTGTTTACAAAACTTTTAAATTTTGTCTAAGGCTTGTCTACCTCAGAAATAGATTACCTTAGCTGTATTTGGCAAAACGTTAAGAATTTTTTCATGGTTTACTCACGTTTAAAATTGAATTTAGAATTAGATTATAAGAAATAACTGTATTTTTTCCCTGTCTATTCGAACTTACATAAAAAATGTGGTGCACACTGAATAACCCGTGTTTAATTTTTATAATTCTTATAAATTGGAAATGAATAATTTAGTTAACGTTAGTTTAAACATATTTTATTGTTCCAAAAAGAGACAAATGGATTAGACACAAGTTTTTCAACTTAGTAACGTCTTCTCCAAAACGTTAATCCGGACTGTGTCATTATGGCCGCCATTGTGTTACATTGGTACCAGAAGTTCTCTCAACCAATCATATCAACGTTTTCCCTAATATGCAAATCATATAAGAATGAGAGTTGTTATATGAAAAAAAGCGTTCTATGCTAAATGTAACAAATGATCGTTAAACAGTCTATTAAAACTAAAATAAAATGATCCAATGAAAGTAAATTACTAAATGCTTAATTCTTATATTTGAATACTTTTTCCTGTTATTTTTTAAAATAACGCATCCTTGTTTTGGCTTTTTTCAAGTAAGTTATAAAAAATTATAACAGTTACTGTGTCTATGATGACTCCTCTTGTTTCAATATTTGAAAATGTAATACAATCAACAATATAAACCATCAAAATATTAAACTTATTATTATTAGATTTTGGTCAAAAACATATTTAATCTTTTCTATCTCTGTTATATTATCATCTTGATTTTTTTTTATAGCTTTACCGTAAATTTATATGTCCGGTCAAATGTGTAACACTCGAGACACAGCTGAAATAATCATCTGACGCTGGTAAGACAAGTTTATAACGGATACAATTGAATTGAGTATTAACGATGGCGAACTATGTCTACACTAATTCATTTCAATATCAATTTATACAAAGTAAGATACTAAGATGTTTGTTTGTCATTCCTTCTAAACTAATAAAGCTTGATGAAAGAGTATAACTTCACAAATAACAGATGTTCAGATAATTAGATTCCAATCCAGTTTATCCTTTCAGCGGTCAATATTACTTTGGAACGTATGAGAGCCTTAATTGGGATTTACAGAATAATAACAAAAACATAACAAGAATAATACAGACTGGACAAAATATCTCAACTATAGATTATATAGAAGAGGGAAAAACTTTAACAAAAAAAATATCTGAAAAGTAAAAAAAAACAAAAAAAAAAAAACAAACCCAAAAGACCTCCTTTCCAGTCCCTCATGTTTTGATGTTAAAGAATAACTCAGTTGTGCAGAATTGTGCAACTTAATGAAATCAATAGAAGGTGTTTATGTCTTCGTTCTACAATAGAACATTTAATCGTATAAAAACAGAAGCTTAAGTCTCTAATTTTATACAATATCCGTCAAAGGGATAATGTTTTCAGCAGGTGCTTATTGAAACAAAATAATTATTTCAGATATAAATAACTTTAAAATCCGGTTATACTCAGGAATTCAGGAACTTAGTAATAAGAAAGAATATTAATAATTAATAATAGTGGCTCCATACTATGCCATGTACACTAAGTCACTGAAAAGTTCTATTCACGTTTACTTATAAATAAGCCGTCTTTTTATTGATGAATAGGTATAACCAGATTGCATCATGGATTTGATCTGCTTATATAAATATAATGTATGCATTATCATGCTGCTACGTGCACCTGCATAAGCAGAAATTGTTTAGTAATCGTTTCGAAAAAATAAGTGAACCGCTGAACATAAACTATAATCAGATTATAGAATTAGGAATAAGTTTTAAAGTTATGGAGGTAAATGATGTCAAACACGATTAGAATGAAAAAAATAAAGAAATAAAACTTGCTCCAGGTAATTCATTTAGAAATGTAAACTTGTCATTTAGTATTCCCTTTCCCCCCTGTCCCTGTTGATTGAGTCATTTAGGTCTTCCTTCCCCCTTGTCCCTGTTGATTGAGTCATTTAGTATACCCTTTCGCCCTTGTCCCTGTTGATTGAGTCATTTAGTATTTCCTTTCCCCATTTTCCCTGTTGATTGAGTCATTTAGTATTCCCTTCCCCCTTGTCCCTGTTGATTGAGTCATTTAGTATACCCTTTTCCCCTTGTCCCTGTTGATTGAGTCATTTAGTATTCCCTTCCCCCTTGTTCCTGTTGATTGAGTCATTTAGTATTCCCTTTCCCCCTTGTCCCTGTTGATTGAGTCATTTAGTATTTCCTCTCCGCCTTGTCCCTGTTGATTGAGTCATTTACTATTCCCTTTCCCCCGTGTCCCTGTTGATTGAGTCATTAAGTATTCCCTTTCCCCCTTGTCCCTGTTTATTGAGTCATTTAGTATACCCTTTCCCCCTTGTCCCTGACGATTGAGTCATTTAGTATTCCCTTTCCCCCTTGTCCTTGTTGATTGAGTCATTTAGTATTCCTTTCCCTCTTGTCCCTGTTGATTGTGTCATTTAGTATTCCTTTCCCTCTTGTCCCTGTTGATTAAGTCATTAAGTATTCCCTTCCCCCCTTGTCCCTGTTGATTGATTTATTTAATATTCCCTTACCCCCTTGTCCCTGTTGATTGAGTCTTTTAGTATTCCCTTCCCCTTGCCCCTGTTGATTGAGTCATTTAATATACCCTTCCCCCTTGTCCCTGTTGATTGAGTCATTTAATATTCCCTTACCCCCTTGTCCCTGTTGATTGAGTCTTTTAGTATTCCCTTCCCCTTGTCCCTGTTGATTGAGTCATTTAATATACCCTTCCCCCTTGTCCCTGTTGATTGAGTCATTTAATATACCCTTACCCCCTTGTCCCTGATGATTGAGTCATTTAGTATACCCTTTTCCCCATGTCCCTGATGATTGAGTCATTTAGTATTCCCTTTCCCCCTTGTCCTTGTTGATTGAGTCATTTAGTATTCCCTTTCCCCCTTGTCCCTGTTGATTGTGTCATTTAGTATTCCTTTCCCCCTTGTCCCTGTTGATTAAGTCATTAATTATTCCCTTCCCCCCTTGTCCCTGTTGATTGAGTCATTTAATATTCCCTTACCCCCTTGTCCCTGTTGATTGAGTCTTTTAGTATTCCCTTCCCCTTGTCCCTGTTGATTGAGTCATTTAATATACCCTTCCCCCTTGTCCCGGTTGATTGAGTCATTTAATATACCCTTACCCCCTTGTCCCTGATGATTGAGTCATTTAGTATTCCTTTTTCCCCTTGTCTCTGTTGATTGAGTGTTTTGAAGCCCAACATTGACAATGCATACTTATCTTATGTTGTTATTTAAGCATTTAAAATCTGAACAATATCTCTTTCTTATGCATACAACATTACTATGGATTACTTTTCCAATTTTCTTAGAATGTGGAAAATGTGTCTGTTATTCAGTGGTTGTCGTTTGCAGCTGTGTTACAAATTTAGCATTTGCTGCACAACTAGTGTCACCTTTCGTGATACTCTACAAAAGTACAGTTATAGTAATATGTCTCATTCGGTAGTGTAACAATCCAAGGACAGAGGCTGAGATTATGGTTACAAAATTTGAACATATCTATTTTCATCTATGAACACATATGTTGAATGAAATTGAGAATTGAATTTGGGAATGTGTCAAAGAGACACAAACTCGACCAAAGAGCAGAAAACAGCCGAAGGCTACCAATGGGTTTTAGAACAATAAACCAAATCATAATGCTTTTGTTAACTATTCGGCGCAATTATGACAGAAGCAGGTAGCTGTTAATAGAAATGCTGGCACCCATTGACCTAAAATATCAGGCAAATATGTCTACAGTCACAATGTTCTGACCATGGAAAACATGAAGTCTGTACTGTGACCTACAATCCTTTACCATTTTACAAATTGTGACTTGAATGAGAGAATTGTCTTTTTGGCACTCACACCATCTTCTTATATCTATATAAAGCGTGCATTAACATACTGTTTAATTGATCTTATTTTATTTTTTGCAAAACACCTTCTGTCTATTTCATTTTTGGCAATGGCGTTGCCAGTTTATTTTCAATTAATGAGTTTGACTGTCCATCTGGTGTCTTTCGTCCTTCTATAAAACAACACATTGTTCTATAATTTATTCAGCACATTTTTGTTCGGACGTTTACCTCACGCTACGTTTACTTGAATAAACTTTACAAATAAGTCATTGATTTGATCAAAGAAAAAACTAATCAATAAGTTACACACTTTCAATATAACAAATTAAAGGAATGTCACCAAATAAATCTGATGAGATATTGAAAAGAATTTGACATGTGTTTTGTTTATACTTGGTTATATGGTTGTTGATGTTATATTGATCATGCAAAATTGGAATAATATGATACGCATGTGATAATGAAATCATTTATTTCTAAAAACAACCAACATACATTTGAATGAAACCAATTTTCTATTGATATATTGATAATTTAATTTTGGATGTAACACATCTTCTCATTGGCTGACGTTATTTTGTTTATTAGCTCATATACATACATTTGTATTTAGTCATGTGACCGTGACGTCATAAACGTCATGGTTTAATACGGTTTAAAATGAAATTTATAATTAAATAATAAGTAATAACTGTAATACTTTTTTCTGTCTATTCAAAATAACATAAAAAATGTGGTGCACACATTGAAATAACCCGTGCTCCACATTTTTTTATGTTATTTCGTCATAGATAGAAAAAATATTACAGTCCTTCCTTCAATAAATACATGATATTATATAATAGTTCTACCTTAAAAGAATATGTGGTATGAATGCCAATGAGACAACTCTCAACAAGAGACCAAATGACACAGAAATTAACAACTATAGTTCACCGTATGGGCTTCAACAATGAGCAAAACCCATACCGCATAGTCAGCTATAAAAGGTCCCGAAATGATAAATGTAAAATAATTCAAAGAAGAAAAATAACGGACTTATTAATGGAAAAAAATAAACGAAAAACAAATATGTATACACATATACAAATACTAATAATCAAATAGCTAAAAAAAAATCAATACAAATTTTTAATGCATATCCATTTGATAAGGGATTTTCTGCACTGAATTTTCTATGGAGTTTAATATTTTGACTTTTTTCCTGTCATGATTTGCTTGATAGAGTGTTGCTTCTGACACGGAAGTTATTGAATCAAGAATTGCAAATGTGAAGTTGAAATCGTACCTCGAAATTACGAGTTTGTTGACCGTTTTATAATATCTGTTCTACAGATGACAACGAATATGTCCCAACCAAGTTAGCCACAACCTTGTCCTCCTTTTCATGGAAGAATTGCCCATGGAAGTTCAAAATCAGTGATAAGTCTTTTTGGGTAGGTCACTTTCCACGAAAAATAAAAGAATACTATATAAGGTTATTAAAATGATAAAATGATAAATTCAGGACCCGGAATCTATACGTCATGACCATCGTATATCATTTGTGAAGTTGATACGGAATATTTAGCAACAAGGTGGTGGTACCTTCCCATGAACTTTCTTTTTGGAAAATGACGAGACATTCTTTGACATACCCCTGTTTCATCAAATCTCTGCTCAGACACTCTCGACGTTTTATAAAGTCTGAATATGAGCTGCAAGCTCTTGAATACCGAATAAGTTGCGACATGTATATCCCATATGCAGGTGAAGTTGTTATATTGCTACTAAGGTGGGAGAAATTGTTCAAAATTATTGAGATGACTGTTTTTGTTTCAAATTCAAGGTATAAGTCTTAAAATGGGGCAAGGGAAAGCTTGTGTGCTGTTTTCTTAATTTAGAAAACCAATTAGAAAAAAAAAATTGTTTATGGAAAGAACATCATCAATAAATCTGAATGTGAATTTAGATGAGTTTGGCTTCTTTGATTTGTGTCTGAAGTAAATCCGATTCATAAGAAAATGGAAGGGGTCGGTATGGAGAGGCGCACAGATCGTCTTATAGGATTGCCAATTATTTATTGAAAAAGTCTGCCTTCAAATTCAACACATATGTTGTCAATAATAAACCCCAGCATACTGATGCCTTATGGTACCCCAAAGTAAGATATTCATAGCGTATGCATTTTTTTTAATGTTGAAATGTGTTATTGATAAAAAATTTTAGACGATTTTTCAATTTCACACGGGGAATGTTTTATACAGGTTGAAAAGTCAAGAGTTTAGACAGAACTAATTTCAGAAAAAGATCGAGATTTAAAATTATTTAGAAGTTCTTTAGAATCCACACATGTTTAATGCCACTACGCCAGTAAACTGTTTCATAGTATTGTTGTAGACCCTCTTTTACTGCAGACATAATTTTTGTCAATCTATTGGACAATTCGTTAGTAGACCACGCAGATAAGCCGACAATGTACCGTTGTTTATACGGCATTTTGTGCAGCTTAGATATCCAACGCAACCCAGGTAAGTCCTCCGATATGTCGTTCAATGTAATATTCATTGAAGTCATGAAGGACTTATGATTCGCCAAAATTTCATCCCTGTCAAATGAAATGTTTTTTTGTATGAGAGATTACCGGAGTTCTCATTCATTGCTTACTCTTTCACAAGACACTCGTAATAGTACGATTTACAATAGTATTTGAAGCTTTGTCTGCCGGAACTACAACATATTTATCATGAAGAGATGATAGACATATCACGGCTTCTTTGTCTCCGAAAACGGACTTTGTAATTCAGTGGTTGTCGTTTGTTTATGTGATACATATTTGTTATTCGTTCGTTTTTTTTACATAAATAAGGCCGTTTGAATTGTTTTACATTGTCTTATCGGGGCCTATTATAGCTGACTATGCGGTATGGGCGTTGCTCATTATTGAAGGCCGTACGGTGACCTATAGTTGTTAATATCTGTGTCATTTTGGTCTTTTGTGGATAGTTGTCTCATTGGCAATCATACCACATCTTCTTTTTTTATATTTGGTCCATTATTCACAATTTCTTTTTAACATTAGGCCGATAGCAATGTTTTCCCCCAAGACTACATTGGCGTCGTAAGGTAGTTTAAAGTGTATCTTAATGTTTTCAATTACGTTGGTGTTGTAAATAAACTCATCGTAGATACCAGGACTAAATTTAGTATATACGCCAGACGCGCGTTTCGTCTACAAAAGACTCATCAGTGACGCTCGAATCCAAAAAAGTTAAAAAGGCCAAATAAAGTACGAACCGTGAAGAGCATTGAGGACCAAAATTCCTAAAAGTTTTGCCAAATACAAGTCAGGTAGTTTCAAGATTAAAGTGTATCTGAATGTCACCAATGACGTAGAACAGGATGAATGACTTCATTATGAATAACGAAATTATGAAATTTTGTATGTCATAATGTCTCGAACAAGAACAAGGAGGAGTACCTATGTTTATCACGTGGTTAGATTTTTAATTGAAAGATTTATATAACATGCTTTGTTCATTGTTGAAGGCCGTACGTTGACCTTTAGTTGTTAATTTCTGTATCAGTAGGTCTCACGTGGATAGTTGTCTCAATAGCAAGCATACCACATCTTTTTTTTATATATATATCTAATTAATCCCAGAATTAACAATCAAATACTAGTAACCTTTCGTGAAACAATTAAATCTCTATCGAAGTCTGTGTGTGTGGAAAATAATTACTACCTCGGGTATTGTTAACGAACTTTACTATAAATGTTAGTCACAGACCGTCAGATACGGAAAAATATATTACAAGGACTTTATTTCGTTTGACTTCATGTCAAGAATTGATTGGAGAGATTCCTTATTCTGTCAATCAATGTAAATATACAAAGACAGTCTTTTAGAAGATAATGCTACTTGTATATAATCTAAACTAATCGAAATGTCATTCAGTCAGTCTTGTATTTTATTGCATGCAATGTTTCATTAAAGTAAGACTCTGTAATAGTAAAATGGTATATGCAGTTGATTAAACATTTATTGTTAATTCTGTCTTGTTCATCCCTATAGTTGAAAAGATTGAGGTGATTGACTAATGTACATAGAGTGCAAAGGGTTAAACAAACGTTTCAATTTGAAGGTTTCGATTTTTATCTTACGTTGATTTCGTGATTTCGATTTTCCTTAACGTACTCTAGATATGGTTTTCGAAGGTACTGAACTGGGGCTGTACACAATTAACAGATTGTATCATGCATATTAAACTTGAATTCACTCTAAGAGGAGATGTCGTATCTTTATGTTTATATTGGCTACATGTCCTCATGTATTCGTGTATTACTAGATTTATATCACTTGACTGGGCGGGGTTTAACCGGTTCTCTTATAATAAACCAGTCCATTTATGGATCGGTGTTTTAGGATAAACTCATGAAGTGTCCATTATAAATTCCTTTGATGACATTGATAGGTAATTACAAATCAATAATAATCATAACGGCAATCATCCTTATCACACACATCCTTAAAGAGACTGTCCTTATGCCAAAGAATAAATCGTAAGCTCCGCCCGATCAGTTGAAATAACATTGGTAATATAAATCTATAATAGGCTTTTATATGAGTTCCATATTACTGATGAAGGTAAATCGAGAAAGATAATGTTCTGAATGTGCTATATATCTAAGCTCTTTTTTTATTGAACAATATACTGTCATGTTTAATTACATGATTCCGCAACATGTAGTCGACGCAACATGATAAGAATATTTATGACTAATAATAATACAGCTTATAGAACTTTTATTATATTAGGATTAAACACATTTTTCCAGAGGTTATTGATGTGTAAACCGGGGCGATTAACTCACAAACAGAATAAAAGTCCGAAGAACTTTTATGTTAAGTTTGTGAGTAAGAGACCCGGTTTACACATCAATAACCTCTAGAAAAAAATGTGTTTAATCCTTATAATTCTTCAGCCAAACATACGCGATTATTAATTTACATTATTTGTTTGATGTTCAAGTTTGATGGCTGCTATATTTACCATCAAAAGCACAATGGCATGTCATAACTAAGGAGCACGCCGCCATCTTGACTTTCTAAAAACAATAAATATCCGACAAATGTAACAGAATCTAACATGAAATAGCACCTACCTAAAAAATACTTCATTTTAATTAAATATTATCCGAATTTGAAGCGTACACGTAACGAAATAGTCTTTCCCTTGCACATTTTCATTCGTATGACGTCGTGTTTTGCCATGACGTAAATTCGCAAAATCTTTCATGAAATCTCGCGGAATTTTATTTAAATTTTATTTTTATATATTTTCAAGCTTTTGTGCATTTATTTTATTTCTTTTTTTGTTATATATACATTAGAATAGAAACAACTGTTATGCAATTGTTGTATAGTCTTAATTTGCTGAAAATCCCAGTATCCCTGCAAGCCTGAATGTGTATCGGGCATGAATAGATTACAAAAGTAGTTTCGGAAACATGGTTTATCGAAGTGTAAACCAAGAGAAAAATTCTTATTGACCAATCCAATTCAAGTATTTATAGATATGCAAATGATATAAGAATTATATAAATATATAGCATCAGTGAATAATAACATACATGTTATAAAGTTACAAACAAGTTATATCATATTTAAGAAAGCAAATAAACATGATAAAGTTCGTGCCATATTTATGAATAGATATAGGAAGATGTGGTGAGAGTGCCAATGAGACAACTCTCCATCCAACTAACAATTTATAAAAGTCAACCATTATAGGTCAACGTACGGCCTTCAACACGGAACATTGGCTCATAGCGAACAACAACCTATGAAGGGCCCCAAAATCACTAGTGTAAAACCATTCAAACGGGAAAACCAACGGTTTAATCTATATAAAAAAAAAACACGAAATTAAATTGGCAGTGTTAAAGACATTAGCCGGCCGGGAATCGATGCTTTAATCCTTATATGGAAATAAACTGATGTGTAATACATAATAAAGTCCAATTCTTGTACCAAAATCTGCAAAACAAATAAAATCCCTCCCCCTAAAAAAGAAAGAATGAAAAAAATATAAAACAAAACTGAACAAAACTGACCCCCCCACATTTATGCATTTAACTCGTTTCTTTACTTTCAACCACCATACACACAGTATCCACAAATTTTCGCAAAAACTGATGTAATTCCTCATATGCAAATAGAATAATAAGGAATTTGGGAAACTTAAACTTTAGTTAAAAAAAGTTGAAACAAACAGATTCATCAGTTATGTCATTTTATATAAATAACACATAACAAATGATACCTTTAAAGTATATTTCTCCGGAACCCACTTAACCTTGAAACTATATTATGGTGCACGCGATAGAAACAACAATCAACAAATTTATGATGTTGACTCTCAATGTTATATATAAAGTGTCGACTTCTGCCACATTAATCTCATTAATCTCATATTTCGTGGATGATGTAGCGGTATTTGTATTTGCTTTTATTGCGTTTCTGAACATAAGGACGAATATTTTTTATCAAGTCAGATTCAGTGTCAACGTTTGGTTCATCCAGCTTTTGAATTACTTAATTTCTGTTATGGTATACTGAAAAATTAATACGAGTGCCAGAATAAAAAGAAATCTCAAAACAAGTCAAATTCTGAGTTATTTCCTCGCATAAAAAACAACCCAAAAGCTATAAAGGCATCATTGACTTTGTTTTTCTTATAATCTACGTTTTTTAAAGCATACTCTTTCCGTCAAAACATCAAGTTTTTAGCAATGTAAGATATTTTACTTCGGTTAAATCCAGCCTTCATGGCAAGACCTTCTATAACGCGTATCTGCAACAGATCGAAATACTCCCTCTATTTAAACAGTAGAAGCGGTGCACATTTCCATTTGCTTCCATCTCTTTGTAGGTATGTTGTAAGAGATTGCCAAGACCATATTCATGTTGAGTCTAAAATGCACCACTTTTCAAGGTTATGGGTCAAAATATGTTTAACACCACCTGTGTTTTTGTAATTGTTCTTTGCTCATGTCCGTTATATGTGTGTTTCGTGAATTGTTTTGTTATAAACTAGGCTGATTATAGTCTCTTAATTTATATTTTGCATATGTTTTTGATGTCGTGGCCTTTAAAAACCGACTATACAACATTAGCTTTTGTCATTGTATTACATTTAAACACTGGTGGATAAATGTGGCATATTGGCAATCATACAACATTGCCCATAATTTATTTGTCATACAAAAAGATCAAACAGCTAACCAATAACACTATATTACAAATGAAAAACATTTTATTGATGCACCAATAAATTCCTATTGTATGTTAGACAGTTCTTCCTTAGACAATGATTGACCGATTCATAGTTCCTTTACACCTTATGAATGAACATTGTTATAAGTAAATCAGATCTTATTATAGATAATTAAATTTTCGTCCAATACATCATTCTTGAACAAATGATATTGGCAGAAATGAAATTAAAGATTGGTGTGAGGAACTTTAAAAAAACAGTTATATGTGGGTTATAACAACAAACTTCAAAAGAAAACACAGGATTAACACAAGACGCCCGTTTCGTCTATATTAGACTCTTCAGTAACGGTAAATTAAAACAAAAATAATTCAACTCTAATTCAAACAAAGAATTGAAGAGAATTTATAAACCCAAAACCCGAACGACTTGTCGAACACGGCTATGGAAATTGTATACAAGGGGAAGAAAATCTTTAGTGATTTGAAGATTACAATATCTTATAAACAGTACATTCACAGAAAGTAACCATAAAAATGATACAATAATGGAAAGAACATTATCAATAAATCTGAATGTGAATTTAGATTAGTTTGGCTTCTTTGATTTGTGTCTGAAGTAAATCCGATTCATAAGAAAAAGGAAGAGGTCGGTATGGAGAAGCGCATATATCATCTTATAGGAATGCCAATTATTTATTGAAAAAGTCTGCCTTCAAATTCAACAAATATTTTGTCAAAATAAACCCCAGCATACTGATGCCTTATGGTATCCCAAAGTAAGATATTCATAGCGTATGCATTTTTTTTAATGTTGAAATGTGTTATTGATTATTTCTTTTAGACGATTTTTCAATTTCACACGGGGAATATTTTATACAGGTTGAAAATTAAAGTCAAGAGTTTTGACAGAACTAATTTCAGAAAAAGATCGAGATTTTAAATTATTTAGAAGTTCTTTAGAATCCACACATGTTTAATGCCACTACGCCAGTAAACTGTTTCATAGTATTGATGTAGACCCTCTTTTACTGCAAACATAATTTTTGTCAATCTATTGGACAATTCGTTAGTAGACCACGCAGATAAGCCGACAATGTACCGTTGTTTATACGGCATTTTGTGCAGCTTAGATATCCAACGCAACCTAGGTAAGTCCTCCGATATGTCGTTCAATGTAATATTCATTGAAGTCATTAAGGACTTATGATTCGCCAACATTTCATCCCTGTCAAATGAAAATTTGTTTGTATGAGGGATTACCGGAGTTCTCATTCATTGCTTATTCTTTTACAAGACACTCGTAGTAGTACGATTTACAATAATATTTGAAGCTTTGTCTGCCGGAACTACAACATATTTATCACGAAGAGATGATAGACATTTCACGGCTTCTTTATCTCCGAAAACGGACTTTGGTCCATTATTCACAATTTCTTTTTAACATTAGGCCGATAGCAATGGTTTCCCCCAAGACTACATTGGCATCGTAAGGTAGTTTAAAGTGTATCTGAATGTTTTCAATTACGTTGGTGTTGTGAGGTAGTTTCAAGATTAAAGTGTATTTGAATGTCACCAATAACCGTGGAACAGGATGAATGACTTCATTATGAATAACGAAATCATGAAATCTTTTATGTCATAATGTCTCGAACAAGAACAAGGAGTACAGATTTTTATCACGTGGTTGGATTTTTAATTTGAAGATTTATATAACATGCTTTGTTCGTTGTTGAAGGCCGTACGGTGACCTTTAGTTGTTAATTTCTGTATCAGTAGGTCTCACGTGGATAGTTGTCTCATTAACAAGCATACCACATCTTTTTTTTTTATGTATATCTAATTAATCCCAGAATTAACAATCAAATACAAGTAACCTTTCGTGAAACAATCAAATCTCTATCGAAGTCTGTGTGTATTGAAAATAATAACTACCCCGGGGATTGTTAACGAACTTGACTATAAATGTTAGTCACGGACCGTCAGATACGGAAAAATATATTACAAGGACTTTATTTCGTTTGACTTCTTTTCAAGAATTGATTGGAGAGATTCCTTATTCTGTCAATCAATGTAAATATACAAAGACAGTCTTTTAGAAGATAATGCTACTTGTATATAATCTAAACTAATCGAAATGTCATTCAGTCAGTCTTGTATTTCATTGCATGTAATATTTCATTGAATTACGACTCTGTAATAGTAAAATGGTATATGCAGTTGATTAAACATATAATGTTAATTCTGTCTTGTTCATCCTTATAGTTAAAAAGCTGCGATGATTGACTAATGTACATAGAGTGCAAAGGGTTAAACAAACTTTTCAATTTGAAGGTTTCGATTTTTATCTTACGTTGATTTCGTGATTTCGATTTTCCTTAACGTACTCTAGATATGGTTTTCGAAGGTACTGAACTGGGGCTGTACACAATTAACAAATTGTATCATGCATATTAAACTTGAATTCACACTAAGAGGAGATGTCGTATCTTTATGTTTATATTGGCTACATGTCCTCATGTATTCGTGTATTACTAGATTTATATCACTTGACTGGGCGGGGTTGAACCGGTTCTCTTATAATAAACCAGTCCATTTATGGATCGGTGTTTTAGGATAAACTCATCATTATAAATTCCTTTGATTACATTGATAGGTAATTACAAATCAATAATAATCATAACGGTAATCATCCTTAAAACACACATCATTAAAGAGACTGTCCTTATGCCAAAAAATAAATCGTAAGCTCCGCCCGATCAGTTGAAATAACATTGGTAATATAAATCTATAATAGGCTTTTATATGTTGAGTTCCATATTGCTGATGAAGGTAAATCGAGAAAGATAATGTTCTTGAATGTGCTATATATCTACGCTCTCTTTTTATTGAACAATATACTGTCATGTTTAATTACATGATTCCGCAACATGTAGTCGACGCAACATGATAAGAATATTTATGACTAATAATAATACAGCTTATAGAACTTTTATTATATTAGGATTAAACACATTTTTTCTAGAGGTTATTGATGTGTAAACCGGGGCGATTAACTCACAAACTGAATAAAAGTCCGAAGAACTTTTATGTTAAGTTTGTGAGTAGGAGACCCGGTTTACACATCAATAACCTCTAGAAAAAATGTGTTTTATCCTTATAATTCTTCAGCCAAACATACGCGATTATTAATTTACATTATTTGGTTGATGCTCAGGTTTGATGGCTGCTATATTTACCATCAAAAGCACAATGGCATGTCATAACTAAGGAGTACGCCGCCATCTTGACTTTCTAAAAACAATAAATGTCCGACAAATGTAACAGATACTAACATGAAATAGCACCTACCTAAAAAATACTTCATTTTAATTAAATATTATCCGAATTTGAAGCGTACACGTAACGAAATAGTCTTTCCCTTGCACATTTTCATTCGTATGACGTCGTATTTTGCCATGACGTAAAGTCGCCAAATCCTTCATGAAATTTCGCGGAATTTTATCTAAATTTTATTTTTATATATTTTCGAAGCTTTGTGCATTTATTTTATTTCTTTTTTTGTTATATATACATTAGAATAGAAACAACTGGTATGCAATTGTTGTATAATCTCAATTTGCTGAAAATCCCCATGAAAAGATTACGAAAATAGTTTCGGAAACATGGTTTAACGAAGTGTAAACCAAGAGAAAAATTATTATTGACCAATCCAATTCAAGTATTTATAGATATGCAAATGATATAAGAATTATATAAATATATAGCATCAGTGAATAATAACATGCATGTTATAAAGTTACAAACAAGTTCTATTATATTTAAGAAAGCAAATAAACATGATAAAGTTCGTGCCATATTTATGAATAGATATAGGAAGATGTGGTGTGAGTGCCAATGAGACAACTCTCCATCCAAATAACAATTAAAGTAAAAGTAAAGCATTATAGGTCAATGTACGGCCTTCAACACGGAACATTGGCTCACAGCGAACAACAAGCTATGAAGGGCCCCAAAATCACTAGTGTAAAACCATTCAAACGGGAAAACCAACGGTCTAAACTATATAAAAAAAAACGAGAAACGAGAAACACGTATAAATAAAAAAGAATGGCCAACGTAGATACAAGTATCTTGTCTTAGGGAGGGATAAATCCTACTTTGTAAAGAATCACTCTGATTCAAACAAAAAATTCTCTGAAACTGATATTATCAAGATGCTTGATTTCTTGATTGACAACATATTTGTTACGTTCGGAGGACGTGTTTTTCAACAGACTGTCGGCATTCCAATGGGAACAAACTGTGCCCCTCTACTCGCCGACTTGTTTCTTTATTATTATGAGGCTGACTTCATGCAGGAACTTCTTAGGAAGAAAGATAAGAAGTTAGCAATATCCTTTAACTCTACTTTCCGCTATATAGATGATGTTCTTTCACTAAACAATTCAAAATTTGGTGACTATGTGGAACGCATCTATCCAATCGAACTAGAGATAAAGGATACTACAGATACAGTTAAGTCGGCTTCATATCTTGACTTACATCTAGAAATTGACAATGAGGGTCGGTTGAAAACAAAACTTTACGACAAAAGAGATGATTTCAGCTTTCCAATTGTGAACTTTCCATTTCTAAGTAGCAACATTCCAGCAGCACCTGCATACGGGGTATATATCTCCCAATTGATACGATATTCCCGTGCTTGCATTTCCTATCATGATTTTCTTGATAGAGGTTTGCTGCTCACAAGGAAGCTATTAAACCAAGAGTTCCAAATGGTGAAGTTGAAATCATCCCTTCGTAAATTTTACGGACGCCATCACGAGTTGGTTGACCGTTATGGAATAACCGTTTCACAAATGATATCGGATATGTTCCTTACGTCGTAACTACAATCCCCTTCCCTTTCATGAATATGACCTACCGAATTAGACTATTTACCGGATTTGTAATCACTTAAGCAACACGACGGGTGCCACATGTGGAGCAGGATCTGCTTACCCTTCCGGAGCACCTGAGATCACCCCTAGTTTTTGGTGGGGTTCGTGTTGTTTATTCTTCAGTTTTCTATGTTGTGTCGTGTGTACTATTGTTTTTCTGTTTGTCTTTTTATTTTTAGCCATGGCGTTGTCAGTTTGTTTTAGATTTATGAGTTTGACTGTCCCTTTGGTATCTTTCGTCCCTCTTTTACATAAACAAACGACAACTACTGTACATCAGATTCCTGACTTAGGACAGGTGCAAACATTTGCAGCGGGATTGAACGTTTTAATGGTACCAAACCTTCTCCCTTTTTCTGAAACAATAGCATAAAATCACAACATAGAAAAACACACGATAAAATATTAATTGGCAGGCTTAACTCAATCAAAAAACGCAAATTAACACACTATGAACGAATATATTTGATCTGCGATATCTGAATGCAAATGTTTGTTTTCACTTTTATTAAACATTTTTATATTTACAAGAAATCTACACGGAAATATGTGTTTAATTATAGACAATTATGTAAAGATGTAAATACCATTGATAATACACCTATGTCATGTAATTGCAGTAATTCCGAATACACGTATGGCACCATTTCCCATGTCATAACAGGAGACCTTAACATCGCTCGCGACCGAGAGTTAAAATCATTCCTCAGTAAAGGACCTAAATATAGTCCCCCGTCAATTATTAATTGGAATGAGTGTCGTAATATAATCCACGACTCACTCAGTACCTACTGTTTAAAATGGGTAAAACGGGAAAAAGCTGACAAAAAATCTTTAAACTTTTTTTTTAATGCAGTAATGAAGTTAGTTGATATTCGAATACAACATTTTAAAGAACATTTTACTCTTAACAACATCCATAAAAACCCTATTTCGCGTATCAAACATAAACTTAAAAAACTAGCCAAGGACTTTGTTTTTGTCCCGGCTGATAAAGCTGTTAATAATATCATTATTGTATGATGGAAATTTTATATTGAGATTCTGCAAAAGGAAATCACGGATTCACCAACATTCCAACTGACATCATTTTCAGAAAACGACACCTGTAACATACAAACTTTTAGCTACTTCTTTACAAGCAGAACCTAATACAATGAAAGTCCCAACTATGTACTGGCTTCCAAAGCTACACAAAAAAACCTTACAAATATAGATTTATTTCATCTTCAAGCCATTGTTCCACTACTAAATTGTCTATTCTACTTACTAGTACACTTGGTACAATAAAAAAACCTGATAATAAATTGTTCAAATAAGGCCTTTGAAAATAGTGGAATTGATTACTTTTGGAGTTTCAAAAACTCGTTGGAAGTACTTGATAATTTGCATGCATATATTGGTGATTTTGAATTTTTTCAAAGTTTTGATTTTTCTACCCTTTCTACTACTTTGCCTCATATTCTTATTTAGAAAAAAATCACATCCCTTATTAACTGGGCATTTAAAAAGTCAGAATGCGAGTAGCAATAAACAAAAGAACTATGTCAATTGGACATGCTTTAATACTACATGTTTATATGCGCTTGAATTTTCTATCTAATATACCACTTTTCCTCATATTCTTATTAAGAAAAAAATCACATCCATAATCAACTAGGCATTTAAAAAGTCAGAATGCGAGTACATATATTCAAACTCTTTTAGGTCATTTTTTAGTAGCAATAAACAAAAGAACTATGTCAATTGGACATGCTTTGATACTATATAAGCGCTTGAATTTTTACTTGATAACATCTTTGTTCGCTTTGGAGATTCCGTATATCTTCAAGTTATTGGAATTCCAATGGGGACTAACTGTGCACCACTTATTGCGGACCTGTTATTTGTATTGTAATGAGTTACAATTTATGACTATAATTAGCAAAGACCCTTCTAAACAACATTTGATACAAAATTTAACAATACTTTTAGATATTTGGATGATATATTGGCTCTCAATAATAACGACTTCAGTATGTATACTAAAGAAATTTATCCTGTTGAACTTACTTTAAATAAAGCTTATACTAACAATGACCACTGCCCTTTCCTCGATCTTGATGTCTATATCATTAACGGGAAGCCTAATACAAAAATTTATGATAAAAGAGATGATTTTTCATTTCCTATCGTTAATTATCCAATTTAAGATGGTGACGTTCCCTTGTCACTATCTTATGGTGTTTATATATCTCAACTTGTACGATTCGCTCGTGTATGTAACAACGTATTAGACTCTAGCGAGAGAAATAAATGTATAACTGAAAAATTATTACACCAGGGTTTTCGATATCACAAACTAGTCAAAACATTTACTAAATTTTATCATCGGTATAAGGAAATAATTCGTAAATATAACTCAACATGCAGACATCTTATACGTTCCGGTATTTCACACCCAATCTTTTATGGTAATATTCTTTACAAAGCACAAAAATTTCAGTATTAACCTCAAAAGCTTACAAAACCTTTAAACAGACTTATTATGAAGGGATATAGTTACGATACTGTTGTCAGGTCATTAAAGATTGCTATTTCGGCTTTAATATTGATTCACTTATAGGGTCGTTGCATCGGAACTAAATACATTTATTTAGAAAACAGTTGTTGGCATGACACGGGTTATGTTCTTCTCATATATTTTATGATAGCATAATACTAAACCCCTAACGGGAGGGATTGGGTCTGATATTCATAATTATGATGAAGACATAATCTTTCAATCAGTTTAATTGAGGTCTGGAGCTGGCATGTCAGTTAACTGCTAGTAGTCTGTTGTTATTTATGTATTATTGTCATTTTATTTCTTTTCTTTTGTTACATCTTCTGACATTGGACTCGGTCTTCTCTTGAACTGAATTTCAATGTGAGTATTGTTATGCGTTTACTTTCTACATTGGCTAGAGGTATAGGGGTTGGGTTGAGATCTCATAAAGTTGTTTAACCCCGACGCAATTTTGCGCTTGTCCCAAGTCAGGAGCCTCTGGCCTATGTTAGTCTTGTATGATTTTTTATTTTAGTTTCTTGTGTATATTTCGGAGTTTAGTATTACGTCCATTATCACTGTACTAGTATACATATTTTTAAGGGGCCAGCTGAAGGACGCCTACGGGTGTGGGAGTTTCTTGCTACATTGAAGACCCATTAGTGGCCTTCGGCTTTTGTCTGCTCTATGATCGGGTTGTTGCCGCTTTGACACATTCCCCATTTCTTTCTCAATTTTATTATATCATTTCTTAATGACTTGATGGTTTTGAAAAGCTCATCTATAATCATTAATTCAATAACGTAAAATAGGAGCAAAGATGAAAAATCAATAAGAATATGTGTCTTCTTTGACTGTCCATGACGATAAAATAACCAATCCCTGGGATGTGTTAAAACGTTTTAGTTGATTAGATTCTCTGATGCATTGTTTTTATTATTATTAATTGTTTTTGGCCTTTAAACTAGCTTTCGTAAGTGCAAGTACTCTCAAATCGCACTTTTGTTAATCATTTTAATTAGACCTGTTGATACCATTTGTAATGTATTTGTGTAATTTACTGTTTACCTTTTTGTTTATCTCATCTCCCTATTTTTAAGGGCCTCGGTGGCCGAGTTGTCTAAGTAGTTACTACTGTAATCACTAGCCAGTAAACACTGAGGTTGTGAGTTCGAACCCCGCTCTTGCGGGTGCACTCGACTCCAATCTTAATTGACTATGATTGTCAGTTTTCCTATCGAAGGTCGGTCGTTCGCTCCGGGCACTCCGGCTTCTTCCACCAATAACAACTGGCCGCCACAAAATAGCCTAAATCCGGTGCTTAAAAGTGGCGTTGAAACACCAAAAATCAATTCAAATCTCCCTATTTCTAAAATTTTCAGCCTTAGATAAGTGTTTGGTTTGACGAATAATTTTCACTTCTGTTCTCGTACTATGAATATCAAATATATTTATTCTGTAATATATTTCCGTACTCCATTGTATACATTACAACAACTTTATTTTTACATATCTGTGTAACATGTATCAGTTATTTTCCTTGATGGCAATTTGTCCAAGATTATTGTTGTCTTTCAAATATTGTTTTATATCTACCATTCTTGTTTTAATAATTGTGTATTTAGATTGTATCATATATCAAAATTCATTTGTTCAGTGTAGGTTCATTTGTTTGTGTTAGTATATCTTTTGATTGAGTTAAGCCATTTCTATCAATACTTTATAGTGTGTCTTTCTATGTTGTGATATTACACTATTGTGTTGGTTTGGGTTCAGGTTGACGCCTATCAAAACGTTTAAACCCGCTGCATTTTTGTGCACCTGTCCTTATCAAGAAGGTAATGTTCAGTGGTTGTCGTTTGTTGATGTGGATCTTACGTGTATATCGTTTCTGGTTTTATATAATAGATTGATTTTATTTGAATGGTTAAAAGGTAGTCGTTTTGGGACACGTTCTGGTTTGCTGTTCGGTGGGAGCTTTAGTTCCATGTGGAAGACCGTACTTTGACCTTTTATGATTTAATTTTACTGATTTTGACTTGGATGTAGAGTTCTCTCATTGACATTCATACAACATTTTCTGATATCTATTTACACCGTGCATAAACACACTGTTCAATTGATCTGAATTTATATTGTGCAACATACCTGTTATTTATTGTCTTATATATAAAAATACAAATTATTCAGCTAAGTTTTATTCGGATGTTTACCTGATTGTAGGCTTTCCGGAATGAACTTAAACAGTGACACATTAACAAAATTAAAAATGCCATACATACACTTTTTCCTTTATTGGTATGACAAGAGTGTAATCTCTTTAACTTTTATCTCATCTCATCTGAACACTTCTGTTCTCATTGTAATGACGAGTGTGCTATCATTGCTATTACTTTGAAGTTTTATCTATAATCACTAAGGTGAAATAGGAGCCAAGAAGATATAAAAATAAGAAGATATAAAAATAAGAATATACAAAAAATAAAGAAGCCAATGTCATATATATAATGTGTAGAAAAAAGTAAAATTGCAATTTCAAAATTCAAAACGGAAAGTCAAGTCCCTAATTTAAAGCTTAAACACATTAAACACATGGATAACAAATGTCATATTCCTGACTTGGTACAGGCACTTCCTTATGTTTTCTTTAATCGAGCGATCTTCTTTTAATATTTTATTGCTTCATTTTGCAACCTTTCGTCCTTCATGCAATAACATGACCCATGACTCAAGAAAATACTACAATAAGGAGACATGTTTTCATCGCCAAGCACAATTAATTACCAAATTGAATACATTGTATTTATTATGAATTTTTTCAATTCTTGTCTTTCAATATATCAATTACACAGTCTCTAGATTGAATGAATCACTGGAAGCTTTTGGGTATTATTGATACGTATTTCTTCATTCGGTCATCTATTGACAAACCGTTCACGTATGCATTAATTAAAAATAAGTAGTTTTTGCGCTAACGGACAATGTCCTGTGTAAGTTTAATCAAAGCTATTGAAAAGTATTGATCAACCGTAATGATATACAAAGATTGGAAATAACTAATTGCAGAACGTGTCGAAATGGATGGATAATTCGATGAATATAGAGCATAAGACAAATCTTAACACAGGACATAGCGCACATAGACTGATACATGTTAAAAGTGTAACAAAATGCACATTAGTGCAACTTTACAACATATGAACAAACAGTACAATGGAATTATGAAATCATCTAGCAGTTGCTAACAGACATTTCAGAACATTTAAGACTGTTCACCAAGCCCCTCACCTGTACAGAAATGCAACTGTACAACATAAGAACACATGGGGCAGCTGCTAACAAACGTTTCAAAACATTTTAGGCCGTTCAACCAGCCTCTCGCACAGTAATGAAGTTGCACAACATTAGAACAAACCTAAATAATGCAAAAAGATTTTACAATAGCTTTACTCTTTAAAGCATGCTCTTGTAGATAATAGTTCTTCAAGATTGCTTTAAACTATTTTTGAAAACAAATTGGTTCGATGATTCATTACATACGATATATTTGTTAGTTTGTTCTTATTTTCACTATTATTCTATATTAAAGTCAGTGAATTCTATTGAATCTAAGCATTATTCTAAAGTACAAAATTGAGGACCAGTTGTGTCTTCTATGACTTTTGAATGGCCAATACCGCGTTAACAGATACTAGTTGTGTTCTACAAACATATAATGAAGTCCCGTTGATACCAATGCGTTAAAAAAGTAGTTTTTGTTGCACATAACTGCAATGCAACGAAACGCGCGTTTGGCGTAAATACACAATTTAATCTATGATGAGTTAATTTACAACCACTGGGTCGATGCCACTGTTGGTAGAGTTTCGATTCCCCGTGGGTATCACCAGCCCAGTAGTCAGCACTTCTGTGTTGATCTGAATTATCATTGATGTGGTCAAATTACTTAATTAACTGTTTACAAAACGTCTTGACTTTTTGAAATACTAAGGCTTTTCTAACTCAGGAATAGATTACCTTAGCTGTATTTGGTAAAACGTTTAGGAATTTTGGTCCGCAATGCTTTTCAACTTCGTAATTTATTTGGCCTTTTTAACTTTTTTGGATTCGAGCGTCATTGATGGGTCTTTTGTAGACGAATCGCGCGTCTGGTGTAAATACAAAATTAAATCCTGGTATCTATGATGAGTTTATTCACCTAATATGGCTGAGAGTAGTATTAAAATGTCCGAAAAATTGACTAACACATATATATAATTATAATAACGTGTATAAGTAAAACTGAATCATTATCACTAGATTGCAAATAATATTTGAAAAGACATCAGGGAATCGTTGCTTGTCAAATGTGAAAAGAAAAACATCGATTTTACGAAGCTACAAAATTCTGATGAAGTTAATTTGCTTTTTTTCTAAACCTAATTCTTATAAAATGCATTTAAAACGGGTATGATAGTGAGTTTTGTAAATGATATGCATCTTTCAGAATGGAACAGTCTGCTTTGTTCACTGTTATCTGATAAATTTAAGTATGTTTGCTTCTAAATCGAATTACAACTGGCTTGATATTGTCTGAAATGCAAATTTGTAACATAAGACAAAATGTAGCAGACATTTTTTTTTTGAAAGTTGCGTGTGCATATAAGTTTTGCAACATATTTTGTTTTCGTAGCATCGGTATGTTTCCTGCTTGGAGAATTCAGAAAAAAACGTGGGACTTGTTTAGAGAACTATGAACACATTTACAAATAAACCTAATATTGGACTTGAGAGTTTGTTTGTCAGTTCTTTTATACTCGAAATAGTGTGTTGGTGGGGTTCGTGTTGCGCAGTCTTTAATGTTTTATATAAAGGCAACAGTAGTGTACCGCTGTTCAAAATTCATAAATCGATAGAGAAAAAATAAATCCGGGTTAAAAACTAAAACTGAGGGAAACGTATCAAATATAAGTGAATTACGACACAGCAAAGACACAACACCGAAATGTAACACACTCAGAAACGAACTTTAATGTAACAATGGCCATTTTCCTGCCTTTGTACAGGGCATTTTATGAAAAAAATGGTGGTTTGAACCTGGTTTTGTGGCATGCCAAACCTCCCGCTTTAATGGCAGTGTTAATATTATAACATTAAAATGACAACATTACACGACAGGGTTACAATAAATAAACAGATAAATGGGAGAACATATAGGAAAGAGAAGCAAACGAATAAAAGCCATCAAAAGTTAACAGGTTGAAAAAAAATTATACGCCAGACGCGCGCTACTTCCACACAAAACTATTCTCAGATGTAAAACGTATAAATGCCATAGCAACTACAAAGTTGAATATCGCCGAGGACCAAAGGTTCCAAAAAGTTGTGAGGCCAGAGTTATTCGCCTGGGACAAAAACATTATTATGATCAAGAATAATACATAGTTTTGTAAACAGTAAATTTTATAAAATGACTTTATAATAGATATACATGATTAAACTGAAGTGGTGACTAGCTATAGAATAAAAACGTACACATTACAAAATCACAGCCCTGTTAGCCATAGTCAACGCAACGCCCAAAGTGACGTCACATTTAAATTTCTAACGTGTTCCAAAAATTAAGAAAGAATTTGGATGAAATTCAAGATTAGATTTGTATGACTTATCTAACTGATATTAATAACAGTGAAAATTATAATACTAATTTCTATTTAATTGTAGTAGTAATTAGATAATTAATTTTATTAACCTTTTTTTGTGGGTGTTTCTTCTGATCAAACTGCAAACTAAATATATCGTGTAAATTTCGTTGATCCAAAAATAATCTACCAAATGAACTGGATGAGTAGTTATCCCCAACACAACACACGAATACAACAGAGAAAAAAAAAATACGATTTACAACTACAAACGTTAAGACATTTGACAAAATCCGATGACAACAACAAACACAACATCAAAACCCAACAAATTAATTTGGGATGGAAAAGTACCGTGCCACGTCTTAAAGCAATACGAATTCACACTCAGCAAAACAGTCACATTCGGGAATAAGTCACGTTCGGTAATAAAAAGATCAGACGACGTAATGACAAACCACAATCTAACACGTGGTAAAAATGTCCATAGTTAGTTTTGACAAAGATATATCGTATGGATCAACCAATTCGTGATGGTGTCCGTAAAATTAACGGAGTGTCATTTTTAATCTGTCCTCCTCATAACTTTGTTGGAGCAGTTTCTGCGTTAGAAGCACACTCCTGTATATGAAGTCCGTATAGTGTGAACATGCACGAGTATAACGTATTAATTGAGGTATGTAAACACCATACGAAGGGGCAGAGGGTATGTTACTGCTGAGAAATGGGAAATTGATAATTGGGAAGTTGAAATCGTCCCGTTTATCATAGATTTTCGTGTGAAGTCTTCCATCTGTGTCAATATTGAGGAAAAGATCAAGGTACGAAGAAGTCCTTCTAGTATTAGTATCTATGTTGTTTCTTGTGTACTTTTATTTGTATGTTTGTCTTTTTCGTTTTCAGCCATGACGTTGTCAGTTCATTTTCTATGTATGAGTTTGACTGTTCCTCTGGTATCTTTCGCCCCTCTTTTAATCACGTTTTGGAAGTATTATTTTTGCATTACGATATACGTCCTACAACTTAAAAACATTTACTCGAAGTATGAAAGAGGAAGAACATAGATGAAGCAATAACAATAAGATCTGAAAGGGGAAAAAACGACGAAAATAAAATCATGAACATGTTTGAAAAACTCGAACATCATGGAGAATTAATTTATTTGAACTATCAATCATTCCTGATACATATTTTATTAAACTTTCTTGATTCATATTTTTTCAAAAACAAATATTTTGTCGTTTTATTTCTACTATAATAATAACATGATAATATCGAATAGTGACATTTGTTTACTGCTCAAAAGCTAAACAAAACTATAAATATATATTAACAATGAGAAAATATTTTGTATATGTTACAAAATTCCCAAAAAGCATTCTAAAAAACCCTTCATAAAATAATAGAGTTACGAATGCTTCAAAAGTGGTTAAATAGATTATAAAAAGTTTGTAACCTATTGAAAAGTACATCTTGTTATCATTACCCATTTGCTGTATATTTCTATCATTTATAATAGAATAAATCAACATTCACAGGCCACTAAAGTTATTACGACATTGCTAGAGATGCAGAAAACGATAACCAGGCTTCTTTAAATTTAATATAAAAGCTACTGTTGCTAATTGGTATGCTCGATAAACTAATTACAGAAATTACAAGATATTGTTTCCCAGTAGACAGAATTTGAATTTGAAAAGACATATTAAACAATACCTTGTTAAACGTAATATGATTTCCACCTTCTTGAAAAGTACATCAGTTAATAGATATGTAGCTGATTTTACATAACCTCGCCAATTAAGCATTGAACAAGATGAAGCTATGATTTCGTTACAGCATCATGTCTTTGTCTGGGTACTTCTAAGGTTTGCAGGTTATCTTAGTCTCCAAGGGTAACACCCTTTGCTACGTTCACACTTATACAAAAGTACTCTAATTAATTACATTTACGGTTGAATAGAAATCATTCATGTACTTTCGCCAATTAATCAGCTTTGTTGACGTATTCAGAAGAGGCAAAGAAGTAAAACAAATGTTAAATTGCGATGTCATAGTTTTTGATGTGGTTACTGTGTGAAGTGATCGTGATCGAATTATAACTAGTTTTTATATGAAATGCATACATGTTTTCTTATCATTTTAAATTACCTATCGAGCAGCACTGAAATGCAGATGTTATACTACCCCAGGATTAATACTACCTCAAACAGCTGTATTTTGTAAAACCTTGCGGAATGCTCTTCATCTTTGTTCAATGGTTGTTGATTTAGTTCATAATGGTTTCTTGTTTTTTAACATAGATTAGACCGTTTTTATTACACGAGTCTTTGTTGGAGGCCCATTTCATCTTGCATTTCGGTGTCAGCTAATGCTACTTGTTGCAGACCGTACTTTGAGCTATACTGATTTACTTTTACAAATTACGATATACAGCGGGATTTATAAAGTTTATTTTACCTCCTTTTTTGAGATGTGGACTGGGTATATTTTTTAAGAAAGACAACTTCTTATTTAACACCAATCAACAAATTCAGGATGTTGACTGTCAATGTTATGTGGAAGTGTCGATCTCTGCCTCATTTATCTCATGTTTCGAGAATGATGTAGCGGTATTTGTGTTATGTTCAGTTTTGCATTAAATGCCAAGTTATGGAGATATCACGGAATTGTAAAAACGCTGCAAACCTTATGTCACAATGTGATGCTTTTGAATATATAGGTTACATGCAAACTTTTATTCTTTTCTTCATTTTACGCCCGTAAATCTATCTAACTATAACAACCCGTCGGATTCGATTTAACATATATTGATACTATTTGTAATGATCAATTCCAATCTTGTCCTTGGAATATTTTCTACTTTTTTTTAAACAGTTTTGGTTTTGTAGTTTTTTTTCAAAGTATTATTGCCAAATAACGACTTCTCAAATTCTATTTATGCTGATAGTCTTATTATATATTGTAACTGAATTCGAATATGAGGAAAATGATACCAGTATGACATTAAAATTCATCAGTTGACGGAAATACCAACCGTTCAGCAGAAACTGAATCTACATTTATGTATTTAAAAACAAAAGTGTAATTTGAAGATATCATATAGTCAATTCTTTTCTTAACTATCATTTTTTCAGAAATTGATATCGTTCCATTGTTATAGTCTTTACTGTCTTTTATAGCAATAGTTAAAACATGACTCTAACTAGATATTCGTGATTTATAGAACGTTAATTATATACAATAAGCAATTGATAAAGATTATACGACCTGAATGAAATATAGATCCCGTCCATACGTTTTCCGTAAAGGACCCGGCAAGATTCCGGTTGACTTCCTACTCTTGCAATCAATACATGAGCAAATGAAAAATCTGTCTTCATATATTTGAAAATTTGTATCATAACATCATTACTATAGGGTACCGAGCTGTCTCTAAAAACAGGAGGCAGATAGAATCATACACAGATGATTTGTTTCACAATAAAGCATATGATAGTTCCTTCTGGAGGCTAATTTTCGCTAGCACCATTATAATGCGAATTTATTGTTTAATTCATAAGCTAGTTTAATGCAGTGGCACTACATGAAAATTTCTCACTAGGCTGGTAATACTGAGACATTGGGGTTGAACTTACACTATGGCTTCTATCTCAACTTGTATCTGACAGTGTTAAAGACATTAGCCGGCCGGAAATCGATGCTTTAATCCTTATATGGAAATAAACTGATGTGTAATACATAATAAAGTCCAATTCTTGTACCAAAATCTGCAACATAAATAAAATCCCTCCCCCGAAAAAAGAAAGAATGAAAAAAATATAAAACAAAACTGAACAAAACTGCCACCCCCCCCCCCGCACATTTATGCATTTAACTCGTTTCTTTACTTTCAACCACCATAAACACAGTATTCACAAATTTTTCGCAAAAACTGATCAAATTCCTCATAAGCAAATAGAATAATAAGGAATTTGGGAAACTTAAACTTTAGTTAAAAAAAAGTTGAAACAAACAGATACATCAGTTATGTTATTTTTTATAAATAACACATAACAAATGATACCTTTAAAGTACATTTCTCCGGAACCCACTTAACCTTGAAACTATATTATGGTGCACGCGATAGAAACAACAATCAACAAATTTATGATGTTGACTGTCAATGTTATATATAAAGTGTCGACTTCTGCCACATTAATCTCATTAATCTCATATTTCGTGGATGAATTAGCGGTATTTGTGTTATTTTCAGTTTTGCAGAAAAAATCCAACTTTTCAGGGAAATATAACACATCCTAATTTGTACACAAAAACTTTGTCAGTGGCTTTGTCTGCTAGAATAACAACATATATGGAGATAACATACACAACCTTAGCCAAGAGAACATTTCTAAAAGTAGAAAAGTATTTGCTCGCTGTACGTCGTAGGCTTTTATTGCGTTTCTGAACATAAGGACGAATATTCTTTATCAATTCATATTCAGTGTCAACGTTTGGTTCATCCAGCTTTTGAATTACTTAATTTCTGTTATGGTATACTGAAAAATTAATACGAGTGCCAGAATAAAAAAAAATCTCAAAACAAATCAAATTCTGAGTTATTTCCTCGCCAAAAAACAACCCAAAAAGCTATAAAGGCAACATTGACTTTGTTTTTCTTACAATCTCCGTTTTTTAAAGCATACTCTTTTCGTCAAAACATCAAGTTTTTAGCAATGTAAGATATTTGACTTCGGTTAAATCCAGCCTTCATGGCAAGACCTTCTATAACGCGTATCTGCAAAAGATCGAAATACTCCCTCTATTTAAACAGTAGAAGCGGTGCACATTTCCATGTGCTTCCATCTCTTTGTAGGAGATTGCCAAGACCATATTCATTTTGAGTCTAAAATGCACCACTTTCCAAGGTTATGGGTCAAAATATGTTTAACACCACCTGTGTTTCAGTAATTGTTCTTTACTCATGTCCGTTATATGAGTGTTTCGTGAATTGTCTTGTTATAAACTAGGCTGATTATAGTCTATTAATTTATATTTTGAATATGTTTTTGATGTCGTGGCCTTTAAAAACCGACTATACGACATTAGCTTTTGTCATTGTATTTCATTTAAACACTGGTGGATAAATGTTGCATATTGGCAATCATCCATCATTTCCCATAATTTATTTGTCATACGAAAGGATCAAACAGCCAACCAATAACACTATATTACAAATGAAAAACATTTTATTGATGCACCAATAAATTCCTATTGTATGTTAGACAGTTGTTCCTTAGACAATGATTGACCGATTCATAGTTCCTTTACACCTTATGAATGAACATTGTTATAAGTAAATCAGATCTTATTATAGATAATTAAATTTTCGTCCAATACATCATTCTTGAACAAATGATATTGGCAGAAATGAAATTGATGATTGGTGCGAGGAACTTTAAAAAACAGTTATATGTGCGTTATAACAACAAACTTCAAAAGAAAACACAGGATTAACACAAGACGCCCGTTTCGTCTATATTAGACTCTTCAGTAACGGTAAATTAAAAAAAAAATAATTCAACTCTAATTCAAACAAAGAATTAAAAAGAATTTATAAACCCAAAACCCCAACGATTTGTCGAACACGGCTATGGAAATTTTATACAAGGGGAAGAAAATCTTTAGTGATTTGAAGATTACAATATCTTATAAACAGTACATTCACAGAAAGTAACCATAAAAATGATACAATAATTTCTTCACAGCACAGCAAAGTTCACTACTGAGCGACTATTCCATAAAGGCGAGCACCTAAATTATTGAAGCTGTACCCATTGACGTAGATACGACCTTCAGAATTTCTAAAATATTGTATACAAATAGCTGAAATTACCATATAAGAACACATCAACATTGTATTATTATCGGATGTTTTGAGATCTTTTACATATCCTTAACATTGTATTTGCAGTTATGTCTGATGTCAGTAAACGGGATGAAAGTTTGATGTCTTGGCAAAGATCATTAATAGTAAACTAGACAGACGTTTTCACGTTTAATATACTGCTACAAAAATAGTTTTCAGTAGATTATTCAAAGCAATTATAAAAAACGCGTAAAATTCTATGTCCTAGTTAGGGGCTTTTGAATACATTGTCACACAACACTTTTGATATCTCATCCCATTCCCTGGTAGATATGTTCAATCATAACAATTTGTCTGAATAAATTCAACATATAATAAAGATTCTGATACTGATTGTAATGATTTCGTTGGATTATTTTTTGATTATTTTTTTTTAAATTTGAGGTCTTCTTGTTTAATGAAACTTTTATCGTCAAATACCGTACTAATTAATGCGTATAGTCTTTGTAAATTGTAGCTGAAATCTAATAAGCTGGCAAAGGACAACAGATGGACATTGAATTTCATTCGTCGATAAAAATACAAACCGTTCAGCAGATCATGCTTCTACATTGAAGTACATAACAACACACGTTTTTTTTGTATATATTGTGTATCGTATTTTTCAGGAATTGATATTGATACATTGTTATACATTTTCTACATTTGAAAATGCCTGTACCAAGCCAGGAATATGACAGTTCTTGTCCATTCGTTTTTGATGTGTTTTGTCATTTGATTTTGCCATGAAATTATGGACTTTCCGATTTGATTTTCCTCTGAATTCAATATTTGTGCGATTTTTTCTTTATAGTCTTATCCGTTTTTAATAGTAATCGTTAAAACATGACTCTTACAAAATGTTTATAATCTATATTATTATACCTCAGTATGTTTTTTCTATATAAAAAATAATGAAATAGTTGTGCTATTTCATTCCACAGACTATTTGCCAGTCAATAGTTTCAAAGACTATTACCCTGGTTAATAGTTTCATAATCATCTTTCCCGTACTTTTTCATGCTTATTTTTCATTGGACAATAATGATGTCATTGCCTATTTTGCTAGGCAACGTCAACCTCTAATATTGTAAACGGTATAATTTGTTTGTGTCGATTGTAATTTCACTTACAAAAAGCAATTATAAAAGAGAGAAAATCTTCGCGCTCATTTTTGAAAGATCTAAAATATAGTACCTTATTCATAAAATGGGTTCGGTCGTCGTATTCTAAAATTGAATTTTTGTTTGGTGTACTTTAGCTTAAATTTATCATATGTCCGGAAAATTTAACACAAGTATTTTTAGTCTTGATTGCAATTAATGAAATATTTACAAATACAAGAAGAACTATAAAAAACCGTATAGTTCATCTTGTGCATGTCATGTCATGTGACATTTTTTCTTTTCTTTCAGATGATATATGTACACTTTTAGAAAATTAGTTGAAAACACTTAGTGACTGTGTTGTTCAGTATAATAAATCACCAAATGACTGGTTGTGCGGGTAATAACAAGTTAGTTGTCCCTTCGCATACCAACTATTGCTCTCAGCTTTGCCTCGAGCAATAGTTGGTATCTCAGGGACAACAAACTTGTTATTACCTCCACACACAGTCAATAGGTGTATACTATGATTGCTATATAAAATAATCATTTGGTATTAAAAAACAATAAATATAATCCGAATGAATTACAAATCCTGTCTACACATTTTACTTTAAGGACCGGACATGATTCCGATCGACTTCCTACTCTTGCAATCGTTAGAAAAGCCAATAGAAAAGCTGTATTTATATGTTTGAAGATAAGTTTCAGAACGACATCACCAGAATATACAGGACGGTATCTAAAAACAGACGGCAGATAGAACAGTAGGCACATTATTTGTTATAAATGAAACATTCTTAGTTATCACAATAAAGTATTTAAGAGTCCATAACATGCATAACGAAGGAATATCTTTGCACACACCAATATAATGATATTTTGTGTTATTTTCTTACGTAATTTTAATGCAGTTGTAGTACATCAAAAGTGATCACTAAGTTGGTAATACTGAGTCTTCGGGTTCGAACTTACCTCATGGCTGATATCTCATTTTGCCTGGGTTGATCATTTGCTTGCCGAAAATCGACGCTTTTCTTCTTATACAGAATAAGAAGATGTGGTATGACATATTATATATCGATTCTAGTACCAAATAATAACTGCAATACACTGGCCATAATTTGTTGAACATTGAGTAAAACACAAAACATTGATACATCTATACTAGCTTCACGGAAATAAAAAAAAATAAAAATAAAAATAAACGAATAAACAGCATTTACAGCATAAAAATTATTACCTAGATTTTTACATATATAATTTATAGTATACATACATAAATATATATAGTAAAAAATTAAGAACGAATTATAAGTTTCTCTGGTATCTTTTGCCCTTCTTTTATAAGGAAGAAAACCAATTCTGCAAAACAAATTAATTTCTATCTCTCCTCTCGCTATCAAACACTCACCCCTACCAAAAAACAACAAAAAACCACAAATAAATAAAAAACAAGAAAAACATAATAAAAAACAAAACAGAAAATAAAAACATTTCTGCATTAAACTCGTTTCTTCCCTTTCAACAAATATAAACAAAAAGTACTAATTATTGTCCGCGCAAATTATACAAATTTTTGAAATGCCAATCATAAATTTCCGAATTGGGTCACATTAAACTTTGGATAAATAAAAATGAAATCAATCAGCTGACTATGCGGTATGGGCTTTGCGCCTTGTTGAAGGCCGTAAGGTGACCTATAGTTGTTAATTTCCGTATAATTCGGTACATTGTGGAGAATTGTCTCATTGGCAAATCATATCCCATTTTCTTTATTATATTTGATACATCAGTTCTGACATTTTATATACTTAACACATAACAAATAATACCTGTAAAGTACATTTCTCAACTGTAAATAATATCCGGGGCCCACTTTATCTTGAAACAATATTATGCTGCACGCAATAAACACACCATTAATCAGGAAATTAGATACATAACAGTGTTTATCATTTATAGATCAACTTTTTTTCTTTTTATAGCCATAGTTTATTTCATAGGTTTGGATGTATTTCGTGTTTACTGCCTACACAAATTAATAAAACACCAACGACTCAACAGTAAACCAGGGACAAAACACATTAAAACGATTTGAGACATAAAATGGTACGCAAAAACTTTCTATCCTCTGGTGATTTTATGAAATGAAGGAAATGTTTATGACCCAGCTTTCTGTTTAAAAAAAATCACATGGCAAACTTACCAATGAACGATTTATAATACATACCAAACTACCAGGAAAGTGTACAAAAAAATAAAAACTAAAATATATAGCAACTGCAAGAAATATTTCATGGCATGTAAATGCATTACTACCTGTCGTTTTAGTAATTTTACCCTAACCCTAACTCTTAATTTGAACCATTTTGTAAAGTTTTACATTCTAGCTGTTCCCATGATAAAGCCGGCATTGAAAATATTCAAAAGCCAATTATTACCCTGTCACTTCGCAGTTTCAGAATCTAATGCATCCTGGGTAATATTTCCAAAAGTGTACACCAAAACGTCCTGATTGGTTAAAAATGTCATAAAAAGAAAATTTAACCAATGACGTAAAGTTATTTTCATTTTGGGGTACGAACGATGAAATTACCCCGGATTCTTAACATTCTGAAACGACCAGTTGCAAAATAAGATTTTTTTCCAAAAAATCATTTACTTAAGATTAAATGTCGATCATTGTGAAATAGTAACGGCAGCAATATTGAAATTAAAATGTCCGATATCAATTTTCAAAAGGTATTTCTGGAAAGTTTCCCGTTTGCCCTTTTTTGCATTTGTGCATTTGTTCTGCGTCCAGGGGAGAATATGTTTTTTTGAATACATATACATGTAGCTCAAGTAAGTGTTGTTAATTTCAATTTCATAGAATTTAAACAGACCGAGAATCGGATCAATAAAAGACAAGGAATTTTTATAAATTTGCTGTTTACAAAACTTTGAATTTTTCGAAAAACTAAGGATTTTCTTACCCCAGGAGTAGATTGCCTTAGCCGTATTTGGCACAACTTTTAGGAATTTCGGGTCCTCAATGCTCTTCAACTTTGTATTTGTTTGGCTTTTTAACTATTTTGATCTGAGCGTCACTGATGAGTCTTATGTAGACGAAACGCGCGTCTGGCGTATAAAATTATAATCCTGGTACTTTTGATAACTATTTGCTACAAACGAGACACGGTTAGTACGAATATAAATAACTGCACAATGTCAATATACTGTATTGTCAAAACGTACATGGAAGAAAATAAACAGCTCAAATGAACATTCACGTTTTTGGTTAGTTAAATATGCTTGGCTCATTCCAGAACAGGTCTTATACATGTCGCAGCAAAAGTGAACTGTAATCGCATCTTTTGAGATAAACTTTGCTTAACAATATTTGAAACGTCAAACAACTTTTTGTTCCAACCCATGCTTTATCCTGTTTTCTATGAAATATTTAAGTACTAAACATAAAATTATTCTTTCTATAGTAATCAGGGTACTAGTTTGAACAATACACAGTATATTTTTCAGAAACCGTCAGCTGTAGTGAAGTAGCTGTAGGATTTCTAGTATTTTACGCAAACAAGAAGCATTGATTTGAAGGAACTGTCAATTCAGAGGTTATTGCATGATGAATTGCAAGTCTGAATAGAAATCTACGTATCAGATATCAGAATACGAATTCGTATCTTTTCGATAGGCAACCGGTCGCATTATTTGCAAAAAGAAAACCTTGCGTATATTTCTGAATTCAGAGTATCCGATTAAAAGTTAAAGTACTGAAAACGGTTGTATGGTACTTTAACCATCATATTATGTTTTGATTGATATCAAAATGATATCAGAATTTTTTGTTTGGTCAAATCATTTTGTACCTTAGCAATGTTGGTTTGGGAAGATTACAACATTTGTGGCGGATGAAACAACGCAAAATGTGTCGCGAGGACTTGATATTTATCCACTCTGTCTTTTTGAAAACAAATTCAGACGGCCATGAATTGACCAACTTTGATATAACAACATCTATATAGTACAAACAAATGACCAGCCCTACCCATTAAAGTAACAACAATCGAGCGTTCAATATACACGTATAAGTCTTATTCTATTTCAAACATGTCTGTCATCATTATAGATAATTTATAGATAAATATGAAACGTTAAAGTCCACTGTTAATTGAAAGATAAAAGTCAACATTATATCACATAAGAAATAAAGTTTTCATACAAAGGATTAATTTTAAATGGGCTTGGCTTAATGCATAGGTATTATGTTACGAAAACGTAAACGTCTACCTAGTTAAAGAGCTGACTTCCTTGTATATCCTACGTACGATAAATATCGTTTTTCTTATTATTTCTATCCTACGTACTATAGATGTTGATATACTTCTTTAAACAAGGATAATGACGCTTAAGTAGTATAAGTTACTTTGATTTTCATACACATGTTATATCGATGTTGAAACGTTCAATTGTAATACCACTCATTTGACATTGTTTTCCATTTTTTTATTCGAAAGTCATTGATGAGTTTTTTTTTAAGACGTATGAAATTTAAATCCTTGTATCTATGTTGAGGTCATATAACACAATGGTGAAAACTTAACATACTTTATTTATTTGGTAAGAGAGTTATTGTTATTATTAGTTTATCTCTAGTTGGCCAATATAAAAAAAGAAGATGTGGTATGATTGCCAATGAGACAACTGTCCTCCAGAGACCAAAATGACACAGACATTAACAACTGTAGGTCACCGTACGGCCTTCAACAATGAGCAAAGCCCATACCGCATAGTCAGCTATAAAAGGCCCCGATAAGACAATGTAAAACAATTCAAACGAGAAAACTAACGGCCTCATTTATATAAAAAGACTGTCAACACGTCCATCTTGAGAATCAAAATATACTCAGAAACCTTCAGCTGTGGTATAGTAATTATACGTTTGTCTACTCTTTGATGCAACTTAGAAGTGCTGTCTTAATATAACTGTTAATTCATAAATTATCTCTAAAATAAAATTCATTTAACGAAGTCCACAGTATATCACACACGGAAAATACTTCTCAGACAAAGGATTAATTTTAAATGGGTTTGACTTAATACATACGTATCATGTTACGAAAACAAAAACGTCTACTGATATAAATAGCTGACTCCTTTCTAGTCTACGTACGATAGATAGAGTTTTTATTCTTTGAAACTGGGATAATTTTAAGACAACTGAAACTAAACTAATATATATAACATTGATTTTTAATAAATTTTATATATACATATGGAAAAAAGTATTGCAACACCAAATTGAAATTAAAATTAAAAAAACACTCTTTATTTTTTTGTGATATAATTTGTCGAAATAGAACAAGTTAAACATGTTAAACATTATTCAAATATCACCTGAGTTTAATAAAAAAAACATTCACTCGATAATTTCTTATCTGCACATGCATCTACTGTACCCGTAAACAACAAAACAGATGTTTTCATCCTCAATGTTTTCAACATTCTAAATAACCAAGTTTATAAATTTATGTGATGACACCTTGTAATGGGTCCTCCACAACTCTTAACAGCAGCAAGATTGCGGATTATCAGCATGAGAAAAGCAGGTCGCTGTGACAATTGCTAGTATTCTTGGTCATCACCATTCAACTATAAGTCGTTTTGAGAATAAAAATCAGGCAAAAAACGATGTTAAAGACCTTCCGAGATCAAGAAGACCCCCTATACCATCTGCTAGGGAAAATCAAGCATAATGAAGGTTGGTCAGAAGGAAACCAATTACATACAATACAATCATAAAAAGAGAGTGATGGCCATACATGAGCCTTTATACAAGAACTGTTCGAGATTGACTCATCGCTCCTGGTTATCGTGCGCTAAAATCATTTTGGTGATCTTCGCTTACGAACAGACAAAAAGTTGTCCGTATCCAATGTAGTGCAGAGCTCGACAAAGTTGGAAATTAGTATCGTGGAGGAAGATCCGTTGTTCCAATGGAATTCGGTTCATCTTCCTTGGCCCGATCGTAGCCCGGATTTGAACCATATCGAGCATATATGGGACACTATTGGTTGCTGCTACCTTAGCTACAGTTTAGTCGATTTATGGCAGAAATCAGAAGACGTTAATAGGCGGTTATCCGTTTGAAAGGGGGATGTGCACAAAGTACTAAATCTTTGGCGTATAACGATCAACCATGATGTGAACAATTATCTTAGGATTAATTTTGAAATGTCTGACATTGTAAAGTTCGACTACAGTAAAAGTTGTAAAATGCATTTTTTGTGCAAAAAACACTTCATTTTGTTATTAAAATTGTGGTTAGATAAAACATTTTTTTTCCATACATTTTTTGTTCTTTTAAATGCCATAAACTATGTTTCAATATTATGCTTCAAATATTTTATCATATTCCATCCAAAATAAGATACTGAATTTTTCAATTTATACAAAATCAAGGTGTTGCAATGCTTTTTTCCATGTGTATATCAAAGCAACAAAAGAAGACCGATGTTCGAAAGTCATAAATCAATTGAGAGAAAAGAAAATCGGATTACAAACTAAAACTGAGAAAAAAACCCATCAACTATGAGAGATAAAACAACAAAACAACAGAAACACTAAAGTGCAACAAAATACAAACGACAATGTAACAAACAGAAAAAAAATAAAATAAGATAACAACTGCCATTTTTCTGACTTGGTACAGGACATTCTAAGAAAACATGGGAGTTAAACCTTAGCCGCAGCAACGCTCTATTAGGAAAATAATTATAGAAAATACAAGCCCAGGAATACCGTATTAATTGGAAGACATTTGGACAGACCCCGTATGCAGGCGCTGCTGGAATGTTGCTACCTAGAAATGGAAGGTTTCGAATTGGGAAGCTGACTACGTCTCGTTTAAAACATATTACTCAAAATTTGTCGTTCAGATATCAATTCAATAAAAGTCACGGTATTCAGCAAAAATGGATTTTTCCAATCTCTTAGTGACTTTTTGTCATACAAAATTGAACTCCAATGTTGCGATACTTAATATGTGATGCTCACCCAAGAAAAAGGTAGGATTTATTTTGATTGCGTCTTAGTGTAAACATATTTTATTAATTATATTCAGGTACATACATAGGCATTTACATAATAATACAAGTGAAATAATTAATAGGATCCAGAAACAAGCTGTTAGCTTATATTAATCCGTTTCCTGATAACATTTCATATTGTAATACTCAAGGAGTAAAATGTTAAAAAAAATAACAATGTTACACTAGATGAAAAGAAGAAAAAAAAACCCATATAATAAGGTTGTGACACACAAGAAAGAAGAAAAAATATACATCGGAAATTCAATAATAAAGTGTATGTTTCTGAACAATTATTTAAGATATAAGTATTGCGTCTTGAGTGTACTTTGATAAAAGCACATGAGAATCATTTGGCATTCTTACCGAAAATACTGCCTGTATTTAAACTGGAGACGAAAAACACCAATGAACGTTTGAACTCATTAGCCTAAAAATAAAAAACGAGAGAAAAAAAGCAAAAGACAAGCAACATTATACAAAACATAGAAAACTAAATACTAAACAATTTGAAATTGATTATCCAAGCTTTATTTTTGTATATCTAACATGTTTCTTATCTTTAACTTTATCGAAAATAAAGACGGACTGTTCCTCGATCTGATCTTAATTCAACCTGCACAATACAAGAGAATAACACGAAAAAGGATTGTTCATTTAACTGTCAGTTGGTCTTTATACTTTCTATTTATGAAGCTTTCAGTTAATTTTCGACCAATGAGTTTAAAAAAACCCTTTGGTATCATTTGCTTCTCTTTTGCAGGTTTTCAATTAAAAAGTTTACAAAAATACATACACGCTGTATTTCATATTAACTTGTTTACCTTTTGATTAATTCATACACACTGTTTGTCTGACTATCTAATATAACCTTTCTGACTATTTGCACATTTGTTACAAACTGTAGTATATCTTTTTATTCCATTTAATTGTATAACACAACTGCTATAATTTCAAAGTTATTTAACAAGTAAAGATAATGACATTTTCTCATTCTAGACAATCTGATTCGTCTAATATAAGGTTTTACATTCAAACATGAACTCATTAATTTAACTTAATGGAAACGACACTCAAGATGATCAAAGTACATGCAATGTCTATGTTTTTATTGTGATTGGAAATCAAACTAGCACACAATGTGTTTACAGCAACGTGAGCAGTAAAAGATATAGATTGTATATAGGTAAATCCAACAGAAGGTATTTTCTGTTTAAAAATCATAATTCGATTGATTTTGAGATTGATTTTTACAGAATTGCTTTGGCAATAATTCTTTTGCACCAATGCATTTTAGTTTCAGAACTGAAGCATTTATTTGTGGGAAGCATACATATACATATAGGTTCGTTTCGTTAACATAAAATTACCCTATATATTTCTTTTGATGCTTTCTCCCTTTAGATTTAATACTTTTGCAAGACTTTATTTTCACGAGACTACACTTTAGGTAACCAATTGCAAGCAAATGGATCAATTATACCATAAGATGAAAACTAATTGTTACTTAGTGTTTTTAAAATAATAAAACAAATTGATCAAGTGTTATATATTACATTTTGTAACAGGCAGTGTAATTGTACTTTAAAGTTAAGCATGACACAGACTCGTGTTAATATCTGCATGTATTATATGTATATAGGTGTTGTCCGTTTTACTCAGTCGTTAATTTTCTACTCATTTGTTTCCAGACTATTGGTGATTCTCTCGTCGTTTTTCTTTTTCTCAGATGATTTTGTCTGTATGTCCTACGCTATTATGTGTTGGCTGCCCTTTAAAAGTAAAAACTTTCAAACATGTAAAGGAACACACCAAAAGGTTACATGATTTGGAAATAAACTTCGATATCGGTTTTCGATATCACAAACTAGTCAAAACATTTACTAAATTTTATCATCGGTATAAGGACATCATTCGTAAATATAGCTCAACATGCAGACTTCTTCAGGTATTTCACATCCAATTTTTTATGGAAATATTCTTTATAAAGCACAAAGGTGTCAGTATTCATCTAAAAAACTAACAAAACCTTTGAATAGACTTATTAAGAAGGGATATAGTTACGATACTGTTGTCAGGTCATTAAAGATTGCATATTTTGGCGTTAATATTGATTCACTTATAGGGTCTTTGTATCGGAACTAAACACATTTATTAAAAAAACAGTTGTTGGCATGACACGGGTTATGTTCTTCCCATATATGTTATGATGATATGATACTAAACCCCTAACGGGAAGGATTGTGCCTGATGTTCATATGATGAAATCATAATCTTTCAGTCAGTTTAATTGAAGTCTGGAGCTGGCATGTCAGTTAACTGCTAGTAGTCTGTTGTTATTTATGTATCATTGTCTTTTTGTCTATTTTCTTTGGTTACATCTTCTGACATCAGACTCGCACTTCTCTTGAACTGAATTTTAATGTGCGTATTGTTATGCGTTTACTTTTCTACATTGGCTAGAGGTATAGGGGGAGGGTTGAGATCTCACAAACATGTTTATCCCCTCCGCATTTTTCTACATTGGCTAGAGGTATAGGGGGAGGGTTGAGATCTCACAAACATATTTAACCCCGCCGCATTTTTGCACCTGTCCCAAGTCAGGAGCCTTTGGCCTTTGTTTGTCTTGTATTATTTTAATTTTAGTTTCTTGTGTACAATTTGGAAATTAGTATGGCGTTCATTATCACTGAACTAGTATATATTTGTTAAGGGGCCAGTTGAAGGACGCCTCCGGGTGCGGGAATTTCTCGCTACATCGAAGACATGTTGGTGACCTTCTGCTGTTGTTTTTTTCTATGGTCGGGTTGTTGTCTCTTTGGCACATTCTCTATTTTATTCAAATATTTAAGATAATAGGCTTATAATTGTTTTCGCCAGACACGTGTCGTCTACGGTGGCGTTTGAAACATTTGTAATGTTACATGAGATACAAAATAGAAAGCATTAAAAACTAAAAAAACGGTATAGGAAACAACCAGACGCATATAAACAATGTTTTACTTCTTTAACCAATTTGTGCTCAACATAAACATAATACATGTTTATCTGTTTTGAGATATTTTCTGAAGCGTATACGCCCAACTCGTGTGATATCGAAAGGGTATTTATAACTTGACCTACTGTTTAATTGCAATCGATGCAAAAAGGTTTATTGTTGCTGACAATTTACATAATAACATTGATGGGGTAGTCAGGAGCTTAGTAACTTGCAAATAGAATTGTAAACTTAGTAATTTTATTATCAAATATTTATTTAACTTAAAGAAAAACAACATTATCAAAAGAAAACGTCACACTCAATTTGTAAAAACATTGTATTATTGGAAATTATCATAATTTTATTACATTTTTTTATTTTTCCAACAGAAATCAGGGATTGTTTGAGTATGCCGATATAGTCTTATGACAAGCAACACATTCCTGAATGTTCATAGTCAAGAACTTGCAACCGACACATTTGATAACCAAAGTTATACATGACATATGAATAATTAAATAATAACTGATATGTTTTGCTTCGGCTTTGCTGTTCAATTTGTTGCATCTGACTATACCTGTCGTTTATTATCATCACTATCATCCGATTTTTAGGCATGACATTTTAAAATATCAAAAAAGGAATTTTAAATATTATAAAAGGGTACCTATTCATATTTATATCTTCTGTTTTTTGTTCGTTTGTCGTTATGACAGTTGAACTTACCATTCCAGAGCACCTGAGATCACCGCTAGTTTTGGTCGGGTTCCTGTTGCTTAGTCTTTAAGTTTCTATGTTTTGTCTTCTGTATTATAATTTGTCTGTTTGCTTTTTTATTTTTTGCCAAGGTTATTTTATTTTCAATGTATGAGTTTGTCCCTCTTTTTGAAGTAAAATCAAATAATATAAAAGGGTATCTGGTTATATTTATATCTTCTATTTTTTGTTTGTTTGACGATATGACAGTTAAACATATCAAAATAAAAAAGTAAATATTATAAAAGGATACCTATTTATATCTATATCTTCTGCTTGTTATTTGTTTGTTGTAAAGACAGTTTAACATATCAAAATACAGATTTAAATATTATGTAAGGATACCTATTTATATTCATATATTTTGTTTCTTGTTGGTTTGTCGTTACGACATTTTAACTTACCATTCCAGAGCACATGCGATCACCCCCAGTTTTTGGTGGTGTTTGTGTTGCTTAGTCTTTAGTGTTCTATGTTGTGTCTTCTGTACTATTATTTGTCTGTTTGCCTTTTTATTTTTAGCCAAGGAGTTATTTATTTATTTTCATTGTATGGGTTTGACTGTCCCTCTGATATCTTCCGTCCTTCTTTTTGAAGTAAAAACACATATTATAAAAGGGTATCTGGTTATATTTATATCTTCTATTTTTTGTTTGTTTGACGATATGACAGTTAAACATATCAAAATAAAAAAGTAAATATTATAAAAGGATACCTATTTATATCTATATCTTCTGCTTGTTATTTGTTTGTTGTAAAGACAGTTTAACATATCAAAATGCAGATTTTAAATATTATGAAAGGATACCTATTTATATTCATATATTTTGTTTCTTGTTGGTTTGTCGTTACGACATTTTAACTTACCATTCCAGAGCACATGCGATCAACCCCAGTTTTTGGTGGTGTTTGTGTTGATTAGTCTTTAGTGTTCTATGTTGTGTCTTCTGTACTACTATTTAAAATTGAGAATGGAAATGGGGAATGTGCCAAAGAGACAACAACCCGACCATAGAAAAAAACAACAGCAGAAGGTCACCAACAGGTCTGTCTGTTTGCCTTTTTATTTTTAGCCAAGGAGTTATTAATTTATTTTCATTGTAATGGTTTGACTGTCCCTCTGATATCTTCCGTCCTTCTTTTTGAAGTAATAACACATATTATAAAAGGGAACCTGTGTATATTTCTATTTTTTACTTTTTGTTGGTTTGTTGATATGACAGTTTAACATATCAAAATAAAAAAACGTAAATATTATAAAAGGATACCTATTTATATCTATATCTTCTGGTTTTGCTGGTTTGTCGTTATGATAGTTTAACAAATTACATATCATATCTGTAAAACGATTACGTCTCTACACTAAGTTTAGCTCTATTATGGTATGTTTTCATTTTCTGTGAAAACAAAATTGATTTCATCTAATTTTTCATATTTGCCCAACATCTATTTCAATCAATACAGGGAATATCAATAATTATTATACCTCAGTTATCATTTTCTATATAAAATAAGTACACAATATTTTCACTATTTTGCAAATTACAAGCTTTGAACTATTGGACCGGTCAAAAATTTCCAACTATTTGATCTGGGTGAAACTATTTGACCTGGGTGAAACTATTTGACCGCAATCGTCATCATATTTTGCGGAATTTAAATGCAGCTACACGATTGGAGGATTTTGAAAATAACGCGAGAGTAACGACGTTGTGTTTTACCTATTGTATCTAGTATAGGATTGACGTCAGTGCAAGACGTAGCATTTGGACATATCTATGAAGTGAACGTTGTGGTTTGGTTACTTCTTTTTAATATTACGATAATTGATTTATCACCGCCATTCATTGTCTGTTGTCTTTTTCGATATGATAAAACGCTTATTGACTAGATATTCGTGGAATCGTAAGTTTATTGTTCCTCGGATACAACTATTGCCCTCGGCTACGACTCAGGACAATAGTAGCTCCTCGGTACAATAAACTTACTATTTCACTCATACCCAATCAATAAGTATACACTGTTTTATGTTGATGTGTTTCCTCATGATTTTAGTTTGGTAACAGGATTTGTATTTTCTAAATCGAATTATCCCTATTGAAAAGCTGTATACTACTGTTGCCTTTATATATGCTGTGTTCTATGTACAATTGTTTGTCTGTTAGTCTACTATTTTTTTTATTCATGGCGATGTTAATATAAATAAGAAGATGTGGAACGAGTGCCAATGAGACAACACTCCATCCAAGTCACAAGTATAAACATTTAACAGTTATAGGTCAAAGTAAGGCCCTCGTACAAAGCTATAAAGGACCTCTCAATGATGACTAGTTTAAAACAATCGATGCAGTAAAAAACAACAACGGTCTAATCTATATAAAAACGAGAAACGAAAAACATATATGAACCACAACATAAAGATACAATATAGCTGTACACAAACAGTATTTTGTTTTCGGAGTACAAACAAAGTATTGGTGTACATGTGGCTTTCAATTTTTGCTCAACATAAACATGATACATGTTTATCTGTTTTGAGAGATTTTCTAAAGCGTATACGCCCAACTCGTGTGATATCTAAAGGGTATTTAGAACTTAACCTACTGTTTAAATGCAATCGATGGAAAAAGGTCTATTGTTGCTGACAATTTACAATATAACATTGATGGTGTAGTCAGACGTTAGTAATTTGCAAATAGAATTGTGAACTTAGTAATTTTATTATCAAATATTTATTTAACTTAATGAAAACAACTTTATCAAAAGAAAACGTCACACTCAATTTTATTACATCATTTATTTTTCCAACAGAAGTTGGGGATTGTTTGATTATGACGATATAGTCTTTTAACAAGCAACACTTTTCCGAATGATCATAATTAGGAACTGGAAACCAACACATTGAATAGCCAAAGATATACATGATATATGAATAATTAGATAATAACGGTTCTGTTTTTTTCCCGCTATGTTGTTCTATTTGTTGCATCTGACTATACCTGTCGTTTATAATCATCACTGTCATTAGATAATTAGCCATGACATTTTAACATATCAAAATAAGAATGTTAAATACTATAAAAGGATATGTATATTTATATCTTCTGTTTTTTGTTGATTTGTCGTTATGACAGTTTAACTTACCCTTCCGGAGCACTCGAGATCACCCCCAGTTTTTGGTGGGGTTCGTGTTGCTTAGTCTTTAGTTTTCTATGCTGTGTTTTCTGTAATATTATTTGTCTGTTTAACTTTTTATTGTTGTCAGTTTATTTTCAATGTTTGAGTTTGACCTCTGGTATCTTTCGTCCCTCTTTTTTTAAAAGTAAAAACAAATATTATAAAAGGGTACCTGTTTATATTTATATCTTTTGTTTTTTGTTGGTTTGTCGTTTTGACAGTTTAACATATCATGTTTGTAAAAAGATTACGTCTCTACACTAAGTTTAGACCTATTATGGTATGTTTTCATCTAACTTTTCATATTTGTCTAATATCAAAACATGGCATATTAATTATTGCTGTATGTTGATGTGTTTCCCTCAATTTTAGTTTGATAACAGGATTTGTATTTTCTAAATCGATTTATCCCCATTGCACAGCGGTATACTACTGTTGCCTTTATAAATATTCATAATTATGACCTACCGAATTAGACTATTTACCGGATTTGTAATCACATAAGCAACACGACGGGTGCCACATGTGGAGCAGGATCTGCTTACCCTTCCGGAGCACCTGAGATCAGCCCTAGTTTTTGGTGGGGTTCGTGTTGTTTGTTCTTTAGTTTTCTATGTTGTGTCGTGTGTACTATTGTTTTTCTGTTTGTCTTTTTCATTTTTAGCCATGGCGTTGTCAGTTTATTTTAGATTTATGAGTTTGAATGTCCCTTTGGTATCTTTCGTCCCTCTTTTACTGTTGCCTTTATAAGTGTTCTTTGTAAAATTGTTTGTCTGTTAATCTTTCTAATTTGTTTTATCAATGTCGTTGTCAATATAAATAAGAAGATGTGAAACGAGTGCTAATGAGACAACTCTCCATCCAAGTCACAAGTATAAAAATTTAACAATTATAGGTCAAATAGTTATCAAAAGTACCAGGATTATAATTTTATACGCCAGACGCGCGTTTCGTCTACATAAGACTCATCAGTGACGCTCAGATCAAAATAGTTAAAAAGCCAAACAAATACAAAGTTGAAGAGCATTGAGGACCCAAAATGTCCAAAAGTTGTACCAAATACGGCTAACGTAATCTACTCCTGGGGTAAGAAAATCCTTAGTTTTTTCGAAAAATTCAAAAGTTTTGTAAACAGAAAATTGATTAAAATGACCATATAATTGATATTCATGTCAACACTGAAGTGCTGACTACTGGGCTGGTGATACCATCGGGGACGAAACGTCCACCAGCAGTGGCATCGACCCAGTGGTGTAAATAGTTATCAAAAGTACCAGGATTATAATTTTATACGCCAGACGCGCGTTTCGTCTACATAAGACTCATCAGTGACGCTCAGATCAAAATAGTTAAAAGCCAAACAAATACAAAGTTGAAGAGCATTGAGGACCCAAAATTTCAAAGTAAGGCTCTCGTACCAAGCTTTTAAGGACCTCACAATGACTAGTTTAAACCAATCGATACAGTAAAAAACACCAACGGTCTCATTTATATTAAAAAAAAACCAAACGAAAAACATATACGAACCACACCAACAACCGAAAACCGCTGGTCTTCATAAACATACGTGTAGATACCACTTTTTTAAAATGTAAAGATTGATTTTGTCAAAATATCTTTGTACTTTATAATGTCGGTAATTATATTTCAGCCCAGTATTCAGCACTGACATGAATTAGCATTGATATGGTTATTTTTATAAATTAACTGTTTACAAAATTTAGAATTTCTAAAATACTAAGGCTTTTCTACCTCAGGAATAGGTTTTCTTAGCTGTATTTGGCAAACTTTTAGGAATTTTGGTTCTCAATGCTTTTCAACTTCGTACTTTATTTGGCCTATTTAACTCTTTTTTATTCGAGTGTCACTGATAAGTCTTTTGTAGACGAAACGCGCGTCTGGCGTTTTACAAAATTTAGACCAGGTATCTATGATGAGTTTATTCACCTAGACAAGTGTATTGCGACAAAATATTGCACGTTTACATAAAATATAATGTTGATATTCAGATAAATCATCACAAATTGTTATGATACAAGTAAAACAAATATTAGCGATACAGAAAACAAGCAAGTTTGCCTTAACAAATCTGACTTCTTTAATCTTATGAGATTTTCTATATTAGACGAAAAAAATATAACCACTCGATTCAAATGCTAACTCTCTTTATAACTTTTGTTAATATGATTTCTAATACAACAGCAAATTGTCTTATTTATCTATCAGTACATATTTTTAGTTGTTAAAAGCAAATTATTTCCTTTGTTTATATCAATCAAAAACAAAGGAATTACATGAGCGTGGGTGCTAAATATTACAAATTTAATTGAACATATCTATTTCTAAATTACTTTATAATTTATCCATTTTCATCAGAAAACAGACAATACTGTTGGTTTACAAGGATCGTTTAATATTTTATATCTACTTTAAAAGGGGGATATACAATAGCTATTAACAGATTTAAAAGAAAAATGAGAAATGGTGTTTTAGACTTCGAAAACAAAAATCATAGAACAAAATAAAAACAAGTAAATATAAAAAAGAATATGTGGTATGATTGCCAATGAGACAACTCTCCTTGAACGACCAAATGACACAGACATTAACAACTAAAGCGGTATACTACTTTTGCCTTTATAGATCACCGTAATGCCTTCAACAATGAGCAAGCATAAACCGGAAGGTCAGCTTTAAAAGGCTCTGAAATGATAATGTGAAACAATTCAAACGAGGAAACTAGCGACCTCATTTATGTACAAAAATTAGCAAAAAAAAAAATAAAAATGTAAAACATAAACAAACGACAACCACTGAATCATGTGAATTACAGATTATTACTGCGTTATTTGAAACAATCCGGGTTTCCTTTCCAAAACTCCGACTTTTAATTAATTATCTTCAACTTTGTATTATAATTAATTAATTCCAACTGTTTTGATATCTGATGAATCTGTTGAAGACGTAGGTGTACTGTTTCTTTCATCGACATTTTTTACTTCTGTGTGTGTTGCATTTTAGATTTTCTGTTGTGTTGTTGTTCATCTCCTATATTTGAAATGGTCCCTCAGTTTTAGTTTCTGGCCTGGATTTTGTTTGTTCTCTCAATCGATTTATGAATTTCTAACAGCGGTATACTATTGTTGTATTTAATTTTCGTTTTTCGTTTGTTGTAACGTTGGCCTTTCAATAGTGTTTTTACATGGATTTTCTAATATAGTAAGTTTATGTTCATTGGTTAATATTTTCAAAGCTCTGAGAGATGATAAGAAATAATAATTTAATTTTGGATGTAACGCGTCTTCTGATTGGCTGACGTTATTTTGTTATTAGCCCATAGACAAAATTCAGTCATGTGACCGTGACGTCATCAACATTTTTTCATGGTTTTCTACGGTTTAAAATGGAATTTACAATTAAATTATAAGAAATGACTGTAATATTTTTTCTGTCTATTCGAACCGCTACGCGCGTTATTCAGTGTGCACCATATTTTTAATGTTATCTCTTCATAGACAGAAAAAATATTACAGTCATTCCTTAATTGGTATTATTATCTTAATGTATGTAAAATCCACGAAACTTTGATTTAAAATTATAATAAACACCATCAAAGGTTCAAATATATATTTTTCGATTGTATTTTACGAAAATAAATGCTCAAATGTGTAAATGGCCTTCACAAAGACATTTGAAATTTATATTTGCATAAAAAGCAAAGAGGGACGAAAGATACCAAAGGGACAGTCAAACTCATAAATCTAAAACAAACTGACAACGCCATGGCAAAGCAACAATTCATTTAATCAGTAGATCTTGTAAACATTTTCTTTTTCTTTTTCCTAGCTGTCAAATGAATGCATTAGAAGGCATCACTATCACATAGATGTAAATCAACGGGAGCTTTTTTCTGTTTGTCTTTTTCTTTTGTAGTCATTTGTTGTCAGTTTGTTGTCAGTTTATTTTCGATTTATGAGTTTAAATGTCACTCTGGTTTCATATTCTTGGCTCTCTCGTCTTCTTCCGAATTTTTTTTTTTAATATAACCTGGAAATCAACAAATGACAAAGTTAACAGAAAAATGACATTGACATATCATCTTTTACGTCTTGAAGAGGTCATTAACAACATTGTATCAAGTGATTTATTCACGATAATGACGTCACGAGTTTATATAACATTGTTTGTGTTTGTAGCAATAGCTGTCGTAGAAAAACACCTAGGGTATACTTAGGCTGTCTAGTAATCAGTGTTCCGTCTAATGCATTCATTTGACAGCTAGGAAAAAGAAAAAGAAAATGTTTACAAGATCTACTGATTAAATGAATTGTTGCTTTTTGACAACAAAACACATTTCTTTATCCTGTTCATTTGTTGACATTTCATTCAAGACCACAATGATTAATGAAAGCTATTGTGAGTGACCGCACATTGATTGGATTTTTTTCGCAGCAAGAAGTGATGAGGGATTTAACAAATCTGAGTATATTGAGAGTTTGGAATAACATTTATATGACAGTTCTCTTCTTTGACGAGAAGTAATGTATATCATATTATGTTCCGTTTGATAACTACAGCCGATGCCAGAAGATTTATTTACTGATGTTTACTGGTGTTTTGGCATCACTATCACATAAATGTAAATCAACGGGAGCTTTTTTCTGTTTGTCTTTTTCTTTTGTAGTCATTTGTTGTCAGTTTGTTGTCAGTTTATTTTCGATTTATGAGTTTAAATGTCCCTCTGGTTTCATATTCTTGGCTCTCTCGTCTTCTTCCGAATTTTTTTTTTTTTAATATAACCTGGAAATCAATTGTTTCAAATAAACTCATCATAGATACCAGGATAAAAAACGTATATTTACGTCAGGCGCGCGTTTCGTCTACAAGGGACTCATCAGTGACGCTTAAATCAAAATATATTTAAAAGGCCAAATAGAGTTCGAAGTTGAAGAGCATCGAGGACCAAAAATTCCTAAAAGTTTTGCCAAATACAGCTAAAGAAATCTTTTCACTAGGTAGAAAAGCCTTAGTTTTTCAAAAATTAAAAGTTTTGTTAACAGTTAATTTATAATTATGAACATATCAATGATAACTCAAGTCAACACACAGAAGTGTTGACTACAGGGCTGGTGATACCCTCGGGAAATAAATTTCCACCAGCAATGGCATTGACCCAGTGGTGAAAATAATAAGGGAACTAGAATCTGGTAGTCAATGATATCAGTACGTTAAGACTACGTTTATATAGGTAAATAATTTAAGGGATTTTAAGATTGGTTTTTTTTCTTATATTATCAGATTCGTTGTTATCTTCTTTATGATATCTATACCAAAAGATACAATCTTGGTTTTTAAAATAATGGGGGTGGAGTAGACAATGATAAAAAATAGTATTAAGTAGTCATTACCAATATAAATTAAATGCGTTCTTAATTTAAGTGAATATTTAGTTAGCTGATCGGGATATATGTACTAACAATTTCAAAGTGTAATGCATATGTTTTTAATTTGAAAAATACGTTTACTCATTAATGATAATACTAATTTGTTTCATTTTGATGGATAAGATAATATACCCATACTTATGATGTTCTAATGACGATAATTGCGCCGAAAGTCGCATTACACCAATACAATATATATTTGTCAATTCAATAATACATGTTGATTAATGGTGTTTAACGCCACTGTATATACTAATATGCTTATTTGTTGCGGAAGCACGAGAGCTTTGATCATAAATCAACTCTAGGTTCCAATATCGTTATAATATCTGTATACAAAAAAAGTTTTGAACTCACTTATGGAATTCGGCCATTATTCATGTTGTTTTATGTTGATTGATATCAAGATAGCATGTTAATACAATGTATCTAATGAAAGTTAAAGTTCAATGACCAATAGAATTACAAAATTAATAATTCATTACTTCCTTTTCGTGCCATCATATCAGATACAAATGTTTATAGTACACATCATGATCTAAATCACCCCTAATGTTGTAATAATTTATTCTAGCAAATATATTAGAAATAGCGAAGTAGCATTAAATGATGTCAAAACAGGAAGCAATAATCTTTTAATTTTGTAAATATATTGGTCATTAGCTTTTAACATTATTATCGGAAAAAGCCTGCTATCTTTATATAAATCGACAAGGAAGGAAAGAAATAGTAAACAAATTAATCAATGAAATAGTTTTTGTTTGCCCATGTAACTATAATGTACCAGCATCGTTTGTCTCTCCAGTCATTGGACACATTGCAACATTGTAAGCTAAATAGACTACAAGACTATAAGCCAACATTAAGTGAGGAAGAACTTGACAAAATGCCCACAGAGAATAATCTATGGCTTGGACAATAAAATTGAGAATGGAAATGGGGAATGTGTCAAAGAGACAACAACCCGACCAAATAAAAAACAACAGCAGAGGGTCACCAACAGGTCTTCAATGTAGCGAGAAATACCCACACCCGGAGGCGTCCTTCAGCTGGCCCCTAAACAAATATATACTAGTCCAGTGATAATGAACGCCATACCAATTTCCAAATTGTACACAAGAAACTAAAATTAAAATAATACAAGACTAACAAAGGCCAGAGGCTCCTGACTTGGGACAGGCGCAAAAATGCGGCGGGGTTAAACATGTTTGTGAGATCTCAACCCTCCCCCTATACCTCTAACCAATGTAGTAAAGTAAACGCATAATAATACGCACATTAAAATTCAGTTCAAGAAAAATCCGAGTCTGATGTCAGAAGATGTAACCAAAGAAAATAAACAAAATGACAATAATACATAAATAACAACAGACTACTAGCAGTTAACTGACATGCCAGCTCCAGACTTAAATTAAACTGACTGAAAGATTATGATTTCATCATATGCACATCAGGCACAATCCTTCCCGTTAGGGGTTTAGTGTCATACCATCATAACATATATGAGAAGAACATAATCCATGTCATGCCAACAACTGTTTTTAGAATAAATGTGTTTAGTTCCGATGCAAAGACCTTATCAGTGACTCAATATTAACGCCAAAATATGCAATCTTTAATGACTTGACAACAGTATCGTAATTACATCCCTTTTTAATAAGTCTATTCAAAGGTTTTGTAAGTTTCTGAGGTGAATACTTACACCTTTGTGCTTTATAAAGAATATTTCCATAAAAAATTGGATGTGAAATACCTGAACGTATTAGAAGTCTGCATGTTGAGCTATATTTACGAATGATGTCTTTATACCGATGATAAAATTTAGTAAATGTTTTGACTAGTTTGTGATATCGAAAACCCTGGTGTAATAATTTTTCAGTTATACATAAATACACGATTAAAAGTCTGATGTATTGTGAAATATAAAACAAGAATACCTGTAATTTTCGAGGTGGCTAATGCGAGTATATTCTTATTAATCCTTTTTATACTCTCGGGAGACATTATTAACTCATTAATCCGTATAGGAAGAAGTTGTAATTTCACCAATCTCTCTGATATCTTGGGAGCCCTGAAAATGACACATATAAAACAATGCAAACGAGAAAAATAACAGTCCAATTGATGTACAAAAACATGAACTAAAACCAAGTATGTAACACAGCAACAAATGACAACCGCTGCAATACAGATTCCTGACTTTGGACATGCCCATACATACAGAAAGTGGCAGAGCTAAATATGTAAGCGGGATCCTAACCTCCCCCTAACCCTGGACATCAGTACACCATATGCTCGGATTGTATTATTACCTACTTATCTTTCATATACACTAGGAATATATTTGCACATACTCATTTTTATTACAGGATGGAGGAAAATTAATCCCCTGCATTTTTGTCTAATATAATGTGAGCAAATAAATACATAGTCAATATTTCTTATATGTCGGAAGCTGTTCAATACCTCCTTACTTCTCTCCTTAATTGTTTACGTCAAGCAGAATACTCGTTTATGTCATAATGTAAAAAATCGTTATGTTTGTTGCAAAGACTTAACGAAAACACATCATTCAGAAAAGATTAACCAATACATAATACATTGACGCAAAGAAACGCTTCAGATGCATTTCATATTTATAGTTTCATGCTCATTTAACATACTCTCGTACTTACAGTTTTCGTAAGGTGTAATGTATCGGGAAAGTGTGCATATATGTCAATATGTCATCATTTACTAAACTGAATAAAATTACATTCAAAGCCCTTTTTTGAAATTATCTTTGATAGATTGAAAATAATGTTTGTTTTTTCTTTACGATTATGCCAAGTTACCTTATTTCCTGTACTTAAATATTTCACACTGAATGGAGTAATTCACTTATTTGAAATAATTTGTATTTTGTAATTCGGTATTTGTGATATACAAAATGAAACAAAAGCAAATCAAAAACACTTAATTTTTGTGCCAGGCACACTTATTTTTATAATGTTCATTATAAACGCTCAAATTTAAATGTTTTAATGTCAAAGATGTATAAAAAGTAGAATCACAAAAATACTGAATTCCGAGGAAAACTCAAAACGGAATATCCGAAATCAAATAGCAAAATCTAATGATAAAAACAACAACTTTCATATTCTTGACTTGGAACAGGCATTCTCAAATATAAAAAATGGTGAATTGAACCTGGTTTTATAGCGCTAAACCTTTCACTTGTACACCAGTCGCATCAAATCCATAATATTTACAACGATGCGTGAACGAAACAGACGTAATAGGCAAAATTGTCAAAATAGGGGTACATAAGTCATCACCGTGTCATAATCTCAATCATTTTGTTTTTTATATGCACCAACTGACAATTTTGTTTTTAAAACATCGGACAGCATTCAAATATATAGATCCAAGTACTGCAACAAGATTTAACAATATTTCACCACTCAAGACAGTAAAAATTTCTTATTTAAAGCGCTAGGGTATATACTAGCTTTTTGAATTAATAAAAATTAAAATGATGAAAATGTAGAAATATCGTAATACACGAGTTATAGTGGTGGGATCTATTTCTCTAATGATTTCATGTTTTCTTTATAAAGATATATATATATATATATATTTTGAAGTAGTGGTAATTCAAATCTAAATATATTGTTAAGATAATAGTGCGTTAAGGCCATACGATACAGTTACAGCGGAGGTATTGACGTTGTTTATGTAAAAAGTTTGTTTGTTGACGTCAAACTGTGACTTATCGGGGAAAAAAATGCCGTTTTCGACTGATTTTTATAATTCAAACTGATTTAACTTGAAAACGAGTTCAAGGACCCCTATTTTTAAAATTACATTTGGTTTGATTACGTTAGAAGAATATGTGTATCAATTTTCATGAAAACGTATATAATGCAATTTTTTTTTTAAATTTGATAAATGTACAGAACAAAGGACGTTATTTTCTACATCAATGAACAATTGATAAATTTAAGATATTTCTAAACAAAAACAAATCATAAATTTAAATGATACTGATATAAAAGAGACAATATAAATAATTTAACAAAATACAGACCGTGTTTATCTTTTAAAAAAAATGCATTTCTTTCGGAAGGAAAAATACGTCCACAAATCCGAATTTGAGCAAATGTCTGAAATTTCGACCTCATTATACTCCAAAAATAACACATGAAGGTATAGTTTTTATTGCATATTTAATTTAATCAGGTACACAATAGCCTATATGCAAATTTTCATTAAAAATTCAATACGGGATCATAAAAGAGGGACGAAAGATACCAAAGGGACAGTCAAACTCATAAATCTAAAACAAACTGACAACGCCATGGCTAAAAATAAAAAAGACAAACAGAAAAACAATAGTACACACGACACAACATAGAAAACTAAAGAATAAACAACACGAACCCCACCAAAAACTAGGGGTGATCTCAGGTGCTCCGGAAGGGTAAGCAGATCCTGCTCCACATGTGGCACCCGTCGTGTTGCTTAAGTGATTACAAATCCGGTAAATAGTCTAATTAACTATACCGTATGCCCTTAAATCAATTTGAATGTTGAAAAGGTTTTGCATTTCGATATTCCTTTTTGTATTTCATCAATGGACTCCCAATACATGTCTTATAGATCTTACAAATAAAGCTATTATGGCAATCAAAATGTATGAAAATTGACTGCATAAATGAACACGTCCCTTTAACATCATAGCATGCTTGGTTATTTAGGATCAATAAACTTCACGACACTACAACGACGTAACGAACAAAAACAAAACCATCTGCTAATAAAAAATACAAAAAAAAAACCCAACACAATAACGAATAACACACCAGATATTATTAGCTTGAACTGATACAGGTATACCATTGGAAGGAGTTTAACTAAAAATTGTTATTGAATACATGTCTAGTTCATGCTATCGTTTTTTTTATGTATTGGATTTCTTTGTTTTTACAGTAGGACAAAAAAGTTAAAAGCATGAATGGTTCGGTTTCACTTTTTTGAGTAGGTTCAGTAAGACCCCTTTTTGGCCCCAAAATAGAGCAGTTTTACAAAATTGTGAAAATGTAATCTTTTAGCTATTTATTGGAAAGAGGAATGCTTCTGCTACATAAATATGGGCTGTTTTTGACAATATAATGCACATATATCGGGTAAAAGCTTCATAACGTCATGCTAAATTACTGAAATCTTCACAATTTCAGCATTTTAGTTAAATTTTATACGGTTTCCGTCTAAAATAAAAGTGGCACAATTCGTGTTCATTCATTATATTGAAATGTAAGTTGTATTTGATAGTAAAACATAACATATATAAAGGTTGAGGATGAACACGAATGCGGCCACTTACATTTTTGACAAAAACCAACTGAAAAGTGACGTTTTTGGGCATTTTTGATAGACTTTTGATATTTCAGTTTGAATCTGAGCGTTTCTAATGACTCAATCAGTTATAATCTTTCACATAAACTAATTGAATCAATAGAAATAGACACTTAAGAAATTAAAAAGTGTCAAAAATCTTTCGTTTTATGAACCTGAAATTTGAAGCCCAAATCGGTCCTTACCGGACCTACTCCTGTCTTCAACAGTCTTTGATGCTTCGTGAAAAATCTTTTGATATATTCATATTTTGTTTTATATCGCATACACATTTGCAAGATTTGCCAATATATACATATAAAAATATATAAAAACAAATACTATTTGAAAATCCATCTGCTTATTTTCTTGTTTTTGAAGATATGTTCTTTTCCTTTCGAATGGTTCATTAGAGGAACTTTTCTCTCTTCATTATCACGTCGAAACTAACAAGTATGAATGATCAGCTGTAGTAGCTGCAGGGTTCAAGAGAACAATTAGTTGAAGATCACTTAAATAGTAATTGTGCAAGGTTTCGTCCTGTAGTATCTGCAGGGTACAAGATAACAATTAGTTGAAGATCACTTAAATAGTTATTGTACAAGTTTCGTCCTTCATGACACATCTTCAGCGTATATAATTGTTCGGCATAATATATGACAATATCATAAGTGAAATGTAGTATATACAGTCCTTGGATGGTGTAAACTTCCCACTAACACCATACACTATTACACCATACACCATACACCATTACACCATACACCTTGTACCATTACACCATACACGTTACACCTTTGCACCATACACCTTACACACATTACACCATACACCATTCCCCATTCTATCTACACGATCCAAAATTACCCATTAAGCAATTAAATTTCAAATATTAAGATTATTGTTTATGTTTACAATTCGAGAAAATGAAATAAAAAGAGCTTCGTTTTCAACCAATGAAATGTCGTACACCATCATTCACACCATTCCCGATCGAACGTTACACAATCACAACATTCCTCAAACACCATTACGCCATTCCCCAACACAATGCACCATAGCACCATACACCTTACACCATTGCACCATATGTCATACACCATAACACCATACACGTTTTTTTTTGGGAAGTTTACACCATCCAAGGGCTGTATGTATTCATACACATCCAGATATTTTGACTTTCGCAGTTTTAATTCACCGTTCACAACATATAAAAAAGAAGATATGGTATGATTGTCAATTAGACAACTGTTCACAAGAGACCAAAATGACACAGATATTAACAACTATTGGTCACAGTACGGCCTTCAACAATGAGCAAAGCTCATACCGCATAGTCAGCTATAAAAGGCCCCGATATGACAATGTAAAACAATTCGAACGAGAAAACTAACGGCCATATTTATATAAAAAATGAACGAAAAACAAATGGTGAGTTATACTGCTTGTTGACCTTTCGCCCCCAGTATACTACAACGCTATTAATCAGCACCTTTGAGTCATAATGATAAGTTATATGGTGTAGTTCTGATCCCGTACGGATCCATAGAGTGTAAGTTAAATTCACAGAAGGTGAGTGTAGAGAACGAATCTCTAATAGATTTTACTGTCCCTCTCTTGTCCATACGTGGTGAACTGTCAATCAAATGTATCACAGGCGGGACTTTTAAATGGCGTTTTTGAAAACAATATAAAAAATTAAAAAAAAAACCATCAAAAGATGACGTCATCATTAACAGTAGACGTGACGTTATGAATTTCATATCAAATTAAACAACCCTCCCTACGGACCCAATCACAGCGTCATGATTTACCCGCGGTGCGATAAGGAAAATGATTGTATAGATGTGTGATTAATTCTAAATGCTCAACTATTTATTCTATTAACATTTTTTGTCTACCTGAAGACATATGTAATTTTTTTTGGACAATTTTTTTTTTTTTGTAATCTTCAAATCTGTATTTTATCCGTCCTATAATCTGTGTTGATTCAAGCGTCACATACAAGTTGACAGATCGAGTAACATCAAAACCACATTATAAACTTTTAATCGTTTTGAAAAGCTTTTAAAATCTGAATAAAAATTTTAATTTAGGTGGCAATGCAAGAAAAAAAAAATCAGTCTTTAATAAGCTTTATCAATCAAAGAATAATGTATACATTTTACAGGCAAGTTTAGAGTAAAACATTTGAATGTCCGATATGTGCTTCAATGCCTCTTCTTTAATTTACTTGTCAAATTTCTTAATAATATGTTTTCTTCCTCTGTAATATTTCTTTTCACCAAAGGCAACCCAGAATGCCGTCGATGACCTTTGAGTTTATTCGCTGATGCATGTTGAGTCATGGGATACCCGTTAGTCACTGGTTGTGTAAAAGAAACATGTTGCTGTGATTTGTCGCTATTCGAACGAAGCAATGTTACAATCGTGTCGTTTTCTGTGATGCATTTTGACTTTGTGACCCCATTGTCAGTCTTCTTGGTTGTTATACCATTATTGGAATGGTCATATTCAGAACCACTACGGCTGTGTCTATAGGACCAACGTTTACGATAAAATGTACAGCACTGAAGATGCTCGATAATACGATTGATGATAGGAACTTGCCTGAAAATTATCAAACGATCAGATATAAATTGCATTTAAAAAAAAAACAAAACAAAAAAAACACCCACACGAATCATCAAAAGACATTACTTTACATGTACAAAAAGTTGTTAACTATAATCATTATGATTTTGTGCTAAATATGCAGTGGCAAATTAAACATGCATTCCGTGTCGATCAGTCTGTTGCTATTTTGCTTGTTATAACCATGGATTTGACATTTTGTTCTGCACTTTTAAATGAAAACAACACATGAGTAACGTTTTCACGAGACCACCAGTTTTACTGAAAAACTGAACTTTGAATAATTATGGTGGTTCAAATAAGCTAATAAAGAATTGTAATGTGTGAAGCTTTATCAAAGGTTAATTGTAAACATTTTGTGTACGATAGTAATTGAATGCCATATCAATTTTCTTTTTTGGCAAATATCCTGAATTTCTCTATTAGATTAAACTTGGTTCACTGACGTATACAATAAATACTGCAATTGATTAAGAATGATAATATAATAATTCAATATCCTTAACATATTAAGCTTTCGTGTAAAATGATTTTCTGAGATAAAGATGGAATCTAAAGTCAGTTTTGTTATACAAGTTGGCTAGCTATAAAACCATGTTTAACCCACCATTATATACAAAAAGAAATGTCTGTTCCAAGTCAGAAAAATGGCAATTGTTTCCCGTAGGTTTGTTGTGTATGAGCTTTTAATAGTGCTTATTGCTAAGGGAATTCCCGTTTGAAATATTCCTTTGAGTTCTGTTATTTCATATTTGTTTATATATATATTACCTTAAGTGACCGCATATTCTTGTACTAAATACTCCATAAATTATAGGATTGATAGCACTGTTCAGAGGTGCGAACATTTGGAAGAAGACTATTGTCATTTTCTTTTCAATGGTATCGTTGTTAATAACCTGATACACTTGCAGTAGGGAGATAATAAAATATGGACACCAACATATGATGAACACTGAAACATAAATTAACATCATTATAGCAATGGCAAATCTGGTGTGATTTCTTTTCCTTGGATTCCTATGGTCACGTACATAGCTGATAATGGTGTTGACTTCAGATACAATGATTTTGATACAAAACATCAATATTGATTAATATAAATGTATTTGAAATAAAGCCACACATCGAAATTGATTGGTTTTCGAATAGTGTGGTTTGTTGCATGCTTTCTGTCGAATTAACTTAAATACCTAACTTTCATCAGGTCGGTACTGGATGTAATTTAATTGGATGCCAGTCCTAACATTGAATCATAAATAATCATGGTTATTTTTTCCTGAATGCACTTCTTTTCAGCTTAGGTATGATTATGTGCTTCAGAAATGGACACACTTTTACATTTTTGTTTTGTTAATTTCAAGTTAAAAAATGATCAAGGTGTAAATGATACTCTCTTAAAAAACATTATAAAAACGATAGTTATTAACGTGTTGTATGCTTTGCGTTGTTTGTTTTTTATTTTGACTTTCCACATATTTAACCATAAACATGCAAGAAGAAGGTAAGTTTTGACATACTACTCAGACGGATAATTCCTCACTACTTTCTTAATTCAATTGGATAACATTTACTGACACAGTATGTAATTATATCTATGATGGAGATGTAGTTTGCTTGCTAATACATATTTGATCAAAAGACAAATCACGTTCATCTTACAACAATACGAAAAAGTTGAATTATAAATGAGCATTGACCACAAGGGAGTTGAAATGAAGAAAACAAATGAGTTTGTCTGGTGGGTTTCTTTTATTTAAGTAATGTCGCCTTCAATTGTGTCTCATTGTCAATCACACCACATCGTCTAATTCTTAAAGGATAAAAGAGTCTTAAATTACAATGCGAACAAGTTTTACATTTTGGTAGTTGAACTACTTTATTTCCAAACAAAATTACAGAGAATAAATCTTTACGGTGAATAAAGGCAACAGTAGTATACCGCTGTTCAATAGTTATACATCGATTTGTTTATTCTAAATGATTTTCAGAATTAAAACAGAGACAACAGTCATTTTAACGGTCCTTGTCTAATACAATCACAATGTAATCTAATGGTCCATACCTGTTACAATCATGAATGTCATTTTAATGGTCCTAATCTTTGCCTGATGAATCACACTTCCTGCTACACCACATCCAGAAGGATTATAATCTGCAGAACAAATCACAGACTAATTACATATGTACATACGGGTGAGGTACTTACGTGTACAGCACGTTAATTATATTATCATATAATTAAAATGATAAAAATTAACCTGGGATAGTTTAACGGCTTTACAATCAGTTTACATTTTAATATGCATAGCATAGATAAACAATGACCATATGTCCACTTCATGTTGAAAGATATAAATGAATATAAATAAGGACATACAATGACTCCACAAATTGTATATTTTGATATAGAGTACACGTAGGAGCAGGATCAATATACTTATATATGAGAAACAGTTAAATGTGTCCTCATTGTTATAATGTATTCATACTTTTTTTGTATTATACAGAATTATTAGAGTTAACAACAATCACAAGTTATTCGCCTTTGATATGATACTTTAAAGTAAAATTGCACATATACCGAACTCGGAGGAAAATTCAAAACGAAAAGTCCCTAATCAAATGGCAAATCGTAAAAGTCCAAATACATCAAACGAATGGATGACAACTGTATATATTCTAATGAGTTTGATGCGAATGTCATACTTATGAGAGGTTTAGCTAGCTATAAAACCAGGTTAAATCCAAATCTACATCAGAAAATGCCTTTACCAAGTCAGGAATATGGCAGTTGTTATGATGTTTGATGTGTTTGAACATTTAAATTTGCCTTTTAATTCGTAAATTTCCTTTAAGAATTTCCTCGAAGTTCAGTGTTTTAGTGATTTTACTTGCTACACAGATTTATATTAACAACATTGCGTTTGAACTTTTTTTTTATGTCAGTGGCGAATTCAGAACATTTGACAAGAGGGTGGGAGAGATCTGACTGAACTAAGGGGACCCGCTCCAGTCATGCTGCAGTGATTCCCTATATATATTCAACCAAATTTCCCCCCCAAAAGAACTGAACTATTTTGGCAAATAATTCCGCTCAAGCTGGTGCTAGAACCATATCAAAATTGCAGTTTTGTTAGAGTTTTGTTGATCCTTGTTTAACGTGTCTAAATAACAAGCAAACGTTAACAGAATTTAGCGATCGTGATCCACTAGCGTTAAGCTTTGTTTTTGCTTTACCGAAACAAATGACATTTATGATAGGGTGTCAAATGTCTGGAATTAAACAGTCTAGTACACATATTATGTTGGCGCATGCACAGCACTGATTGTTTACAAATAGGAAATATAAGTAAATCATTCAGAATAACCAAATAAAATGTTCTACAACTAGAATTGAGAATATCATACCAAACAGAGAATTTAAATTCGAACCTTGTCCATCTCGTAAACTACACATTGCATCTGACCCCTCTTCAATGGCTTTACTCTTCTTCCATATAATAACTGCTATTAGTGTATAACATACTGCTATAATGATACCAGGAATCAGAAAGCAAGCGAAGAATATCAACGTAAAGTACAGCTGAAATTTAAACATATATCATACAATGCATGCTATTCAATAAACTCATCATAGATACCAGGACTAAATTTTGTATTACGCCAGACGCGCGTTTCGTCTACAAAAGACTCATCAGTGACGCTCGAATCCAAAAAAGTTAAAAAGTCCAACTAATGTACGAAGTTGAAGAGCATTGAAGACCAAAATTCCTAAAAGTTTTGCCAAATACAGCTAAGGTAATCTATGTCTGAGGAAGAAAAGCCCTAGTATTTTAAAAATTCAAAATTTTGTGAACAATATTTAAATTTCTGTATTTTTCCGTACATTTACTATGTCACAATGCTAACGATGTAACCTCACAACACTGATAATTGATGATTCTTTTAGGTCGAGGTTAATCGGTGAAACTTATTAGTAAAAACAACTTGAGATCAGTCTATAAAGAATGTTTTACATGAAAGGCAAAGCATTGATTTGTATATTGGTAACGTATATTTGGTTATATACAGTACTTGCAACCTTAGGCGTTACTGTTTGACGTGAACTTGACTGATCGGTGAATGATCGGTGACGGATGTTTGACTGATCGATGAGTGATCGGTGATCGGTGACCCATATGATCCGTCAGATAAGTCAAATAACCTATGTGAGAGTTACCCTGACAACTGTCACCGATCGATCAGTAAATTAAATTTATGCACGGATCGGACGGATACGTATATATTTAAAATTCTTATGCAAACCGAACTCCACAGTGTTTACAATCGACGAAGGCGGACCTCTACGAAGACACCTTAATTTACACGTTATAATTTGTAATAAAATTAGTTGCAATAAAAAAGTAAAAATAGTTTAACAGAATGAGATGCTTAGAGCGTTAAATTGTTTGTGCTGATTAATATTTTCGTATTAAATATTATAAACATCAGAGACATATAATACATAATTGTATTATATGACTCAGTTAACATGAACTTATTTCTACGAAAATGGTTATTGTTGACCGCCATTGGATTTTTGAACTTTTAATAGTTTCGAATAGGTTGTTTTTCATGAAATTAAAAGAATGTCAAAGAAATGATATTAAAAGTTTGTTCCCATTGTTTAGAATTACCAAAATTAATCTTCTTTTTATCAAATATTGTACTATTTTATTTGCAATCAGTTATTTTTACCATCTTGAGACAAGTCTTCTAATCAGAATTGAGACATAATGAGAATTAAAATACTTAAACTTTTATTTTTGTGGAATAAGAATGCAGTTATTGATTTATTGTGATGCATATTATAAACTGTCATATGATTTCAGTACTTTTTGTACATAATGATTGGCTGTTCTTCATAAAATAATCTTACTTTAAGGAAAAAGATATTAAATTTTTGTACGCGTTCCCTAAAATGCAAATATTTCTTCATTTTACTGAAAAGTATTGACCGCCATTGGATTTTTGTACTTTTTATAGTTTAGAATAGTTAAAAATTATATTCGCATTGTTAAAAAATAACCAAAATTATTCTTCTTTTTATTAAAAATGATACTATTTCATTTAAAATCAGTTATTTTTACCATCTAGAGACAAGTCTTCTAATCAGAATTGAGATATAGTGAGAATTAAAATACTTAAACTTTTATTTTTGTGGAACAAGAATGCAGTTATTGATTTATTTTGATGCATATTATTAACCGTCATATGATTACAGTACTTTTTGTACATCATGATTGGCTGTTCTTCATAGAATAATCTAACTTTCAGGAAAAAGATATAAATTTTTTGTACGTGTTGCCTAAAATGCAAATATTTCTTCATTTTACTGAAAATTATTGACCGCCATTTGATTTTTGCACTTTTTATATTTAAAAATAGTTTTTTTTTCATAAATTAAAAGAAAATCAGAAAAATCATACTAAAATTTTGTTCGCATTGTTTAAATAATCAAAATTATTATTCTTTATATCCAAAATTATACTATTTTATTTGAAATCAGTTATTTTTACCATCTTGAGACAAGTCTTCTAATCAGAATTCAGATATAATGAGAATTAAAATACTTAAATGTAGGTATTGATTTATTATGATGCATATTATTAACTGTCATATGATTTCAGTACTTTTTGTACATAATGATTGGCTGTTCTTCATAAAATAATTTTACTTTAAGGAAAAAGATATTAAATTTTTGTACGCGTTGTCTAAAATGCAAATATTTCTTCATTTTACTGAATATTATTGACCGCCATTGGATTTTTGTACTTTTTATAGGTAAGAATAATTTTTTTTCATAAAATTAAAAGAATGGCAGAGAAATCATACTGAAATTTTATTTGCATTGTAAAAAATAACCAAAATTATCCTTCTTTTCATTAAAAATGATACATTTTTATTTGAAATCAGTTATTTTTACCATCTAGAAACAAGTCTTCTAATCAGAATAGAGATATAGTGAGAATTAAAATACTTAAACTTTTATTTTTGTGGAATAAGAATGCAGTTATTGATTTATTGTGATGCATATTATTAACTGTCATATGATTTCAGTACTTTTTGTACATCATGATTGGCTGTTCTTCATAGAATAATCTTACTTTCAGGAAAAAGATATAAAATTTTTGTACGCGTTGCCTAAAATACAAATATTTCTTCATTTTACCGAAAACTATTGACTGTCATTGGATTTTTGTACTTTTTATATTTAAGAATAGTTTTTTTTCATAAATTAAAAAAATATCAGAAAAATCATACTAAAATTTTGTTCGCATTGTTTAAAATAATCAAAATTATTCTTCTTTTTATCAATTAATAATTCTATTTTATTTGAAATCAGTTATTTTTACCATCTTGAGACAAGTCTTCTAATTAGAATTGAGATATAATGAGAATTAAAATACTTAAACTTTTATTTTTGTGGAAAAAGAATGCAGTTATTGATTTATAGAGAGAACATAAAGAGAACAATATTGTGTCTTCTGATAGAATGTAAATATAACTTCTAAAGATTAACGGTCTCCATCATGATTGAATTGCTGTGACAACAATTTCTTCATAATTAGCAAGGAAATTGAAATTAGTTAGTTTTCTTAGTTGAATTTTTTCATATTTGTCATGTCGGGGTCTTTGATATATTGACTATATTTTAATCGCATGATGTGGTTACAGGTTACATATTGGATAATGGTTGTTTGTATAATACATTCAAATCATTTTTTAAATTTTGTCTCTTACTTTACGAAACGCAATTTCCATATCTATTTCTGAATTACACGAGATGGAATTTAATTTGAAAAATAAACAAGATTTCAATTAATCAGACTTAACAACCACACTCAAATCAGAACACCATATGGTAAGTATGATAAATTAATATTTGTTTGTTTTATTGTGATTAATAACATAACAATGTTGACTGCTGTTTCCAATTTTTGACACTACTACCTATTATGTCTGTTTTGTTCACGCATCGTTGTCATAATAATGGAAACCTATGCAATTACCATGCAAGTGGTAAGTTTCGCTAGCTATAAAATCTGGTTTAATCCACCATGTTCTATATAAGAAAATGCCTTTACAAGTAAAGAGTATGATTAGGAACTCTTCGTTCTGAATTGTCTACGGTGTTTGATATTTTTGTGATTATAATCTGAAAAGACTTCTGTGTTAAAAGTAATGTCCAAGATCTATTATCAAGAAACAATGGAATTTTTCAAATTAACTTAAAAAATTTCCGTCTGAGACAAATACAAAATTTCAATCCTGGTGTCTATGAAGATTTTATTTGAATCATTACTTGTTTCACTAATGTTTTACGATAATTGTCAATACAATAGAAAACATTCGAAAAGAAAAACACAAATGTAGAACAAAATACCTTCCACATCCAGTCCTGTTGAAAGTGTATAGTACACATGGTCTGATTCCACGCTTCCTGGTGTTGTCGTACATCATACAGAACCAGAGACGGGACTGAAAACATGGCTGCCATCATCCATGATAAACATACCAACAATTTGGCCCGAAACGCTATTAAAAAAAGTTTATGTAAGATAACATATAGTGGACTGGTATTATTGAAAACTGTTGGTTAGTCTTAAGTTTTCTTTGTTGTGTTTTGTCTACTGTTCTTTGTCTATTAGTCCTTTTCGTTTTCAGTCATTGAGTGGTCAGTTAATTATCGACTAAGGAGTTTTAAATGCCTCTCTTATATCATTTACCAAACTTTTATGTAGAAGATTCACAACTTGTTAAAAAGCTTGGTATTTTAGAACAGATGTTGAATCAAATAGTTCTCAAATTTGTTTTGCGTCCTTTAATAAACTTGACTTGAGTAAGATGTTAACAAATATTCGGAAGAAAATCTGAACTTGTCATCTGAAATAAAGCCCGATCAACTGCACAAATTTGTGATAATATAACGATTACATATGTATGTTAATACTAGATTAACACATTCTACTTTTGCATTAGATATCAATGTTTAAAATGTTTCTTTTATAACAAATGATTATCTGTCTCACTGATCTGAACTATGTGTTGATAAAGCAATTTTACGCTTGGTACGTATCTGACCGACTGACCTTTGCGTGAAAATTTCATTGGACGTGCTATCGCATCAAATCGGTCCATACTCAAGGATACAAGCATATATGTAGAGGCAAATATAACTAGTTCCTGTAAGAAAAATTCATTTGTAAACACAAATCAATATTTTATTTTTAATTATTTTTCTCGGCATTTCAAACCTTCCGTTTGATGCTCTTCATTGAAAAGAAATTATATTGTCAATAATTCAAGGACACGAAATCCCTACACTGAACATCCATGTGAGCCTTTCATTTTTACAATTTATTAATGAACACACCGTATTGACTTTTCCTTGTTTTTTTGTTATTTTTCTTTCACAAAAGACGAACAAAAGACAATGAAATGCTTTATTTTTATAATAAAAAATCAAATTTGAAAGTGAAATAATGTTTGAGTCGCCTAAACAAATGGTATAATATGACTTTACAAATATGATTGATTGAACATATGCAATTAATTTTTTTTAAATGCCTTCTAAAATAATATCTTTGATGAATTTCCTTCATTTTGTAAATAATACAATATTGAATTGCTTCTTAGGTAGATTAGTGGTATCTACTAGATTCCAGGCAGTATAATTTAATTTCAATATGACTTCTGTTCCTATATTGTTTTTGTCACTACATTTGACAATTGTATTCACTATTAGAAAACATTTCAATGAAGTAAAAACAAATCTAACTGTCACAATTTGTTAACGTATTACATCTAGAAATTTACTTTACTGATGTTTTAATCAAAATTGTCAGTTCGTTGCGTAGCAATTACACCGTATCACTTCGGAAACTACATTACAAGATTCGACTAATGAAGTATAAATTTACAGTCATGTTGACTTTGACAAAAGAAGATTACAAAATCATTCGCATTGCAAACTATAATTGATATAAAATCCATCAAAATGAAACTCATCCGGTTGAAATTACTAGATTTGATTTGTAGAAATAATACCTTCATATAATGTAGTAATTTACAGAATGTTGCACCAGCTATCCACTCGTAATTTGACGCCACGAGTCCAATCTCTGCTGTCACGTAAAAAAGTCCAACACTTAAATCTACAATACGAATGTTATTAACATTAGGAGTTTTATTAATAGGATAAAAGGTTTCATATAATCATTTATTTTCTTTGACTATATATCCGAATCTGACACACATTAGTTGAATGTCCCATTAATTAATTATTAAAGACTCAAATTTGTGTGTAACTGTTCATAAAAAAAATAACATAGTATGAATAAAACATTTAAAGGGTCCATTGTTTTGTATTATGATGTCCATTTTATTTCAACCCCTGTTCTAAGATACCTTGATCAACATCATTACCTTGAGTTATTATAAGTACAAAGATGTAAAAGTGAAACAGTAAAACAAAGGCCGTGTTCACAATGAGACTTAGGCAAGTCTGAAACAAGTTAAATTGAAATCTTTGAACATTTATTATAAATAAAAACTTTGATCATTCGTAAAACACTCGCTATTAGTTAACTTTTTTATGAAGAATTCAATACACATGTTAAACATGTTAAACATGTTAAACAATTCATTTGTTTTTATTTCAAAGATGTAAACAATACAACTTGTATACTCAAAACATGTGCATAATTTAACATTTAATCGTGGTTTTCATTGATATACATGAATGGATCACTGTAGCCGCATCGAATTCGCTTCCCTTGAAGTTTATGCGATTCTCTCTGTTTGATTATTTGTACTTTAATTAGTCTTTCTTTATTCATGGATACAATCTTATCATTAATAATAAAATACAATTATGTTGCTATTAATTGGTCGTTTCATGATCTAAAAGGCTATTGGTAATTTCATTATGCGTACCCCAAAATTAAAATAACGTCACGTCGTTGGTTAAATTTTACACTTTTGAAAATATTACCCATGATGCATTAGATTCTGAAACGGCGAATTGCCTAACCTGCTATTGCTAGGTGCATAATAAAGAAATTCATCCTGGTCTTTCGTCCTTGTCCTGATATAGCAATGGCGGATAGAACACATAAGTTTCCAATGATAATAAGAAGAAATAATACGAAGTGGACTGCCAAAAGAGGACCCTATAAAATAAATAATTAAAATGAACATCTATATCATAAGTTTCCAATGATAAGAAGAGAAATAAAAAAAGTAGAGTGCCAACAAAGAGGACCCTACAAAATAAATAAATAATATGCACAACTATATCATCAATGAAAAAAAACAATAACTATTTTTAGTTGCATTTCATGTTTTATTTTATATGTTGTATCAGTTTCTATTTCTTTTTCATTTTAATTGGTTCAAGTATTTTCCCTTTTTATGTGGAATTTAAAGAGATGTACCTGATTGACGACTTATTTGGTTGACTTTCAGATTATTAAAACAATTACAAAAACACATGTAACCTCTATTCTAATGTATTATATAAATCAAATACAATCTTTGTCATTAATATAGAATAGGATGTAACATATACTGAAATCAGCACGGCATTTCTTAAGACACATAGAGTGTATTTCTATCTATTAATTAGTTTAGTCATTATGCGAATTCAATAAAAGCATCGTCAATAAAAATATAAATTTTGATATGATACAGTCTGTCATAGAAATAGAACACACGCCTTCCAATTGAGCGTAGTATCATTATGTGTTGTTGTCAAAATTACAAATAGTACAATACAAACAAGAACTCCAATGAAAATACAAAACGGAAAAATCCCTATTAATTGGTAAAATCAAAAGCTCAGATACATCCAACGATTAGATATCAATTGTTATATTCCTGACTTGGTACAGGTAAAAAAAGGAGATAACATAAATATACATAAATAATGAAAGTTAATATATACAAAGATAATACAACATCATTGTAATTTTGATGATTAACAATGGGTGTTATAACTTTGACGTTTGTTTTTTATCACACCATTATTATCTTGAAGAACTAATATAGTGGTCCTTAATGTATCAATACACGTCTTAAAATGTAATACTGAAAAGTAAAATCACAAAAATACTGAACTTAGAGGAAAATCAATTCGGAAAGTCCATAATCACATGGCAAAATCAAATAACAAAACGCATCAAAAACGAATGGACAAGAACTGTCATATTCCTGACTTGGTACAGGCATTTTCAAATGTAGAAAATGGTGGATTAAACCTGGTTCTATAGCGCTTACCCTCTCACTTTAATGACAGACTCATCAATTTCCGATTCCAATTGACGAGTTTTGACTGTAGTATTCATCCCAATGAGTGTTTTATAACATATACTAACACAGTGTTAAATCCCAGTTAGTCAACATTGATTTTTAATAACATAAATAAAGGCAACAGTAGTATACCGCTGTTCAAACTCATAAATCCATGGCCGAAAAACAAAATCGGGTAATAAACTAGTTTAAAGTAAAATAGATCAGAGATAAAGAAAAAGATGGACAACAGATACTATAGGGATATTCAAGAGGAATAAGTTATTAAGATAGGTAGTTAAGACCGAGGGCACACTTTCGTCATTAAACCAAAAATTATCTTTAGTTCTAAAAGCTACACTCGTGTATATTATAAATGGAATTGAAAAGGCATATATGAAGACAATATACAAATGTCAATATTTGGATGTATTTTTTCATACTTTTAATCAGTTAATATAATGGAATAAATTATTCGATAATTTAGAACTTAGAAAGCACATATTAAATGAGGCAGGATTTTATTCAATATGTGTGCTCACAAATGAATATTTTTAGATCTTTCAATTATTTCATTGAATTAGACTTTGTACTAGAACAACAATTTTGAATGGAAATATGGAATGTGTCAAAGATTCAACAACCCGACCATACAACAGATAACAGACGAAGGCCACCAATGAGTCTTCAATGAAGCAGAAGAAAAGAAACAGAAAAAGAATGAAAATAAACGATATCACAATTTTTGAAAACTTTATCAGTGCTTCAAGCTGTGTTGCGTTAATTTTTCTTTTGCCTTAAATGACGTTGATTCTCAATAAAATTGAGAAAGGAAATTGGGAATGTGTCAAAGCGACTACAACCCAACCATAGAGCAAAAAAAAACCAGCCGAAGACCACCAATGGGTCTCAAATGTAGCGAGAAACTCCCGTACCCGGAGGCGTCCTTCGGGCGGCCCCTTAAAAAATATGTATATTAGTACAGTGATAATAGACGGCATACTAAACTCCGAATTATACACAAGAAACTAAAATTAAGACTAACAAAGGCCAGAGGCTCCTGACTTGGGACGGGGTTAAACATGTTTATGAGATCTCAACCATCCCACTATACCTCTAGCCAATGTAGAAAGGTAAAAGTATAACAGTACGCACATTAAAATTCAGTTCAAGAGAAGTCCGAGTCAGATGTCAGAAGATGAAACAAAAGAAAACAAATAAAATGACAAAAATACATAAATAACAACAGACTACTAGCATTTAACTGACATTCCAGCTCCAGACCTCAATTAAACTGATTGAAAGATTATGTCTTCCTCATATGAATATCAGGCACAATCCCTCCCGTCAGGGGTTTAGTATAATACTATCATAAAATATATGAGAAGAACATAACCCGTGTCAGGCCAACAACTGTTTTTAAAATAAATGTGTTTAGTTCCGATGCAAAGACCCTATAAGTGAATCAATATTAAAGCCAAAATATGCAATCTTTAATGACATGACAACAGTATCGTAACTATATACCTTCTTAATAAGTCTGTTTAAAGGTTTTGTAAGCTTTTGAGGTGAATACTGACATTTTTGTGCTTTGTAAAGAATATTACCATAAAAGATTGGATGTGAAATAACTGAAGGTATAAGATGTCTGCATGTTGAGTTATATTTACTAATTATTCTCTTTTACCGATGATAAAATTTAGTAAATGGTTTGACTAGTTTGTGATATCGAAAACCCTGGTGTAATAATTTTTCAGTTATACATAAATTTCTCTCGCTAAAATCTAATACGTTGTTATAAATACGAGCAAATCGTACAAGTTGATAAGATGGTGACAAGGGAACGTCACCATCTAAAAATGGATAATTAACGATAGGAAATGAAAAATCATCTCTTTTATCAGTCATTTTGTATTAAGCCTCCCGTTAATGATATAGATAGCAAGATCGAGGAAAGGGCAGTGGTCTTTGTTAGTATTAGCTTTATTTAAAGTAAGTTCAACAGGATAAATTTCTTTAGTATACATACTGAAGTCGTCATTATTAAGAGCCAATATGTCATCCAAATATCTAAAAGTATTGTTAAATTTTTGTATCAAATGTTGTTTCGATGGGTCTTTGCTAACTTTAGTCATAAATTGTAACTCATAACAATACAAAAACAGGTCCGCAATAAGTGGTGCACATTTAGTCCCCATTGGAATTCCAATAACTTGACGATATACGGAATCTCCAAAGCGAACAAAGATGTTATCAAGTAAAAATGCAAGCGCATATATAGTACCAAAGCATGTCCAATTGACATAGTTCTTTTGTTTATTGCTACTAAAAAATGACTCAAAAGAGTTTGAACATATGTACTCGCATTCTGACTTTTTAAATGCCCAGTTAATTAGGGATGAGAATTTTTTCTTAATAAGAATATGAGGCAAAGTGGTATATAGGGTAGAAAAATCAAAACTTTGAATAGATTTAAAATCACCAATATATGCATGCAATTTATCAAGTACTTCCAATGAGTTTTTGACACTCAAAAAAGTAATTAATTCCACTATTTTCAAGGGCCTATTTGATCAATTTATTATTAGGTTTTTGATTGTACCAAGTGTACTAGTAAGAAGAATAGACAATTTAGTAGTGAAACAGTGGCTTGAAGATGAAATAAATCTATATTTGTAAGGTTTTTTGTTTAGCTTCGGAAGCCAGTACATAGTTGGAACTTTCATTGTATTTGGTTCTGCTTATAAAGAAGTTTGTGTTTGTTACAGATGTCGTTTTCTGAAAATGAAGTCAGTTGGAATGTTGGTGAATTCGTGATTTCCTTTTGCAGAACCTCAATATTAAATTTACGTCAAATAATAATGATATTATTAGCAGCTTTATCAGCTGGGACAAAAACAAAGTCCTTGGCTAGTTCTTTAAGTTTATGTTTGATACGCGAAATAGGGTTTTTATGGTTATTGTTAAGAGTAAAATGTTCTCTAAAATGTTGTATTCGAATATCAACTATCTTCATTACTGACTTATAAAAAAGAGTACAAAGATTTTTGTCAGCTTTTTCCCGTTTTACCCATTTCAAACAGTAGGTACGGAGTGAGTCGTGGATGATATTACGACACTCATTCCAATTAATAATTGACGGGGGACGATATTTAGGTCCTTTACTGAGGAATGATTTTAACTCTCGGTCGCGAACGATGTGAATGTCTCCTGTTATGACATGGAAAATGGGGCCATAAGTGTATTCGGAATTACTGCAATTACATGACATATGTGTATTTTCAATGATATTTTCATCTTTACACAATTGGCTATAATTAAACACATATTTCCGGTTAGATTTCTTGTAAATATTACAAATAAGAGGGAGTTCAGTATTATCAAAATATCTCAATAATTTGGTCTTTAACAGAATGGTCGTTAAAAATACCGGCAATATTTACAAAATCAAAACCTTTACTGACATACTTTATTTTAATAAAATGTTTTTTATGATCTTCAGGGCGATCAATTTTGGTAAACAGTTAAGAATAACAATATGCCATTATAATTTGAGCGATTTTATACTTAGGACTGTAATATGAAATTGTGTTGCAATCCTCTAAAAATTTATTCAACTTATTTATAGGTAAAGAACAGAGCTTGGTTAACAGATACTCTCTGCCGTTGTTTTTTGATATAGAAATTAGGTCCGAAATATTTGTATGGTTGGTCCGAATTTTTCTTTGATTGAGATTTTTTCTACGTCCATGAGAACGATTTTTACGAGCAGTTTTAGAAACTATATCCAAAATGTTAACAGAATCGGTTCTTGATATATTACCAATTCCCATAATATTATCATTAAGACCGAGAGGGTAAACTGTCTGTAATCCAATTTAAT